>NC_134702.1:244169340-244498590 GCF_043290135.1 Rhipicephalus microplus
TTCAAACCCTTGCGTCCAAGGGCCGTGAGGCATGTGCTTTCTTGTGTAGCCACCGCAGCAAAAACCTCTCTGGAGAGGTCATGCTACGGGATGCCCGGGTATATGATGTGAAAGCTGTGAATTTCTTTTAAAAACGCTAGCAATGATTTATGACTAAAAAGTGGTTCCCTACCGACGAACATTGCAGGGTGCAAAGGTATATGTTGTCGGTAGGGTAATGGAAAGTGTTGTTTTCTTACAGTGTCCAATTGTTTGCACTCAATTAAAATGTGAAGGACAGTCAATACTTCACCACATCTGTCACACAATGGTGGATCGCCACCGGACAAAAGGTGTGTGTGTGTCGTGTATGTGTGTCCTATCCTGAGTCTCGTTAGTATTACCTCTGTATGACGCGATTTCGATACTGGCAGCCAATGACCAAGGTGTGGCTTAATAACGTGTAGTTTGTTTTGTGTGTGTGTATCCCACTTGCTCTGCCAGTATACTCTGAGGTTTCGTTTGAGAGACGGCTTAAGATCGAGGGCCGGGATTGATCTGGGTGTAGATGCAGTGTTTTTGTGGGCGGATGCAGCGAGCTGATCCGCCCTCACGTTGCCTTGAATCTCACGGTGCCCTGGCACCCAGCACACTACAACATGTTGTTTGAGTGTGTATAGTGTGCATAAAATGGAGTAAAGTGAGACAAGGACTGGGTTTTTGTGTTTTTTAAGAGTGTGCAGAGCCGTTACTACACTGAGGGAGTCTGTATAAATTACTGCTTTTTGTATTTGTAATTGCTTGATGTGTTTAGCCGCCACAAGTATCGCGTAGGCTTCCGCTGTGAAGATACTTGTGTCTGGATGTAGAGGGCCAGCATCCGAAAAAGATGGGCCGACAGCAGCGTAGGACACAGAGGAGTTAGACTTGGAGGCATCTGTAAAGAACTCAGGACGTGTGTATTTGTGTTGAAGTTCCAGGAAGTATGTTCGGATATGGGCAATAGGCGCATGTTTTGTAACTTCAAGAAAGGACACATCACAGTCTATAGTCTGCCATTGCCACGGTGGCAGATATGCTACAGGAGCCATTAAACTATGTTCAAGTGAGACTCCAGTTTCCTCAGCTAGACTTTTCAGGCGAACTGAGAAGGGCTGCCTCATCGAAGGCCTGTTCTGAAACAGAATGGAGCTCGACAAATCAATAATAGTGGAGTATGAGGGGTGCTTCTTATCTGCTTTCACCTTAAGGAAATAAACAAAGGACATGTAAGTTCTCTGCAGATGAAGCGACCACTCATTCGACTCAACATAAAGGCTTTCTACGGGGCTGGTGCGAAAAGCACCCGTAGAAAGGCGGATGCCCAAATGGTGCACGGGGTCAAGCATCTTCAAGGCACTTGGAGTAGCAGACTGATAAACAACGGCCCCATAATCTAAGCGGGTGCGAATCAGGCTTCTATAGAGGTTCATGAGGCATTGCCTATCACTGCCCCAAGTAGTACGTGACAACACTTTTAAAACATTCATGGCTTTTAAACATTTTGTTTTTAGATACTTGATGTACGGCACGAAGGTCAACTTGTTGTCCAAGATTAGGCCTAAGAATTTATGCTCGGCTTTGACGGACAGACGTTGACGGTTCAGTTTAATGTCGAGTTCTGAGTGCATGCCTCTCTTTCGGGAGAACAAGACACACGTGCTTTTTTGTGGGTTCAGTCGGAACCCATTTTCCTCTGCCCATTTGGAGAGCTTGTTTAAACCTAACTGAACCTGCCGCTCACACAATGCCAGATTGCAAGACCTAAAGCCAAGCTGGACGTCATCGACATATGTGCAATAAAACATATTGCGAGGGATGGTCAAGCGCAAGGAATTCATTTTTATGAGAAAAAGTGTGCAGCTAAGTACACCACCTTGTGGCACGCCTGTTTCCTGAACAAATGTTTGGGATAGAACCGTGCCCACTCGGACACGGAAAGTCCGGTTTGACAGGTAACTTTTGATTATGTGAAACATTTTTCCGCGCACGCCAAGGTGGGAAAGGTCTCTTAGAATTCCGAAACGCCATGTTGTATCATAAGCCTTTTCGATATCGAGGAACACGGAGAGAAAATATTGCTTATGGACGAAGGCGTCTCTGATCTGTGCCTCGATACGAACAAGGTGGTCTGTGGTGGATCTACCTTCTCGAAACCCGCACTGAAATGGGTCGAGCAAATTATTTGTTTCAAGGTAATGTACAAGTCGGCAGTTTATCATTTTTTCGAAGACTTTGCACAAGCAGCTTGTAAGTGCTATAGGCCTATAACTCGAGGGTAAAGAAGGGTCTTTGCCCTCTTTCAAAATGGGAATAATAATAGCCTCTTTCCAGGAGGTAGGGATAGCGCCAGAAAACCAGACAGCATTGTACAAACAAAGTAAGGTTTTTCGTGTTTCGATTGGTAGGTTTTTTAACATTTCATACACCACACGGTCAGAACCTGGGGCAGAAGTACTGCAGGAGTTAAGAGACATTTGCAGCTCAGCTAGACTGAAAGCTTGGTTATATGCCTCGGATCTAGTGCATTTGTGTTCAAGTTTCTGCTTTTCTATTCTTGTTCTGTATTTTTGGAAAGTGTCAGTATAGTGGGATGAGCTGGACACCTGTTCGAAGTGTGCACCGAGGAAGTTTGCCTGATCTTCCAAGGTATCACCCTGAGTGTCCACGAGTGGAAGTGTGTGTACTTGTTTTCCTGCTATCCTACCGACCATCTTCCAGACTTTAGCCTCCTGTGTGTATGAATTGATCCCTGACAAAAACTTCTGCCAGCTTTCTCTTCTGGCCTGCCGACGCGTTCTCCTGCCTTGAGACTTTATTTTCTTGAAGGTGTCAAGATTTTCGGCTGTCGGTGAGTTCCGAAGCAGCCTCCAAGCTCTGTTTTGCTGTTTGCGCGCGTTTCGGCATTCAGAGTTCCACCATGGCACACGCCGTTTTCCTGGGTGCCCATTTGTTTGTGGGATGCATTTTGTTGCAGCATCAATCAAAAAAGCTGTGAAGTAGTCGACAGCAACATCAATGCTTAAAGTACTTATGTCACTCCAATCTATACGAGCGATGGTATGAAACCGTTCCCAGTCGGCTCTGTTTATGAGCCATTTGGGAACACGGGGTGTACACTCAGTTGCTGTAGTTGTGCTCAAAACTACGGGAAAGTGGTCGCTTCCGTACAGATTACTGACGACTTTCCACGGAAGCAGAGGCACAAGAGATGGAGAGACTATGCTTAGGTCTATGGAGGAGTAAGTGTTATGTGCGATATTATAATAGGTTGGTTCTTTTCTATTTAGGAGACATGCGTTCGACGAGAGAAGGAATTGTTCAATCAGTCGACCTCGCGCGTCGCAACGAGAGTCTCCCCATAGCCTGCTATGCGCATTGAAGTCTCCAAGGAGAACATAAGGCTCCGGAAGTTCATCAATTAAAGAGTGTAAATCACGTTTTTGCAGCTGATAGCTAGGAGGGATGTAAATAGTGCAGATTGTGATTAGTTTATCAAAAAGAACCGCTCGAACAGCCACTGCCTCAAGGGATGTTTGGAGTTGTAAGTGTGTGCATGCAATTCCTTGATTCACTATGATGGCAACACCTCCGGATGATGTCATGGCATCATCACGGTCCTTTCGAAAAATAACGTATTTGCGAAGAAAATTTGTGTGTTTTGAATTAAGGTGTGTTTCTTGTACACACAGCACTTTTGGTGAGTGTTCGTGTAGGAGTTCTTGGATGTCGTCAAGGTTTCTGAGAAGGCCCCTGACATTCCATTGTATGATTTGAGTGTTCATGGTGAATGTAAAATAATGCTGTGTGTACGAAAAGCGAGTGGCTGTTTAGACGGGGAGTTTGAGTTCACTTAACAGGGCCGTCACCAGGCCCTGTTATTTGCTTTTTTGTTTTCCTGGCGCGCTCCAAGGAGCCACGCCGCTCTTTCGGCACCACGGGTGCCGACGTATCCATTGCCTCCTCGGAGGCACTGGATGCCCGCACGTGCGGGCTGTTAGTTTGGATTTTGGGCCTCGCCTGGTTAGGGGAGGCCTTGAGACCCGAAGACTCTGGAGTCTCCGGTCTCTGTTTGGGAGTAGGCGGTGTAGCCTGGGCTACAGCCGCCTTGGGGGCAGGTGCCACAGCCGACGGCTCGCTCTGCGCAGGCCGAAGGGGTGGCGAGGGCTGGTGCGACGTTGCCCCCTGACGCGCCGCATCAGCATATGTTGCGCCATAAAATGGCGACACTCTTCGTCTTGCTTCTTTGAATGTGATGTTTTCTTTGACTTTAAGAGTGATGATTTCTTTTTCTTTCTTCCAGTTAGGACACGAACGCGAATACGCGGCGTGTTCCCCGTCACAATTCACGCAGTGGGGCGTGGTAACACAGTTATCAGATGGGTGGCCGCGGCCACCACATCTTGCACAAGTTTCCTGACCCCGGCAGTTCTGCGAACCATGACCAAATCGTTGACATTTGAAACACCGTCTTGGATTGGGAATGTAGGGACGGACAGATAGTTTGATGTAGCCTGTGTCTACAGATGAAGGCAGTGTGCTAGATGCGAAGGTGAGTATTAAATGTTTGGTAGGTATTTCTTTGTTTTCTCGTCTGATGACGATTCGTTTCACATCTGTGACATTTTGCTCTTTCCACCCTTCAAGCAGTTCCTGTTCAGGCATTTCAAGAAGGTCTGCTTCTGAAACAACTCCGCGTGAGGTGTTCATTGATCTATGAGGTGAAACAGATACTGGGATGTTACCAAATGCTACGAGACTGCCAATTTTTTCATAGTGGTGTTTTTCCGGCAGCTCAAGGAGAAGGTCTCCGCTAGCCATTTTTGTAACCTTGTATCCTGGGCCAAAGACCTCAGTCAGAGATTTAGCAACAAGAAATGGAGATATGACTCTGGCTTGTTTTGTTGGGTTTTCGCTGTGCACAACATGGAATTTGGGGAAACATTGTCTGGGTTGGCTGAAAATTGAGATGTCATCGGTGCGTCCCCTCTTAGGTGGAGGACGATCTAGTAGACGGGGAAATGCAGGTGTTCCCATAGTAGTGTAGTTTTTTTTCGGCAGCAATGGCGACCACCCACCATGGAGTCCAACCAGGGGACGCTGAAGCACTTAATAGCATAAGGCTGCAGACGCCAGCCGTACATTGCCACTATAACCAAATATAACTACTCAAGGTTGAGTAATTACACAAGGTTAACCCTTGCCGCCAGGAAAAATCGGAAGTAAATGGAAGAGAGAAGAAGACAGGATAGATTTAAAGACGAGAAAAGACTAAGATGTAGGAAGAGAGAGATAGGAAAAGGCGACTGCCGATTTCCCCTGGGTGGGTCAGCCCAGGGGTGCCGTCTACGTGAAGCCGGGGCCAAAGGGGTGTGTTGCCTCTGCCGGGGGGCCTTAACGGTCCTTGGATTTAGTGAACTTGTCAAGAGAAGGCTGAGTGCAGAGCTGGAATGTCTCACAACACCCCAACCAAAACTATGTAGTCTCGTGGTAGATGAAATACGCATTCGACAAAAGCTTGAGTACCACAAGCAACGAGATGCATTTCTTGGAGACATTGACCTGAGTGCCGACCTCAATCATCTTTTGCTAGCATCTGATAAGGGTCAGCTTGCAAATTCCCTCTTGTGCTTCTTGCTGTGTGGACAACATGCAAGCTTCACGATTCCAGTGGGATACTTTTTTACGAAGGGGTGTTCCGGGGAATCGCTTGCTAAGACAGTACAGCATGTTATTAGGAAGACAGAAGAGGTGGGGTTCAGAATTGTACGCCTAGTAACGGACAACCACAAAGTCAACGTAGCAGCAATGAAGACGATGTCACAAGGGCATCTTCAAACTAAGAGACGCCACCCAGTTGACCCTTCAAGGTACCTGTTTTTAGCCTTTGATCACAGTCACATTATCAAAAACATTGGCTCCCAGTTCTTGTCAAAACAAATTGGAGGTCAACAGGAAATATCTGCTGTCTACCTTAAGGACCTATACAGGATGCAGCAAGGCTCCTTGGTCAAACCAGTCCATTTTCCCATAAGAAATGTATATCCGACAAACATTGAGAAGATGGGTGTAAAAACAGCAATCCAAATTTTTTCACCACCTGTAACAGCTGCTCTGAGCTTCTTGAAGAACCAAGCAGTGCACACATGTGATACCAAGTTTGCAAATGTTGCACCTACAATGGAGTTTATGACGAACGTGTACAGGTGGTTTGTTCTAATGAATGTGAGCAACTGTGAGCAGCATATCCACCAGAACAACCCTGACACTAGGCAGTTTTCAGACGCAAAAGATCCCAGACTTCACTGGCTGGAGCTCGTCTTTCTCGAGTACATCGAAATGCTAAAGGAAGCTAGCTCACCCGAAAATTTTCTCACCAAGAAAACCTACCATGCCCTAGTTTTCACCACAGTTTCCAACGTGCAATGCATACAGTTTCTGCTGAATGAGTGCGACTTCACGTTTGTACTCACAAGGAAATTCTCAAGCGATCCAATAGAATCATTGTTTGGATTTCTCAGAAGGACTGCCGGTTGCAATGACGTCATGGATGTGAGAAGTGCTGTTTCTGGACTAGAAAAAATTTTGAAGACAGGAATAGTCGCATCATCTGACAGAAGCAACGTCAACAGCTCTACTTCCTTCTGCTCTTCCCGGCCTGTTAGTGGAAGTGAAGTAAGGGGCAGCACAGCAGCTGTCTGTGCGAACGCCAAAAGGGCGCAACAAGTGCTGCGAGAAGTTTGCTTGTCATCGAAGCCTTTTTTACCGACTCCCGACATAGCAGCCATATCACTTGTTGGGGGCTACATAGCTCGCGTAGTGAGCGAAAGAAGTGCGTGTGAGAACTGTGTGTCTTTAGTTAAGAAAGCAAAATGAAACTCTGCTGTGGATGGGTTGATTTCCCACCAAGACAGGGGTGGCCTCTACTACCCAACAGAAGAACTCATTATAGTTCTTTATGGACTGAAGAAATACCTGGACATAATGCTGTCAGAAAGAAAAGCTCTCCTGAAATCAATGGAGCAGTGTTTGCAGCACAGTGTCAGTGCAATCACAGGCTTGCCTGTGTTGAAATGTAAAAGCTGCAATGATGACCAGAGAGAGGCTTTTGTTAAAGTAATATGCAAAAAATTTATGAAGCCCCTATTTTCAAACCATGCATTAGACATAAGTGACAAAAATGCAGTGGCTAAGATGTATCACAACAAGCCGCTGTCACGCAAAGTATCGAAGCTTTGAAACGGCATATATTGGTTCTGTTCTTTGATTTTTTTTTTCAGTGAAGTGATTTCTTTAGACTGCAGACATGAACTGTGATAGCAGTGTCATGGATTGGGGAACTCTTCTTCCACCCTATTCGCTTTAAATTGTTAGTTTCGCTACATATGCATGATGATGCCCCTCGTTTTTTACCATTGTCTGTGACAACAAAGTCATTTTCTGCTTTACACTTTCTTTGACTACCAATATTTTGCACTTTTTTCTTCACAGTCGAGGCTGCTGCTATTTTGTATAGCTGTGATACTTACTCCTGTGATAAAATATATACATGTTCCCTTTTTTTTGTTTACAATTTCCTGGTCATTATGTGCATGAACCTGCAGTTGATCTTGCTTCACATCGATGTTATTTCTTTTTTTATGTTGAAGCAATATCTATTCATATTATTACCGTACTGTGATATTGCGTTATCTGCAGCACACCCCAGCTCTTGGCAGAGAATGTTTAGGCTGGCCTTTTGCTGCAGTGAATAAATATTGTGCTAGTGTAGTTCCACTTGATTCACTTTTTATTTTCGTTCTTGACTTTACTTTCACTCTGCTAAGCCCTACAAACCTTGAAGGACAAAATTTTCACAAAGATGAGCGCTGCAAAGCTCCACAGAGCGACTAGCGTAGCGAATTTCTGTGGCAGCGCGTAGTGTCAGAAGCTGGCGCCGCCTCGCGGCAGTCCGGTAAAACACGGTGGCCGGGGGTGAACAATAGGATAGCGGCCGACGTGCCAGGCATCTCAAAGTATAGAAGGCGTTGCAACAAACTGCTACCTCTTCTACGAGATCGAGACGTGGAGTTTTACCGAGAGTGAGTTCAACTCTGATTACTAAGTTCGCTTAAGTGCCCTTGGGTGCATAGGTGTTTTGTAGCGCTTCACGCAGTGCCATTTGTATCTCCGTAGATACATCAGGATGCCTCCACGTACTTTCGACACGCTGTTGCACCTTGTGAAACGTCATATTGAAAAAAAGGACACCAACTTCCGGAAGGCAATCAGTCCCGAGCACCGACTTGCACAAACTTTCAGGTAAGGTCACCTTTTAAATCGTCCAGAGCATTCATTTGCTTAGGGTGGCTGTGAAATGTGAAGTAAGGAGCAAGCATTTCACACTTTTCGCACAGTTAGATGCGGCTAGCTTGGTACACGCAATGTTTATTATAGATTTTTTGCCATGTCGATGTGGGAGATTGTTTTTGATGAACTGAAAAAAAGTAATGCCTACTTTAGACACATGATCGTTACATTGTAACTTCCGGAAGGCAATCAGTCCCGAGCACCGACTTGCACAAACTTTCAGGTAAGGTCACCTTTTAAATCGTCCAGAGCATTCATTTGCTTAGGGTGGCTGTGAAATGTGAAGTAAGGAGCAAGCATTTCACACTTTTCGCACAGTTAGATGCGGCTAGCTTGGTACACGCAATGTTTATTATAGATTTTTTATTACGTAGTGTCAAAGGGTCATTGTTTATGTACGTGCATGCACTTCATGGCATTCGGTTTGTCTCGATAATTAACATTAGGAACTATTCGTAACTGCAAAAAGCCACCCGACGAAATGTCGTAAAGGGGGATGTTGTGAGCGACGTTTACTTTTTTAATATGAAGATTTTCTCATTACTTAAATCCTGCATCACCACGAAAACGTGCGCTCTCCTTGCTTCTACATTTATTCTTGATGATGATGATGAGTAGATTTTAGTGGCGCAAGGGCCAATTGATGGCCAAAGAGCGCCATTTCAATTGACTACAGATATGAACAATGATATGGTGCGTGGCTGTAAAGGGGCCTTAAAATTCCTCGCTCTAACGCGGGTTAAAACATGAAAGTAATAAAATTATGACAGTGGCGTGACATATGTGTGGTGATAGCTGATGGCAAAATTGTCTTGATAATCAAACCATGATGAAGATATAGTCACCCCAGCGACGACCACACTATAGAGGTCGTGCTACGGATGACCTCGAAATATCGAGTGAAAGCTTTGCACATCTTTTAAAAACCTAAAAAGTGCATGCAGTTTAAAAAGCGGATCCCTACCGATGAGCATCCCAGGGTGTAGAGGGAGCTGCTGTCGGTAGGGCAGTAAAAAGTGCTTTTTTCTGAGAGCATCTAGCTCATTGCACTGGACGAGAATGTGGAGAACCGTAAGGGGGTCTCCACATCTCTCACAATATGGTGGATCACCGGTGTTCTACATTTATTCTTTCTCAGATTCTTGGCTGCAGGGGAAACACTTCGTTGCTCATCTTTCAACTTTTTAAATGGTCGTTCGACAGCGTGCTATATTGTGTCGACAGTGTGCCAGGTGCTCTGGGATGTACTTGGTCCTATATACGTTGCCCGTCCATCAAGTGCAGGCGAGTGGCTACAGGTAAAATTTACGTTATAAATACATGTTGCATACATTGCACCTGGAACATTTGGCTTGCCTGTTCAACATCTACCTTAATTTTTGCTGTACAAACATACGTGTGTTATTCCCACAAAAGCCGTTATCGATATTTTCATTTTATCAGATTGCAAAAGAGTTTAAGAAACGTTGGAACATGCCCCACTGTGTGGGTGCAATTGATGGAAAACACATCGCCATCGAATGCCCTGCCAAATCGGGAAGTAAGGACTATAATTACAAACACTTCTTCAGTAAATCGATGCTTGCTGTCAGCGACGCCTGCTACAGGTACATGTTTATTTACTCTCGATGCAACAGAAAGTAGAAAGTGGCAGTATGTGTATGTAAATGCGCGTAAAATTGTGAAAAAGCAGTCCTGTAATTTTTAGTCTTTAAAAAGCTGGTGTTACACTTTAGGCTTTGTAGTTGCATGGCCACTGGATGAAAAAGCCTCCAGCGGCCGTGGTATTTGCATGGACGATTGCTATCTATTTGTTTTGGCCTCTGCATGTAAACAATCATAAAAAACATGCATGCTAGTGCTTGATGAAATAATGTTTTAACATTTTCAGGTTCATTTATGTGGAGATTGGGAACCATGGGAGCAATTCAGATGGTGGAGTATTCAGCGAAAACCAACTGCCTCATATTATCTTTTCGAAGAATGAAGGATTTCCCCCTGATGCACCACTGGGGAACATTGGCCGCATTCCTTTCTACCTGGTCGGAGATGAAGCGTTTCCTTTGAAGACATACTTGATGCGGCCGTATCCTCGGAAAGGCAAGTTGCCCCTTTGATTTCTTTTAGTACTGGAGTGCATTGCTCTATGCTATTATTCTGAGGCGGTTCAGTACACAGATTCACTGTAGTGACAAGCAGCTGAAACATGATGCCATAACTATGATGATGATGTTTGATGTTTTATGGCGCAAGGGCCGATTCACGGCCAAAGAGCGCCAGTTCATCTTACTAAAAATATGGACAATGATTGTGATAAGTGGCTGTATAAGGGCCATAAAATTCCTCGCAGTAAGGCGGGTAAAAACATACAAATAATAAAATCATGACCATGCCGTGGAAGGTGTGTGTGGTGTGAACAGATGACAAAAGTTGGTGATAATAAAAGACGATGGTGGATATGTATGGCATTAGCACAAGTGCCTCACTCGTTCAAACCCTTGCGTCCAAGGGCCGCGAGGCATGTGCTTTCTTGTGTAGCCACCGCAGCAAAAACCTCTCTGGAGAGGTCATGCTACGGGATGCCCGGGTATATGATGTGAAAGCTGTGAATTTCTTTTAAAAACGCTAACAATGATTTGTGACTAAAAAGCGGTTCCCTACCGACGAACATTGCAGGGTGCAAAGGTATATGTTGTCGGTAGGGTAATGGAAAGTGTTGTTTTCTTACAGTGTCCAATTGTTTGCACTCAATTAAAATGTGAAGGACAGTCAGTACTTCACCACATCTGTCACACAATGGTGGATCGCCACCGGACAAAAGGTGTGTGTGTGTCGTGTATGTGTGTCCTATCCTGAGTCTCGTTAGTATTACCTCTGTATGACGCGATTTCGATACTGGCAGCCAATGACCAAGGTGTGGCTTAATAACGTGTAGTTTGTTTTGTGTGTGTGTATCCCACTTGCTCTGCCAGTATACTCTGAGGTTTCGTTTGAGAGACGGCTTAAGATCGAGGGCCGGGATTGATCTGGGTGTAGATGCAGTGTTTTTGTGGGCGGATGCAGCGAGCTGATCCGCCCTCACGTTGCCTTGAATCTCACGGTGCCCTGGCACCCAGCACACTACAACATGTTGTTTGAGTGTGTATAGTGTGCATAAAATGGAGTAAAGTGAGACAAGGACTGGGTTTTTGTGTTTTTTAAGAGTGTGCAGAGCCGTTACTACACTGAGGGAGTCTGTATAAATTACTGCTTTTTGTATTTGTAATTGCTTGATGTGTTTAGCCGCCACAAGTATCGCGTAGGCTTCCGCTGTGAAGATACTTGTGTCTGGATGTAGAGGGCCAGCATCCGAAAAAGATGGGCCGACAGCAGCGTAGGACACAGAGGAGTTAGACTTGGAGGCATCTGTAAAGAACTCAGGACGTGTGTATTTGTGTTGAAGTTCCAGGAAGTATGTTCGGATATGGGCAATAGGCGCATGTTTTGTAACTTCAAGAAAGGACACATCACAGTCTATAGTCTGCCATTGCCACGGTGGCAGATATGCTACAGGAGCCATTAAACTATGTTCAAGTGAGACTCCAGTTTCCTCAGCTAGACTTTTCAGGCGAACTGAGAAGGGCTGCCTCATCGAAGGCCTGTTTTGAAACAGAATGGAGCTCGACAAATCAATAATAGTGGAGTATGAGGGGTGCTTCTTATCTGCTTTCACCTTAAGGAAATAAACAAAGGACATGTAAGTTCTCTGCAGATGAAGCGACCACTCATTCGACTCAACATAAAGGCTTTCTACGGGGCTGGTGCGAAAAGCACCCGTAGAAAGGCGGATGCCCAAATGGTGCACGGGGTCAAGCATCTTCAAGGCACTTGGAGTAGCAGACTGATAAACAACGGCCCCATAATCTAAGCGGGTGCGAATGAGGCTTCTATAGAGGTTCATGAGGCATTGCTTATCACTGCCCCAAGTAGTACGTGACAACACTTTTAAAACATTCATGGCTTTTAAACATTTTGTTTTTAGATACTTGATGTACGGCACGAAGGTCAACTTGTTGTCCAAGATTAGGCCTAAGAATTTATGCTCGGCTTTGACGGACAGACGTTGGCGGTTCAGTTTAATGTCGAGTTCTGAGTGCATGCCTCTCTTTCGGGAGAACAAGACACACGTGCTTTTTTGTGGGTTCAGTCGGAATCCATTTTCTTCTGCCCATTTGGAGAGCTTGTTTAAACCTAACTGAACCTGCCGCTCACACAATGCCAGATTGCAAGACCTAAAGCCAAGCTGGACGTCATCGACATATGTGCAATAAAACATATTGCGAGGGATGGTCAAGCGCAAGGAATTCATTTTTATGAGAAAAAGTGTGCAGCTAAGTACACCACCTTGTGGCACGCCTGTTTCCTGAACAAATGTTTGGGATAGAACCGTGCCCACTCGGACACGGAAAGTCCGGTTTGACAGGTAACTTTTGATTATGTGAAACATTCTTCCGCGCACGCCAAGGTGGGAAAGGTCTCTTAGAATTCCGAAACGCCATGTTGTATCATAAGCCTTTTCGATATCGAGGAACACAGAGAGAAAATATTGTTTATGGACGAAGGCGTCTCTGATCTGTGCCTCGATACGAACAAGGTGGTCTGTGGTGGATCTACCTTCTCGAAACCCGCACTGAAATGGGTCGAGCAAATTATTTGTTTCAAGGTAATGTACAAGTCGGCAGTTTATCATTTTTTCGAAGACTTTGCACAAGCAGCTTGTAAGTGCTATAGGCCTATAACTCGAGGGTAAAGAAGGGTCTTTGCCCTCTTTCAAAATGGGAATAATAATAGCCTCTTTCCAGGAGGTAGGGATAGCGCCAGAAAACCAGATAGCATTGTACAAACAAAGTAAGGTTTTTCGTGTTTCGATTGGTAGGTTTTTTAACATTTCATACACCACACGGTCAGAACCTGGGGCAGAAGTACTGCAGGAGTTAAGAGACATTTGCAGCTCAGCTAGACTGAAAGCTTGGTTATATGCCTCGGATCTAGTGCATTTGTGTTCAAGTTTCTGCTTTTCTATTCTTGTTCTGTATTTTTGGAAAGTGTCAGTATAGTGGGACGAGCTGGACACCTGTTCGAAGTGTGCACCGAGGAAGTTTGCCTGATCTTCCAAGGTATCACCCTGAGTGTCCACGAGTGGAAGTGTGTGTACTTGTTTTCCTGCTATCCTACCGACCATGTTCCAGACTTTAGCCTCCTGTGTGTATGAATTGATCCCTGACAAAAACTTCTGCCAGCTTTCTCTTCTGGCCTGCCGACGCGTTCTCCGGCCTTGAGACTTTATTTTCTTGAAGGTGTCAAGATTTTCGGCTGTCGGTGAGTTCCGAAGCAGCCTCCAAGCTCTGTTTTGCTGTTTGCGCGCGTTTCGGCATTCAGAGTTCCACCATGGCACACGCCGTTTTCCTGGGTGCCCATTTGTTTGTGGGATGCATTTTGTTGCAGCATCAATCAAAAAAGCTGTGAAGTAGTCGACAGCAACATCAATGCTTAAAGTACTTATGTCACTCCAATCTATACGAGCGATGGTATGAAACCGTTCCCAGTCGGCTCTGTTTATGAGCCATTTGGGAACACGGGGTGTACACTCAGTTGCTGTAGTTGTGCTCAAAACTACGGGAAAGTGGTCACTTCCGTACAGATTACTGACGACTTTCCACTGAAGCAGAGGCACAAGAGATGGAGAGACTATGCTTAGGTCTATGGAGGAGTAAGTGTTATGTGCGATATTATAATAGGTTGGTTCTTTTCTATTTAGGAGACATGCGTTCGACGAGAGAAGGAATTGTTCAATCAGTCGACCTCGCGCGTCGCAACGAGAGTCTCCCCATAGCCTGCTATGCGCATTGAAGTCTCCAAGGAGAACATAAGGCTCCGGAAGTTCATCAATTAAAGAGTGTAAATCACGTTTTTGCAGCTGATAGCTAGGAGGGATGTAAATAGTGCAGATTGTGATTAGTTTATCAAAAAGAACCGCTCGAACAGCCACTGCCTCAAGGGATGTTTGGAGTTGTAAGTGTGTGCATGCAATTCCTTGATTCACTATGATGGCAACACCTCCGGATGATGTCATGGCATCATCACGGTCCTTTCGAAAAATAACGTATTTGCGAAGAAAATTTGTGTGTTTTGAATTAAGGTGTGTTTCTTGTACACACAGCACTTTTGGTGAGTGTTCGTGTAGGAGTTCTTGGATGTCGTCAAGGTTTCTGAGAAGGCCCCTGACGTTCCATTGTATGATTTGAGTGTTCATGGTGAATGTAAAATAATGCTGTGTGTACGAAGAGCGAGTGGCTGTTTAGACGGGGAGTTTGAGTTCACTTAACAGGGCCGTCACCAGGCCCTGTTATTTGCTTTTTTGTTTTCTTGGCGCGCTCCAAGGAGCCACGCCGCTCTTTCGGCACCACGGGTGCCGACGTATCCATTGCCTCCTCGGAGGCACTGGATGCCCGCACGTGCGGGCTGTTAGTTTGGATTTTGGGCCTCGCCTGATGAGGGGAGGCCTTGAGACCCGAAGACTCTGGAGTCTCCGGTCTCTGTTTGGGAGTAGGCGGTGTAGCCTGGGCTACAGCCGCCTTGGGGGCAGGTGCCACAGCCGACGGCTCGCTCTGCGCAGGCCGAAGGGGTGGCGAGGGCTGGTGCGACGTTGCCCCCTGACGTGCCACATCAGCATATGTTGCGCCATAAAATGGCGACACTCTTCGTCTTGCTTCTTTGAATGTGATGTTTTCTTTGACTTTAAGAGTGATGATTTCTTTTTCTTTCTTCCAGTTAGGACACGAACGCGAATACGCGGCGTGTTCCCCGTCACAATTCACGCAGTGGGGCGTGGTAACACAGTTATCAGATGGGTGGCCGCGGCCACCACATCTTGCACAAGTTTCCTGACCCCGGCAGTTCTGCGAACCATGACCAAATCGTTGACATTTGAAACACCGTCTTGGATTGGGAATGTAGGGACGGACAGATAGTTTGATGTAGCCTGTGTCTACAGATGAAGGCAGTGTGCTAGATGCGAAGGTGAGTATTAAATGTTTGGTAGGTATTTCTTTGTTTTCTCGTCTGATGACGATTCGTTTCACATCTGTGACATTTTGCTCTTTCCACCCTTCAAGCAGTTCCTGTTCAGACATTTCAAGAAGGTCTGCTTCTGAAACAACTCCGCGTGAGGTGTTCATTGATCTATGAGGTGAAACAGATACTGGGATGTTACCAAATGCTACGAGATTGCCAATTTTTTCATAGTGGTGTTTTTCCGGCAGCTCAAGGAGAAGGTCTCCGCTAGCCATTTTTGTAACCTTGTATCCTGGGCCAAAGACCTCAGTCAGAGATTTAGCAACAAGAAATGGAGATATGACTCTGGCTTGTTTTGTTGGGTTTTCGCTGTGCACAACATGGAATTTGGGGAAACATTGTCTGGGTTGGCTGAAAATTGAGATGTCATCGGTGCGTCCCCTCTTAGGCGGAGGACGATCTAGTAGACGGGGAAATGCAGGTGTTCCCATAGTAGTGTAGTTTTTTTTCGGCAGCAATGGCGACCACCCACCATGGAGTCCAACCAGGGGACGCTGAAGCACTTAATAGCATAAGGCTGCAGACGCCAGCCGTACATTGCCACTATAACCAAATATAACTACTCAAGGTTGAGTAATTACACAAGGTTAACCCTTGCCGCCAGGAAAAATCGGAAGTAAATGGAAGAGAGAAGAAGACAGGATAGATTTAAAGTCGAGAAAAGACTAAGATGTAGGAAGAGAGAGATAGGAAAAGGCGACTGCCGATTTCCCCTGGGTGGGTCAGCCCAGGGGTGCCGTCTACGTGAAGCCGGGGCCAAAGGGGTGTGTTGCCTCTGCCGGGGGGCCTTAACGGTCCAATCACCCAACGTCGGCTCAACCCCCAGGATCCCCTTTTCCCCGGACACGGCAAAGCCACGCACGGCTAGGCGTGGGAGGGAGTAGAAACTCCCCCGTTAGCTCGGGTCCGTGGTGTCGCTACACACCAAACGCCTGCTTTACCAGGCGCCCCTGCGGGCATGATGCCATAACTAAATGCAGTGATTGGTTTATGTTAGAGGCACTAAAGCACTTCACCACATACTGGCGCTTCTCCTTGAAAGTACGTTTCTTTTCTCTGTGGAAGTATGTTTTTGATCAACTTTCATGAACATGAAACGAAAACATGGCACAATGTGTTCATTGATCATGTGCCTATGTGTTCTGTGCTGCGTTACTGAAAAGCTCTATCAGGATGACGTGTTTTTCATGTAGGTGTGGGGATAACAATTTATGCAGGTCTTCAACCGTTCCTCACTTCAACACCTGAAGAGGCATCTCAAGGAGAAAAAACCAACTGCGAACATATCGCCTTTGCAGAGGCACACAGCAAAAGGATTTTCAATTATCGCCTAAGCCAAGCCTGTCGAGTGATAGAAAATGCATTTGGCATAATGGCTCAAAGATGGCGTATCCTGTGGCGTCCTTTTAAAGCCAAAGATGATAACATCCGGCGAATTATCTCCGCATGCGTGGTCCTTCACAATTTCATGATGAAAGAGTCGGAGACATCTCGGTGCGCCTACTGCCCTCCAGGGACAGCTGATCGGTTGACTGGCAGGGTAACATCACCGAAGGCAACTGGAGGGCTGATGACACCAGCAGTGCTGCTCTGCCATCTCTACCGAAGACTGGCTGCCACGCCACAAGGTAAAGATATTTTCATGTGGCAAGGTTCACGGTGGGCCTTAAATTGTAAGCCATACACTAGCATTAGCCACAATAAAAGCTCATCCACATGAGCGGCGTAATTTGCAGTGTTGTGGTATAGTGTATTTCACTGTCTAGAAATTTTTCTCCCAGGTTTGCTTACGAAATGCGGGACCTCCTGGCAAAGCACTTCATCACCAACGGCAAGTTGCCTTGGCAAGAGAGCAAGATAATGGACACAAGACTGTACAATGGTGAGTGCACCATGTATTGTTATTATGACAGTCATGCAGAGAAACAACCTGATCCTCCTTGTGATGTCTATGATGAAACACTAAAACGGTTCTGTAAACACGTAGACACAACTACCACGATGTTTTAAAAAGTGTGCATTATGTTGCAGCACAAAACAGGAAAATACTGACTTCAAACAAAGATGAAAGCTAGAGGTGTTCTGCTGTATGTCCTGAGGTCTGCTCTTTAAATCTCACAATATACATCAAGCAACCTGCCCAACAGAATCAACTCAACTTACAAAGCTGCGACAAAACACTTGCTACATACACTTTTCATGCATATTGTTTTTCAACTATATGCATCAAAAGTGTATGACAAGACTAGACAATGACTGAGTGTGTGCGCGTGTGCTGCCGAATGTGCTGTGTTTATCTCACTTCCCGCTTTGCTTTATCTTTTATCTCCCCCATCCCCCTCTCATGCACAGGGTTACAAACCGGCTGCCTGTAGGCTGGTTAACCTCCCTGCCGTTCTTTTCCTCCTATTTTCCTTCCTCCCTTGTTTTTCAACTACGGGAGATGCCACTCGAAAAGTAAAATTTTTATTTTCCTGAAATACAAATCTTTTCACTTGCTTTACCAAGTTTATTTTGTTACTCGGCTGCTGACCTGCAGGTCGAGGGTTCAAATCCCGACTGCAACGGCTGCATTTCCGATGGAGGCGGAAATGTTGTAGGCCCGTGTACTCAGATTTAGGTGCACATTAAAGAACCCCACGTAGTCGAAATTTCCGGATCACTCCACTACAACGTCTCTCATAATCATAAGGTGGTTTTGGGACATTAAGGGGGGGCGCGGCAAGTAAAGTGCCGATTTTGGTCAAAATATGCGATTTTCTGATTTATTTTTTTTCGTAATCTTCAGACCTTCAACTTCCTTGTTCTAAAATATTACAGCGAAACGTGCGCTACAAATCCCGCAAATAGTGTTTTTGCCGAGGCTAGTCGCCGAAAAGTGCGAAAAAAAAAGCCCCTGAAACGGTGTTGTTCACGCCGCACAAACGCGCCAAGTTGTTGACCGTGGGCCGCCATTTTGGTAGCTTTGGAAAGAGGAGAAAGCCGGCTTCCCGATGGTCGCGGTCTCGTATTTCGCCGAGTGAAAATAAAAGCGCGAGGAGCAAGTAAAAAAACGAAAACGAAGAACGGCAATTGGCTGCGCGGGTCACGTGGTAGCAGGCGCGACCTCTTACTGGTCAAAGCTGCGCCGCGCACCTTGGCAACCTTGGAAGCGCGAGCGCATCTGCGGCCGCCGAGTCGAGAATCATCCGGCGTGCGCTTCGTTTTTTGCCAGTTGGCTGTTTTTGTGATAGTTCGCGTGCTTTTTTTACCAAGCTTTGTTTGCATCGGTGGTCTCTTCTGAGTGCTTGCTCATACTGCGGTGCTATGTTGTCGCAAAAAAAGTTCCGGAGCGTCCACAAGTACGGCAAGCGTCGGAAAGCTTGGAACAAAGGGCAGACGACTGCGGCTGCCGTCCCAGTCGCAGTGCCGGACGGAGCATGCTCTTCAAGCGTCACGGAGCCTCTACTCAGACCCTTCGCTGATTGTTGTGAGGCCGAGAGTGTGGAAGGTGCCACATCGTCGTATGTCAGACCGCCGGATGCCGTCGACCGTGATGGACGCTCTCGCGAACCCGATTGCGGTGGCACCGCGTCGGCAGCCGTTGCAACTCCGGGCGTGCGCGCGTCGAACATTCTATCGCGAGTTTCGGCCCAGATTCCGAGCAGTGAAGAAATCGCGCAGCGGGCGCAGACAAGGCGGGATGTTTTGGATGCCGTAGCATCGAAATCCGCTTCAAAGCGGAAGCTCGAGCTTCTGAACGAAGGCTGCGACGAAAATGACGGCGGTAAGGACTCCACATTCTTCATTGTAAATAAGAAGATGCTGAACGGTCTGCTTTCGTCAGTAAAGTGCAACAAGTGCGACGAAGGGTCGATACGCCTCGAGACTACGCACTGCCTTGGACTCGCGGCGAGGATGGAACTTTTTTGTGACAATTGTGGCATAGTGAACAGTGCGTGGTCGTCCCCGAGGTGCTCCGGGCAACAAAAAACGAACCCCTTTGAGGTAAACGTGCGTGCTTTGAGGGCTGTGCAGTCAGTTGGCAGAAAACAATCTGCCATAAATGACATTTTTTCTGCGATGAACATTTCGCATCGAGCACTGCACCACAAGTCCTACCAGAGACTGCAAAGGAAGTACAGCCACCCTGCCACCACATCAGCTGCCACCCGCATTGAAGCAGAAAGTGCACAGAAGGTGCATGACATTTACAAGGACCTAGGAGGAGTGCCAGGCAACATTGACGTCATTTACGACGGCACGTGGATGACGAGGGGGCACAGAAGTCATATTGGCGTGGGCTGTGTAATCGAGCTGTACACAGGCTTGGTCTTGGACCACTGTGTCCTGTCCAACTACTGCCAAGGCTGTGCTGTTGGTCCCAAGCCTGGTGACGACAACTATGAGGAGTGGCTTGAGAAACACAAGCCACAGTGCCAAAAGAACACCGATGCTAATGCAGGCCAAATGGAAGTAGAAGCAGCGAGGATCATGTTTGAAAGATCGTTTACCAAGTACAAGCTTCGATACATCAATGTGCTCTGCGACGGTGACAGCCGTACGTACCTTGCCCTCACGCAAGACAAGGTGTATGGCTACATGTTGATTAAGAAACAGGAGTGTGTGAACCATGTGAAAAAAAGAATGGGCACTTCCTTGCGCAACCTTCTTGATGAGCACAAATCCAAAGGCCGAGGACTGAGCATGGGTGGCAAAGGCCGGCTGACGCAGGGCCTTATAAAGAAGTTGACGAATTATTATGGCTGGGCCATTAAGAGCCACCCCAACGATGTTCCTGGCATGGAGAGGGCCATCATGGCCACTTATTACCATGTAACATCCACAGACCAGGATCCACACCACGACCTGTGCCCAAGTGGGACTGACTCCTGGTGCCCGCACAATCAGGCATTGGCCAAGGGAGAGCCGCTGCCGCCTCACAAACATAAACTGCCCCCTCACGTGCGAGTGGCACTGCTGCCAATCTACAAGCGCCTCTCGAACAAAGAGCTCCTTGAAAGGTGTGCGCAGGGAAAAACCCAGAACGCTGTGGAGAGTATGAACAGCCTCATTTGGTCACTCCAGTCCAAGAGCCAGTTCGCCTCCCTTCGAAGTGTGGAAAGTGCAGTTGCAGATGCAGTCTGCCGTTTCAATGGTGGCTGCAAGAGTGCGCTGCAAGAGATCACTGCTCAACTGGGCTTCAATCCAGGAGACTGCTCTTTGCGGCGAGCAGCCGAAAAGGATGCCAAAAGGGTGAAGAGGGCTCAAAAGGCGCATTGTTCCACGACAAAGAAGCGCAAAACTGGGTTGCGCTCTACAGAGGCCAAGGCCACAGCATCTCAGGATTACTGCCCAGGAGGATTCTGAGTGTTTTAGGCATGTTGTGAACTTCCAAACAAGAGTGAACTTTCAAAGTCAGTTTTCTCAACTCTTGATTTTCGCCTATGTGCCTTCGCTAGAACATCTGTCATTTTTTAACAAAGACTGATAGAGTCGTTCCGTTTTTTGCACTAGGCTCAGGAGGCCTTTAGCAGTGCAATAAAGCTTTATCTCTCTTCTTACTCATCATTTAAAATTTTTAGAACACATTTTATAATTACTGCGATGTGTGCGCAAAACAACATCCATGTTTTGGAAATTTTATTTATGGTTACAAGAACTAGAAAAATCAACTAATAGCTTCTTTGCACAAGTTGATGCTTTGGGAACATAATAATATGAAAAAATAATTTCATTTAGCAATAATTATCTCTTTAAGTGCGAAGAGCATTAATTAGTATAATTATGCTTGTAACTCAAAAAGTACAAGAGGTATTTGAAAACGGTTTTCATATTTGGAATCCTCACAATCATCCACATACACACACCAAATTTCATCACAAACAGTACATTAATAAAAAAATTAGTTTTACTTGCCACGTCCCCCCTTAAATCCCACAAATCCAATCCAAGTTTATTTTGTGTACGTTCATGAAAAATAAATCAGTGTTGTAAAAAGCAAGTATTAAGCTAAAGTCTAATTTTAAAAAACACTTTAAAGACCAATTTTAAAGTCCAATTTTAAAGAACATTTTAAAGCTAATTGCCGAATTCGAGTTCAAGCCTTGCTTCACTGATTTTTTTTTTGCATCACTTCTTGTAGTGCTCTTATAGCATCTACCTGCTGGTGGGAGTTTAACAAGCGCAGCTGTTGCGCCAATGTCATGCCGAAAAAAATAAGGAAGGTCGTGCTGTTCCTTGGATTCCTGTGCTGCTTTGACGGCATGCAGTTGTTGAAGGCATTCGCTTGCCATGTCGATGTGGGAGATTGTCTTTGATGAACTGAAAAAAAGTAATGCCTACTTTAGACACATGATCGTTACATTGTCAGAACCTTAGTTCTTACGTTGCACCACTGGCCACTATTCTTGGAACCTTGCGTGGCCTGTCAGTGAAAAACAAGAAAACTGAGTGACATAACGCCAGGAAAGGGAAGTATCGTAACATATAGCAAGTGCGAATGCTGGATCAAAAAAAAGCTGTCATGTTTCTGTTGGAACAACTTACCGTTCAGCCTGCTTCCTTGTATTTTGTTCACCCTCTGCACTGTCTGACCTACGAAGTAGATTGGTGTTGGGTACATGAATATTGTATTACAGCTAAAGAGTAAAATGAAACGTGCAACGTTTCACTTTGGATATTTTATGTTAAAAAAAATTGCTGTGACCTGTCTGTCTCAGTGTTTGCAGGTATTGCACCGGACGAAGATGCAGGCTGTTCTAGTGGTTCATCCGAGATGACTGTGACATAGTTGTCGTAGTCGACCTGGCCCTCCTCTGCGTTGCCACTGCTGCTGTTACTTGCACGTGTCAGACTCCACTCACCTGACGCTCTATGTGAAACATCAGAAATGATATATGGTGTTTTTGGCGCAAGGGCCATTTGATGGCCAAAGAGCGCCAGTTCATGAGACAGGAATGTGGACAATGGTTGTGATTAGCGGCTGTATAAGGGCCATAAAATTCCTCGCAGTAAAGCGGGTAAAAACATACAAGTAATAAAATCATGACCATGCCGTGAAAGGTGTGTGTGGTGTGAATAGGTGACAAAAGTTGGTGATAATGAAAAACGATGGTGGACATGTATGGCATTAGCACAAGTACCTCACACGTTAGTACCTTTGCGTGCAAGGGCCGTGAGGCAAGTGCTTTCCTGTGTAGCCACCGCAGCAAAAACCTCTCTAGAGAGGTCGTGCTACGGTATGCCCGGGTATATGATATGAAAATTATGAATTTTCTTTAAAAACGCTAATAATGATTTGTGACTAAAAAGCGGTTCCCTACCGACGAACATTGCAGGGTGTAAAGGTATATGTTGTCGGTAGGATAGTGGGAAGTGTTGTCTTCTTAGAGTGTCTAAATGTTTACATTGAATTAAAACGTGAAGAACTGTTAATGCCTCACCACATTTATCACACAATGGTGGATCACCACCGGACAAAAGATGTGTGTGTGTCGTGTATATGTGTCCTATCCTGAGTCTTGTTAGTGTTACCTCTGTTAGACGTGATTTTGATACTGGTGGCCAATGGCCAAGGTGTGGCTTGATAATGTGTAGTTTGTTTTGTGTGTGTGTATCCCACTTGCTCTGCCAGTAGTCCCTGAGTTTTCGTTTGAGAGACGGCTTAAGATCAAGAGCCGGGATTGATGTCGGTGTAATAGCGGTGCTTTCGTAGGCGGATGCAGCAAGCTGATCCGCCATCACGTTGCCTTGAATCTCACGGTGCCCTGGCATCCAGCACACAACAACATGTCTGTTGAGTGTGTGGAGGGTGCATAAAATGGAGTAAAGTGAAACTAGGACAGGGTTTTTTTGTTTTTTAAGACTGTGCAGAGCCGTGACCACACTGAGGGAGTCTGTATAAATTACTGCTTTTTGTATTTGTGATTGTTTGATGTGTTTAGCTGCCACAAGTATCGCGTAAGCTTCCGCTGTGAAGATACTTGTGCCTGGATGTAGAGGGCCAGCATCCGAAAAGGAAGGGCCAACAGCAGCGTAGGACACAGAGGAGTTAGACTTTTAGGCATCTGTAAAAAACTCAGGACGTGTGTATTTGTGTTGAAGTTCCAAGAAGTATGTTCGAATATGGGCAATAGGCGCATGTTTAGTAACTTCTAAAAAAGACACATCGCAATCTATAGTCTGCCACGGTGGCGGGTATGCTACAGGAGCCATTAAACTGTCTTCGAGTGACACTCCAGTGTCCTCAGCTAGACCCTTCAGGCGAACTGAGAAGGGCTGCCTCATTAAAGGCCTGTTTTGAAAAAGAATGGAGCTCGACAAGTCATTAATAGTAGAGTATGAAGGGTGCCTCTTGGCTGCCTTCACCTTAAGGAAATATACAAAGGACAAGTAGGTTCTTTGCAGATGAAGCGACCACTCATTTGACTCAACTTAAAGGCTTTCTACGGGGCTGGTGCGAAAAGCACCCGTAGAAAGGCGGATGCCCGAATGGTGCACGGGATCCAGCATCTTCAAAGCACTTTGAGTCGCGGACTGATAAACAATGGCCCCATAATCTAAGCGGGTGCGAATAAGGCTTCTATATAGGTTCGTGAGACAATGCCTGTCACTACCCCACCTAGTACGTGACAACACTTTTAAAACATTCATGGCTTTTAAACATTTTGTTTTTAAATACTTTATGTGGGGTACGAAGGTCAACTTGTTGTCCAAGATTAAGCCTAAGAATTTATGCTCAGCTTTGAAGGACAGTTGTTGCCTGTTCAGTTGAATGTCGGGCTCCGAGTGCATGCCTCTCTTTCGAAAGAACAAGACACACGTGCTTTTTTGTGGGTTAAGTCGAAATCCGTTTTCATCTGCCCATTTGGAGACCTTATTTAAACCCAGCTGCACCTGCCGCTCACACATGGCCGAGTTGCATGACTTGAAGCCAAGCTGGACGTCGTCGACATATGTACAATAGAACATATTGCAGGGAATGGACAAGTGCAAAGAATTCATTTTAATAATAAAAAGTGTGCAACTAAGCACACCACCCTGTGGCACGCCCGTTTCCTGGAAAAATGTTTGGGAGAGCACACTGCCCAGACGGACACGGAATGTCCGGTTTGACAGGTAACTTTTGATTATGTGAAACATTCTTCTGCGCACGCCAAGGTGGGATAGGTCTCTTAGAATTCCAAAACGCCATGTTGTATCATAAGCCTTTTCGATATCGAGGAACACAGAGAGAAAATATTGTTTATGGACGAATGCGTCTCTGATCTGTGCCTCGATACGAACAAGGTGGTCTGTGGTGGATCTACTTTCTCGAAACCCGCACTGAAATGGGTCGAGCAAATTATTTGTTTCAAGAAAATGTACAAGTCGGCAGTTTATCATTTTTTCGAAGACTTTGCACAAGCAGCTTGTAAGTGCTATAGGCCTATAACTCGAGGGTAAAGAAGGGTCCTTGCCCTCTTTCAAAATGGGAATAACAGTAGCCTCTTTCCAGGAGGTAGGAATTGTGCCAGAAGACCAAATAGCATTGTACAAACAAAGTAAGGTTTTTCGGGTTTCGTTTGGTAGGTTTTTTAACATTTCATACATCACACGGTCAGAACCTGGGGCAGAAGTACTGCAGGAGTTTAGAGATGTTCGGAGCTCAGCTATACTAAAAGCTTGGTTATATGCCTCGTATCTGGTGGATTTGTGTTCGAGTTTCTGCTTTTTAATTCTTGTTCTGTATTTTTGGAAGGTGTCAGTATAGTGGGATGAGCTGGATACCTGTTCGAAGTGTGCACCGAGGAAGTTTGCCTGATCTTCCAAGGTATCACCCTGAGTGTTTACGAGTGGAAGTGTGTGTACTTGTTTCCCTGCTATTCTACCGACCATGCTCCAGACTTTAGCCTCCTGTGTGTATGAATTAACCCCTGATAAAAACTTCTGCCAGCTTTCTCTTCTGGCTTGCCGACGCGTTCTCCTGCCTTGAGACTTTATTTTCTTGAAGGTTTCAAGATTTTCGGCTGTCGGTGAGTTCCGAAGCAGCCTCCAAGCTCTGTTTTGCTGTTTGCGCGCGTTTCGGCATTCAGAGTTCCACCATGGCACACTTCGTTTTCCAGGGTGTCCATTTGTTTGTGGGATGCATTTTCTTGCAGCATCAATCAAAAACGCTGTGAAGTAGTTCACAGCGTCATCAATGTTCAGAGTACAGATGTCATTCCAACCTAGACAAGTGATAGTATGAAACTGTTCCCAGTCGGCTCTGTTTATGAGCCACTTGGGAACACGTGGTGGACACTCAGTTACTGTCGTTGTGCTCAAAACTACGGGGAAGTGGTCACTTCCGTACAGATTACTGACGACTTTCCACTGGAGTAGAGGCACAAGAGATGGAGATACTATGCTCAGGTCTATGGAGGAGTAGGTGTTATTAGCGAGGTTATAATAGGTTGGTTCTTTTCGATTTAGGAGACACGCGCTCGACGAGATAAGGAACTGTTCGATCAGTCGACCTCGCGCGTCATACCGAGAGTCACCCCATAGCCTGCTATGCGCATTAAAGTCTCCAAGGAGAACATAAGGCTCCGGAAGTTCATCAATTAGAGAGTGTAAATCGCATTTTTGCAGCTGATAGCTAGGAGGAATGTAAATAGTGCAGATTGTGATCAGTTTATCAAAAAGAACCGCTCGAACAGCCACTGCCTCAAGGGGTGTTTGCAGTTGTAAGTGTGTGCATGCAATTCCTTGATTCACTATGATGGCAACACCTCCGGATGATGTCATGGCATCATCACGGTCCTTTCGAAAAATAACGTATTTGCGAAGAAAATTTGTGTGTTTTGAATTAAGGTGTGTTTCTTGTACACACAGCACTTTTGGTGAGTGTTCGTGTAGGAGTTCTTGGATGTCGTCAAGGTTTCTGAGAAGGCCCCTGACGTTCCATTGTATAATTTGAGTGTTCATGGTGAATGTAAAATAATGCTGTGTGTACGAAAAGCGAGTGGCTGTTTAGACGGGGAGTTTGAGTTCACTTAACAGGGCCGTCACCAGGCCCTGTTATTTGCTTTTTTGTTTTCTTGGCGCGCTCCAAGGAGCCACGCCGCTCTTTCGGCACCAAGGGTGCCGACGTATTCATTGCTTCATCGGAGGCACTGGATGCCCGCACGTGCGGGCTGTTATTTTGGATTTTGGGCCTCGCCTGGTGAGGGGAGGCCTTGAGATCCGAAAACTCTGGAGTCTCCGGTCTCTGTTTGGGAGTAGGCGGTGTAGCCTGGGCTACAGCCGCCTTGGGGGAAGGTGCCACAGCCGACGGCTCGCTCTGCGCAGGCCGAAGGGGTGGCGAGGGCTGGTGCGGCATTGCCCCCTCACGCGCCGGATCAGCATATGTTGCGCCGTAAAATGGCGACACTCTTCGTCTTGCTTCTTTGAATGTGATGTTTTCTTTGACTTTAAGAGTGATTATTTCTTTTTCTTTCTTCCAGTTAGGACACGAACGCGAATACGCGGCGTGTTCCCCGTCACAATTCACGCAGTGAGGCGTAGTAACACAGTTATCAGATGGGTGGCCATGGCTACCACATCTTGCACAAGTTTCCTGACCCCGGCAGTTCTGCGAGCCATGACCAAATCGTTGACATTTATAACACCGTCTTGGATTGGGAATGTAGGGACGGACAGAGAGTTTGATGTATCCTGTGTCTATAGATGAAGACAGTGTGCTAGATGCGAAGGTGAGTATTAAATGTTTGGTAGGTATTTCTTTGTTGTCTCGTCTGATGACGATTCGTTTCACATCTGTGACATTTTGCTCTTTCCACCCTTCAAGCAGTTCCTGTTCAGACATTTCAAGAAGGTCTGCTTCTGAAACAACTCCGCGTGAGGTGTTCATTGATCTATGACGTGAAATAGATACTGGGATATTTCCAAATGCTACGAGATTGCCAAGTTTTTCATAGTGGTGTTTTTCAGGCAGCTCAAGGAGAAGGTCTCCGCTAGCCATCTTTGTAACCTTGTATCCTGGGCCAAAGACCTCTGTCAGGGATTTAGCAACAAGAAATGGAGATATTACTCTGGCTTGTTTTGTTGGGTTTTCGCTGTGCACAACATGGAATTTGGGAAAGCATTGTCTGGGTTGGCTGAAAATTGATATGTCATCGGTGCGTCCCCTCTTAGGCGGGAGACGATCTAGGAGACGGGGAAATGCAGGTGTTCCCATAGTAGTGTACTTTTTGTTCGGCAGCAATGGCGACCACCCACCATGGAGTCCAACCAGGGGGCGCTGAAGCACTTAATAGCATAAGGCTGCAGACGCCAGCCAAACATTGCCACTATAACCAAATATAACTACTCAAGTTTGAGTAATTACACAAGGTTAACCCTTGCCGCCATGAAAAATCGGAAGTAAATGGAAGAGAGAAGAAGACAGGACAGATTTAAAGACGAGAAAAGACTAAGATGTAGGAAGAGAGAGATAGGAAAAGGCGACTGCCGATTTCCCCTGGGTGGGTCAGCCCAGGGGTGCCGTCTACGTGAAGCCGGGGCCAAAGAGGTGTGTTGCCTCTGCTGGGGGGCCTTAAAGGTCCAATCACCCAGCGTCAGCTCAACCCCCAGGATCCCCTTTTCCCCGGGCACGGCAAAACCACGCATGGCTAGGCGTGGGAGGGAGTAGAAACTCCCCCGTTAGCTCGGGTCCGTGGTGTCGCTACACACCAAACGCCTACTTGCGCAGGCGCCCCTGCGGGAGAAACGTCAGAAAGATGAACTCGCGTGAAACATTTGTGATGTGGAGAAAGTAATATTTTATCAATGAGAAATAATTATTGTTGGTGAATGTCGCAAAAGCACGATAATATTACGATAAGAGATACTGCTTAAACTTCATTTTCTGAATGCACAAGTGGTGTTAACTTTATCAGGTAACATGCTTTTGCACAGCAAGCCCTATTTGCTTGACTCATAAAAAAGTGCACCTCACAACGTTCACTTTCACCACATCCATTCCTTCACCCGTTCATTTGATTGTTAGCGTCTTTGGTAGGCATGCAAAAAATGTCTTTTTAGGTGATAGCAAATGTTTTCGTCATCTTCTTAGCACTATCATGCATTTTCCTGCTGGCAAAGTTATTTTGGTACCTTTCTTACAACTTACCGATCGGGATTGATGAATTCTATGTTTGTAGAAGTGCTGGAAAACATTAACATTTTTTTAGTTATGCTACAGCAATCAGGCCTTAAAAAATTTCGATGAGCAAGTTATGCAGTACGCTATGTTCTCTTTATAAACATTTACTAATCAAATATGTTAATGTCATCTGGTGTAATTGCTTCCTCATTGTAGTCTTCATGATTTTGTAAATAAAAGTATGCTGATTTATTTGTTAAGCTTATTTCACATCAATAAGCAGTGAGGCCAGTGCATCAGTAACTATGAAATGTTTACTTTGTGCTTTGCATTGTGTGTGTACGTGTTTACTGATGTGTCACTCTGAAAATTGCTAAACAGCATAACTACGAAGCTCAGAATCTTATGCAGTAGTGATCTACCATTCTATCAGCTCATCGTGGCTGCAATATTTGTTCTCAGCTGACGTATTTCGTTGTAGGGGCATTAATAAATTCTTGATTTGTTGTGCAAGTAAACAAACTGTGATTTTCTTTTTAGCACGTGCAATTGTAGCTGGCAATTCTACATACAAGAGAGCATTATGTCTTTGTGTTGTTTTTTTTTGAAGTTGTGTACACTTTCATTGCATTGATTGATTTATAAAAAATAAAAAGGATCACAAAATTTGGCTTACATTGGTTCTTTGAGTATGGGACCCATCATGGACATCATTGCCTCGAAATGCACCCATTTGACGTTGTGAACATCTGCAGCCCCTGCACCACTTTTCATGGAGCCCTTAATTTTGTTTTTGTGTTTCGTAAAGGTGTCTTTAAGTTCTTGAATTTTGCATGTGCTTGCATTCCTGTGAAGAATTCAGTTTACGTATTAAGCATGCTTTTCACATCCTTGAAAATTTTACACCAACGCAAGGAGAATGACGCTAGGTTCACAAAACAGTAAGTTGCTTGCATATATTTACGGGATAAAAGAGCAGCACGTAATGCACAGGACAATCTAAGTATGCATAGCTGTATGGCTCGCTTGTTAAAATGCGCGCTCTTTTTAACCCCGCGCATAGTGATAGATTTTTATTTCTGGAGGGGAGGGCCTGCTGCAGAGTGTTCCTGCTTTAGAAAAACACCTATCCTTTTATTACTTTTTTTGGTAAGCATAGCCACACTCGCCCTATTCAACCAGCTAGGCAGCGTATTGGGAAACATTTCTAGACCTTAAATTAGGTTGCTACCGTGTTGATGATGATATATGGTGTTTTTTGGCGCAAGGGCTATTTGATGGCCAAAGAGTGCCAGTTCATGAGAAAGCAATATGGACAATGATTGTGATTAGCGGCTGTATAATGATGATGTTTTATGGCGCAAGGGCCATTTCACGGCCAAAGAGCGCCAATTCATCTTACTAAAAACATGGACAATGATTGCGATAAGCGGCTGTATAAGGGCCATAAAATTCCTCGCGGTAAGGCGGGTAAAAACATACAAGTAATAAAATCATGACCATGTCGTGAAAGGTGTGTGCGGTGTGAATAGATGACAAAAGTTGGTGATAATAAAAGACGATGGTGGATATTTATGGCATTAGCACAAGTGCCTCACTCGTTCATACCCTTGCGTCCAAGGGCCGTGAGGCAAGTGCTTTCTTGTGTAACCACCGCAGCAAAAACCTCTCTGGAGAGGTCATGCTACGGGATGCCCGGGTGTATGATGTGAAAACTATGAATTTCTTTAAAAAACGCTAACAATGATTTGTGACTAAAAAGCGGTTCCCTACCGACGAACATTGCAGGGTGTAAAGGTATATGTTGTCGGTAGGGTAATGGAAAGTGTTGTTTTCTTACAGTGTCCAATTCTTTGCACTCAATTAAAATGTGAAGAACTGTTAAAGCCTCACCACATTTATCACACAATGGTGGGTCCCCACCGGATAAAAGATGTGTGTGTGTCGTGTATGTGTGCCCTATCCTGAGTCTTGTTAGTGTTACCTCTGTTAGACGTGATTTTGATACTGGTGGCCAATGGCCAAGGTGTGGCTTGATAACGTGTAGTTTGTTTTGTGTGTGTGTATCCCACTTGCTCTGCCAGTAGTTCCTGAGGTTTAGTTTGAGAGACGGCTTAAGATCAAGGGCCGGGATTGATATGGATGTAATGGCGGTGCTCTCATGGACGGATGCAGCGAGCTGATCCGCCCTCACGTTGCCTTGGATCTCACGGTGCCCTGGCACCCAGCACACTACAACATGTTGTTTGTGTGTGTAGAGTGTGCACAAAATAGAGTAAAGTGAGACAAGGACTGGGTTTTTTTGTTTTTTAAGACTGTGCAGAGCCGTTACCACACTGAGGGAGTCTGTATAAATTACTGCTTTTTGTATTTGTAATTGTTTGATGTGTTTAGCTGCCACCAGTATCGCGTAAGCTTCCGCTGTGAAGATACTTGTGCGTGGATGTAGAGGGCCAGCATCCGAAAAGGATGGGCCGACAGCAGCGTAGGACACAGAGGAGTTAGTCTTGGAGGCATCTGTGAAGAACTCAGGACGTGTGTATTTGTGTTGAAGTTCCAGAAAGTGTGTTCGGATATGGGCAATAGGTGCATGTTTTGTAACCTCTAGGAAAGACACATCGCAGTCTATAGTCTGCCACTGCCACGGTGGCGGGTATGCTACAGGAGCCATTAAACTGTGTTCAAGTGACACTCCAGTGTCCTCAGCTAGACCCTTCAGGCGAACTGAGAAGGGCTGCCTCATTGAAGGCCTATTTTGAAAAAGAATGGAGCTCGCCAAGTCATTAATAGTAGAGTATGAGGGGTGCCTCTTGTCTGCTTTCACCTTAAGGAAATATACAAAGGACATGTAGGTTCTTTGCAGATGAAGCGACCACTCATTTGACTCAACGTAAAGGCTTTCTACGGGGCTGGTGCGAAAAGCACCCGTAGAAAGGCGGATGCCCAGATGGTGCACGGGGTCCAGCATTTTCAAGGCACTTTGAGTGGCAGACTGATAGACAACGGCCCCATAATCTAAGCGGGTACGAATAAGGCTTCTATAGAGGTTCATGAGGCATTGCCTATCACTACCCCACGTTGTACGTGACAACACTTTTATAACATTCATGGCTTTTAAACATTTTGTTTTTAAATACTTTATGTGTGGTACGAAGGTCAACTTGTTGTCCAAGATTAAGCCTAGGAATTTATGCTCCGCATTCACAGACAGACGTTGGCCGTTCAGTTCAATGTCGGGTTCTGAGTGCATGCCACTCTTTCGAGAAAACAAGACACACGTGCTTTTTCCTGGGTTCAGCCGGAATCCGTTTTCCTCTGCCCATTTGGAGACCTTGTTTAAACCTAACTGAACCTGTCGCTCACACATTGCTAGGTTGCATGACTTAAAGCCAAGCTGGACGTCATCGACATATGTGGAATAGAACATGTTGCGGGGGATGATGATGATGATGTTTGATGTTTTATGGCGCAAGGGCCATTTCACGGCCAAAGAGCGCCAGTTCATCTTACTAAAATTATGGACAATGATTGTGATAAGCGGCTGTATAAGGGCCATAAAATTCCTCGCAATAAGGCGGGTAAAAACATACAAGTAATAAAATCATGACCATGCGGTGAAAGGTGTGTGTGATGTGAATAGATGACAAAAGTTGGTGATAATAAAAGACGATGGTGCATATGTATGGCATTAGCACAAGTGCCTCACTCGTTCATACCCTTGCATCCAAGGGCCGTGAGGCATGTGCTTTCTTGTGTAGCCACCGCAGCAAAAACCTCTCTGGAGAGGTCATGCTACGGTATGCCCGGGTATATGACATGAAAGCTATGAATTTCTTTTAAAAACGCTAACAATGATTTATAACTAAAAAGCGGTTCCCTACCGACAAACATTGCAGGGTGTAAAGGTATATGTTGTCGGTAGGGTAATGGAAAGTGTTGTTTTCTTACAGTGTCCAATTGTTTGCACTCAATTAAAATGTGAAGGACTGTCAATGCTTCACCACATCTGTCACACAATGGTGGATCGCCACCGGACAAAAGGTGTGTGTGTGTCGTGTATGTGTGTCCTATCCCGAGTCTCGTTAGTATCACCTCTGTATAACGCGATTTCGATACGGGCGGCCAATGACCAAGGTGTGGCTTAATAACGTGTAGTTTGTTTTGTGTGTGTGTATCCCACTTGCTCTGCCAGTATACTCTGAGGTTTCGTTTGAGGGATGGTTTAAGATCGAGGGCCGGGATTGATATGGGTGTAGGGGCAGTGCTTTTGTGCACGGATACAGCGAGCTGATCCGCCCTCACGTTGCCTTGAATCTCACGGTGCCCTGGCACCCAGCACACTACAACATGTTGTTCGAGTGTGTAAAGTGTGCATAAAATAGAGTAAAGTGAGACAAGGACTGGGTTTTTTTGTTTTTTAAGACTGTGCAGAGCCGTTACCACACTTAGGGAGTCTGTATAAATTATTGCTTTTTGTATTTGTAATTGTTTGATGTGTTTAGCTGCCACAAGTATCGCGTACGCTTCCGCTGTGAAGATACTTGTGCGTGGATGTAGTGGACCGGCATCCGAAAAGGATGGGCCTACAGCAGCGTAGGACACAGAGGAGTTAGTCTTGGAGGCATCTGTGAAGAACTCAGGACATGTGTATTTGTGTTGAAGTTCCAAAAAGTATGTTCGGATATGGGCAACAGGTGCATGTTTTGTAACTTCTAGGAAAGACACATCGCAGTCTATAGTCTGCCATTGCCACGGTGGCGGATATGCTACAGGAGCCATTAAACTGTGTTCTAGTGAGATTCCAGTTTCCTCAGCTAGACTCTTCAGGCGAATAGAGAAGGGCTGCCTCATCGAAGGCCTGTTTTGAAACAAAATTGAGCTCGACAAATCATTAATAGTAGAGTATGAGGGGTGCTTCTTGTCTGCTTTCACCTTAAGGTAATAAACAAAGGACATGTAAGTTCTCTGCAGATGAAGCGACCACTCATTTGACTCAACATAAAGGCTTTCTACGGGGCTGGTGCGAAAAGCACCCGTAGAAAGGCGGATGCCCAAATGGTGCACGGGGTCCAGCATCTTCAAAGCACTTTGAGTCGCAGACTGATAAACAACGGCCCCATAATCTAAGCGGGTGCGAATCAGGCTTCTATATAGGTTCATGAGACATTGCCTGTCACTACCCCACCTAGTACGTGACAACACTTTTAAAACATTCATGGCTTTTAAACATTTTGTTTTTAGATACTTGATGTGCGGTACGAAGGTCAACTTGTTGTCCAAGATTAATCCTAGGAATTTATGCTCCGTATTAACAGACAGACGCTGACCGTTCAGTTCAATGTCTGGTTCTGAGTGCATGCCTCTCTTTCTGGAGAACAGGACACACGTGCTTTTTTGTGGGTTCAGTCGGAATCCGTTTTCCTCTGCCCATTTTGTGAGCTTGTTTAAACCTAACTGAACCTGCCGCTCACACATTGCCAGATTGCAAGACCTAAAGCCAAGCTGGACGTCATCCACATATGTACAATAAAACATATTGCGAGGGATGGTCAAGCGCAAGGAATTCATTTTTATGAGAAAAAGTGTGCAGCTAAGTACACCACCTTGTGGAACGCCTGTTTCCTGGACAAATGTTGGAGAATGAACCGTGCCCACTCGGACACGGAATGTCCGGTTTGACAGGTAACTTTTGATTATGTGAAACATTCTTCCGCGCACGCCAAGGTTGGATAGGTCTCTTAGAATTCCAAAACGCCATGTTGTATCATAAGCCTTTTCGATATCGAGGAACACGGAGAGAAAATATTGTTTATGGACGAAGGCGTCTCTGATCTGGGCCTCGATACGAACAAGGTGGTCTGTCGTGGATCTACTCTCTCGAAACCCGCACTGAAATGGGTCGAGCAAATTGTTTGTTTCAAGAAAGTCTACAAGTCGGCAGTTTATCATTTTTTCGAAGACTTTGCACAAGCAGCTTGTAAGTGCAATAGGCCTATCACTCGAAGCTAAAGAAGGGTCCCTGCCCTCTTTCAAAATGGGAATAACAATAGCCTCTTTCCAGGAGGTAGGAATAGTGCCAGAAGACCAAATAGCATTGTACAAACAAAGTAAGGTTTTTCGGGTTTCGTTTGGTAGGTTCTTTAACATTTCATACATCACACGGTCAGAACCTGGGGCAGAAGTACTGCAGGAGTTCAGAGATGTTCGGAGCTCAGCAAGACTGAAAGCTTGGTTATATCCCTCGTATCTAGTGGATTTGTGTTCAAGTTTCTGCTTTTCTATTCTTGTTCTGTATTTTTGGAAAGTGTCAGTATAGTGGGACGAGCTGGATACCTGTTCGAAGTGTGCACCGAGGAAGTTTGCCTGATCTTCCAAGGTATCACCCTGAGTGTTTACGAGTGGAAGTGTGTGTACTTGTTTTCCTGCTATCCTATGGACCATGTCCCAGACTTTAGCCTCCTGTGTGTATGAATTAACCCCTGATAAAAACTTCTGCCAGCTTTCTCTTCTGGCCTGCCGACGTGTTCTCCTGCCTTGAGACTTTATTTTCTTGAAGGTTTCAAGATTTTCGGCTGTCGGCGAGTTCCGAAGCAGCCTCCAAGCTCTGTTTTGCTGTTTGCGCGCGTTTCGGCATTCAGAGTTCCACCATGGCACACGTCGTTTTCCAGGGTGTCCATTTGTTTGTGGGATGCATTTTGTTGCAGCATCGATCAAAAACGCTGTGAAGTAGTTCACCGCAACATCAATGTTCAAAGTACGGATGTCATTCCAACCTAGATTAGCAATAGTATAAAACTGTTCCCAGTCGGCTCTGTTTATGAGCCACTTGGGAACACGTGATGGACACTCAGTTGCTGTAGTTGTGCTCAAAACTACGGGGAAGTGGTCACTTCCGTACGGATTACTGACGACTTTCCACTGGAGTAGAGGCACAAGAGATGGAGATACTATGCTCAGGTCTATGGAGGAGTAGGTGTTATTGGCGAGATTATAATAGGTTGGTTCTTTTCGGTTTAGGAGACACGCGCTCGACGAGAGAAGGAACTGTTCGATAAGTCGACCTCGCGCGTCATACCGAGAGTCTCCCCATAGCCTGCTATGCGCATTAAAGTCTCCAAGGAGAACATAAGGTTCCGGAAGTTCATCAATTAAAGAGTGTAAATCACGTTTTTGTAGCTGATAACTAGGAGGAATGTAAATCGTGCAGATTGTGATCAGTTTATCAAAAAGAACCGCTCGAACAGCCACTGCCTCAAGGGATGTTTGGAGTTGTAAGTGTGTGCATGCAATTTCTTGATTCACTATGATGGCAACACCTCCGGATGAAGTCACGGCATCATCACGGTCCTTTCGAAAAACAACGTATTTGCGAAGAAAATTTGTGTGTTTTGAATTAAGGTGTGTTTCTTGTACACACAGCACTTTTGGTGAGTGTTCGTGTAGGAGTTCTTGGATGTCGTCAAGGTTTCTGAGAAGGCCCCTGACGTTCCATTGTATAATTTGAGTGTTCATGGTGAATGTAAAATAATGCTGTGTGTACGAAAAACAAGTGGCTGTTTAGACGGGGAGTTTGAGTTCACTTAACAGGGCCATCACCAGGCCCTGTTATTTGCTTTTTTGTTTTCTTGGCGCGCTCCAAGGAGCCACGCCGCTCTTTCGGCACCAAGGGTGCCGACGTATCCATTGCCTCCTCGGAGGCACTGGATGCCCGCACGTGCGGGCTGTTAGTTTGGATTTTGGGCCTCGCCTGGTGAGGGGAGGCCTTGAGACCCGAAGACTCTGGAGTCTCCGGTCTCTGTTTGAGAGTAGGTGGTGTAGCCTGGGCTACAGCCGCCTTGGGGGCAGGTGCCACAGCCGACGGCTCGCTCTGCGCGGGCCGAAGGGGTGGCGAGGGCTGGTGCGGCGGTGCCCCCTGACGCGCCGCATCAGCGTATGTAGGTCCATAGAATGGAGCGACTCTTCGCCGTGCTTCCTTAAACGTAATGTTCTCCTTCACCTTCAATGTAATTATTTCTTTTTCTTTTTTCCAGTATGTGCAGGAGCGTGAATATGCGGCATGGTTTCCTTCGCAGTTCACACAATGTGCCGGTTCTTTGCAGTTCTCGGACACGTGGCCTTGGACTCCACATTGTGCACAAGTCTGGCGACCACGACAGGTCTTAGAGCCATGGCCATACTTCTGGCATTGGAAGCAACGACGAGGATTTGGTATATACGGCCTGATAGATGTTTTCGTGTACCCTGTTTGAATGGAATCTGGTAGTTTACTGGATGCAAACGTGAGTATCAAGTGTTTCGTTGGAATTTCCTTATTATCTCTTCTGATGATAATTCTCTGTACATTATTGACATTTTGGCTCTTCCACCCTTCCAAAAGTTCAGTCTCGGTGAGCTCAAGTAAGTCTGCATCAGATACCACTCCGCGAGTGGTGTTCATGGATCGGTGTGGTGTTATGGTGATCGGTACGTCACCAAACGTTGAGAGGCTGTTTAGCTTTACATATTGTGCTTTGTCCCGAATTTCTAGAAGAAGGTCTCCGCTCGCCATTTTGGTTACTTTGTATCCAGCCCCGAGAGTTTCCGTAAGACACCTGGCAACTACGAAAGGAGATACGGTCCTGGCTTGCTTTCCGGTTTTTTCACAGTGAATGACGTGGAAGTGGGGAAAAGTTTCTATTGGCTGGTTGAAGAGATTTATGTCGTCGGTGCGTACCCGCTTTAGGCCGGTAGGATCAGATAGTAGAGGAAATGCGCCTTGCATGCCGGTCTTATTTTTGTTCAGCAGCGTTGGCGGCCACCCACCACGGAGCCCAACAAGGGGACGCTGCAAGTTTACAGGAGCTGAAAGCTTGCAGACGTCAGCCGTACAACACTGCCATAACCCAATGCGCCTAGACCAAGGTAGGCTATTTGCACAGGGTTAACCCTTGCCGCCAGGAAAATTGGAAGTATACAGAAGAGAGTAGAAGACAGGAAAGATGTAAAGTGAGAACAAAAGACGAAGATGTAGGGAGAGAGAGATAGGAAAAGGCGACTGCCGATTTCCCCTGGGTGGGTCAGCCCAGGGGTGCCGTCTACGTGAAGCCGGGGCCAAAGAGGTGTGTTGCCTCTGCTGGGGGGCCTTAAAGGTCCAATCACCCAGCGTCAGCTCAACCCCCAGGATCCCCTTTTCCCCGGGCACGGCAAAGCCACGCACGGCTAGGCGTGGGAGGGAGTAGAAACTCCCCCGTTAGCTCGGGTCCGTGGTGTCGCTACACACCAAACGCCTACTTGCGCAGGCGCCCCTGCGGGGCATGTTGCGGGGGATGGACAGGTGCAAGGAATTCATTTTTATAATAAAAAGTGTACAACTAAGTACACCACCTTGCGGTACTCCCGTTTCTTGCACAAATATTTGGGAGAGAGTACTGCCCACACGGACGCGGAATTTCCGATTGGACAAGTAACTCTCGATTATGGAAAGCATTCTACCGCGCACACCCACGTGAGACAAGTCTCTTAATATCCCAAAACGCCATGTTGTGTCGTAAGCCTTCTCGATGTCGAGAAACACTGAGAGGAAGTATTGTTTGTGGACAAAAGCGTCTCGGATCTGTGCCTCGATACGCACCAGATGGTCGGTGGTGGATCTACCCTCCCGAAACCCACACTGAAATTGGTCGAGCAGATGGTGTGTTTCAAGAAAATGTAAAAGTCGGCGGTTTATCATTTTTTCAAAAAGTTTACAAACGCAGCTGGTTAGTGCAATGGGCCTGTAACTTGAAACTGAGGAAGGGTCCTTGCCCTGTTTCAAAATAGGGATAACAATAGCCTCTTTCCAAGAAGCAGGGATGGTACCTGAAAGCCAGATAGCATTGTATAGAGAGAGTAAAGTTTTTCGCGTTTCGAGCGGCAAGTTTTTCAACATTTCATATGTGACACGGTCGTAGCCTGGAGCGGAATTATTGCAAGAGTTTAGTGATGTTTGTAGCTCAGCTAAGTTGAAAGGTTTGTTGTATTCCTCGTTATTTGTGCACTTGGATTCTAGTTTCTGCTTTTCTATCTTTGCTTTGTGTCTTTGGAAAGCTTCAGTGTAGTGTGACGAGCTAGACACCTGCTCGTAGTGTGCACCGAGGAAGTTCGCTTGATCTTCCAGGCTATCACCTTGTGTGTTTACGAGTGGGAGTGAGTGTACTTGTCTTCCTGCTACCCTACGAACCATGTTCCAGACTTTAGTCTCTTGTGTATATGAATTTATCCCTGATAAAAACTTGTGCCAGCTTTCTTTTCTGGCCTGCCGACGCGTTCTCCTGCCTCGAGATTTTATTTTTCTAAAGCTCTCAAGGTTTTCCGCTGTCGGCGAGTTCCGCAGCAACCTCCATGCCCTGTTCTGTTCCTTTCGCGCATTCTGGCACTCAGTGTTCCACCACGGAACGCGTCGTTTGCCGGGCAGTCCAGATGTTTGTGGAATGCACTTGGTTGCTGCGTCAGTAAGAAAAGCCGTGAAGTACTGCACAGCTTCATCTATGCCTAACCCGCATATGTCAGTCCAATTTAGGTGAGTAAGTTTTTGAAATCGTTCCCAGTTGGCTTTGTTTACCAGCCATTTGGGAACATGTGGAGGACATTCATTTGTTATTGGTGTACTCAAAACTAAAGGGAAATGGTCACTTCCGTATGGATTATTTATGACTTTCCACTGAAGTAATGGTACAAGTGAAGGAGATGCGATACTGAGGTCTATGGAAGAGTAAGTTTTGTTGGCAAGGTTATAGTATGTTGCCTCTTTCCTATTCAACAGACAAGCACCCGATGAAAGGAGGAATTTTTCAATGAGACGACCTCGGGCATCACAGCGAGAGTCACCCCACAGACCATTATGTGCGTTCAGGTCCCCAAGGACCAGATAAGGTTCAGGTAGTTCGTCGATTAAAGACTGGAATTGAAGTTTTTCGAGACGGTGGTGCGGAGGTATGTACAAAGAGCAAACAGTGACAAGTTTGTTTAGAATAACTGCTCGGACAGCCACCGCCTCGAGGGAAGTTTGAAGGGGTAATTGTGTGCATGCTATACCTTGACTTACTATAACCGCTACACCACCGGATGGTAGCATGGCATCATCTCTATCCTTTCGGAAGATTATATAGTTACGTAAAAAGTTTGTGTTAGTTCGTTTTAAGTGTGTCTCCTGTACACACAGCACTCTTGGATTGTGTTCATGGAGGAGTTCTTGTAAGTCATCGAGGTTTCGAAGAAGGCCTCGGATGTTCCACTGTAATATTTCTGTCTGCATATTTAAACAAGAGAGATGCTGCTGTGTGTACAAAGAGTATCCTGTGTTGGAGTGAGGTCAATAATTCAGGTGGCAGGACGGTCGTCCGGCCCCGTTATTGGTTTTTTATTTTTCTTAACGCGCTCCAAGGAGGCGCGCCGCTCTTTTGGTACCAAGGGTACCGTTGTATCCATTGCCTCCGCAGAGGCACTGGTTGCCCGCACATGCGAGCTGGTGGTTCGGATTTTAGGCCTCGCCTGGTGTGGGGAGGCCTTGAGACCAGAGGACCCTGGAGTCTCCGGCCTCAATTCGCTAGGCGGCGGAGTAGACTGAACTACTGCCGCCTTGGGGGCAGGTGCCACAGCCGTCGGCTCGCTCTGCGCTGGCCGAAGGAGTGACGAGGGCTGCTGCGGCGTTGCCCCCTGACGCGCCGCATCAGCATATGTAGCGCCATAAAATGGCGACACTCTTCGTCTTGCTTCCTTAAATGTAATATTTTCTTTAATTTTCAATGTGATAATTTCTTTTTCTTTTTTCCAAAATGAGCAAGAACGTGAGTATGCGGCATGATTTCCGCCACAGTTCACACAGTGTGATGGTTCTTCGCAATTGTCAGAGTTGTGGCCTGACACTCCACAATGTGCACAAGTTTGGTGACCACGACAGCTTTGTGAGCCATGGCCATACTTCTGGCATTTGAAACAACGACTTGGGTTAGGTATGTATGGTCTGATCGACGTCTTAGTGTAGCCTGTTTGAATACTTTCTGGGAGATTACTGGAAGCGAACGTGAGTATTAGGTGTTTTGTTGGTGTTGCCTTGTTGTCTCTTCTAATGGTGATCCTTTGTACATTGGTCACATTCTGACTCTTCCACCCCTCCAGAAGTTCCTCTTCAGTCAAGCTGAGCAAATCAGCATCAGATACTACTCCACGGGTTGTGTTCATGGATCTGTGTGGCGTTACAGTGATGGGAGTGTCACCAAAAGTTGAAAGATTCTGTAGCTTTTCGAACTGTTCTTTTCCTCGGACTTCAAGGAGGAGGTCTCCGCTGGCCATTTTGGTAACTTTGTACCCGGCTCCAAGAGTTTCTGTGAGACATCTGGCTACTACAAAGGGTGATACGGTTCTGGCTTGCTTGCTGCTTATTTCACTATGTATAACATGAAAATGGGGGAAGTTTTCACTTGATTGGTTGAAAAAGCCTAAGTCTTCGGTGCGTACACGCTTTAAGGCGGTACGATCACTTAATAGGGGAAATGCTTTATGCATGCCAGTTTAATTTTCTTCAGAAGCGTTGGCGGCCACCCACCACGGAGCCCAACAAGGGGACGCTACAAGTTTGTGGATGCTAAAACCTGCAGACGCCAGCCGTACAACGCAACTATAACCCAATGCGCCTAGACCAAGGTAGGCTATTTGCACAGGGTTAACCCTCGCCGCCAGGAAGTTTGGAAGTAAACAGAAGAGAGTAGAAGACAGGACAGATAAACAGTAAGAGATAAAGACGAAGATGTAGGGAGAGAGAGATAGGAAAAGGCGACTGCCGATTTCCCCTGGGTGGGTCAGCCCAGGGGTGCCGTCTACGTGAAGCCGGGGCCAAAGGGGTGTGTTGCCTCTGCTGGGGGGCCTTAAAGGTCCAATCACCCAGCGTCGGCTCAACCCCCAGGATCCCCTTTTCCCCGGACACGGCAAAGCCACGCACGGCTAGGCGTGGGAGAGAGTAGAAACTCCCCCGTTAGCTCGGGTCCGTGGTGTCGCTACACACCAAACGCCTGCTTTATCAGGCGCCCCTGCGGGGTAGCGGCTGTATAAGGGCCACAAATTCCTCGCGGTAGGGCGGCTAAAAACATACAAGTAATAAAATCATGACCATGCGTGAAAGGTGTGGGTGGGGTGAATAGGTGACAAAAGCTGGTGATAATGAAAAACGATGCTGGACATGTATGACATTAGCACAAGTACCTCACTCGTTCATACCCTTGCGTCCAAGGGCCGTGAGGCAAGTGCTTTCCTGTGCAGCCACCGCAGCAAAAACCTCTCTGGAGAGGTTGTGCTACGGAATGCTCGGGTATATGATATGAAAATTATGAATTTCTTTTAAAAATGCTAACAATGATTTATTACTAAAAACCGGTTCCCTGCCAACGAACATTGCAGGGTGTAGAGGTATATATTGTCGGTAGGGTAATGGAAAGTGTTGTCTTCTTAGAGTGTCTAACTCTTTACATTGAATTAAAACGTGAAGAACTGTTATCGCCTCACCACATTTATCACACAACGGTGGATCAACACTGGACAAAAGATGTGTGCGTGTCGTGTATGTGTATCCTATCCTGAGTCTTGTTAGTGTTGCCTCTGTATGACGCGATTTCGATACGGGCAGCCAATGACCAAGGTGTGGCTTAATAATGTGTAGTTTGTTTTGTGTGTGTGTATCCCACTTGCTCTGCCAGTAGTCCCTGAGGTTTCGTTTCAGAGACGGCTTAAGATCGAGGGCCGGGATTGATATGGGTGTAGGGGCAGTGCTTTTGTGGGCGGATGCAGCGAGCTGATCCGCCCTCACGTTGCCTTGAATCTCACGGTGCCTGGCACCCAGCACACAACAACATGTTGTTTGAGTGTGTAGAGTGTGCACAAAATGGAGTAAAGTGAGACGAGGACAGAGTTTTTTTGTTCTTTAAGACTTTGCAAAGCCGTTACCACACTGAGGGAGTCTGTATAAATTACTGCTTTTTGTATTTGTGATTGTTTGATGTGTTTGGCTGCCACAAGTATCGCATAAGCTTCCGCTGTGAAGATACTTGTGCCTGGATGTAGAGGGCCAGCATCCGAAAAGAATGGGACGACAGCAGCGTAGGACACAAAGGAGTTAGTCTTGGAGGCATCTGTGAAGAACTCAGGACGTGTGTATTTGTGTTGAAGTTCCAGAAAGTATGTTCGGATATGGGCAATGGGTGCATGTTTTGGAACTTCTAGAAAAGACACATCGCAGTCTATAGTCTGCCACTGCCACGGTGGCGGGTATGCTACACGGGCCATTAAACTGTGTTCAAGTGACACTTCAGTTTCTTCAGCTAGACACTTCAGGCGAACTGAGAAGGGCTGCCTCATCGAAGGCCTGTTTTGAAACAGAATGGAGCTCGACAGATCATTAATAGTAGAGTACGAGGGGTGCTTCTTGTCTGCTTTCACCTTAAGAAAATATACAAAGGACATGTAAGTTCTCTATAGATAAAGCGACCATTCATTTGACTCAACGTAAAGGCTTTGAACAGGGCTGGTGCGAAAAGCACCCGTAGAAAGGCGAATGCCCAAATGGTGCACGGGGTCCAGCATCTTCAAAGCACTTTGAGTTGCAGACTGATAAACAACGGCCCCTTAATCTAAGCGGGTGCGAATGAGGCTTCGATACAGATTCATGAGGCATTGCCTATCACTACCCCAAGTAGTACGTGACAACACTTTTAAAACATTCATGGCCTTTAAACATTTTGTTTTTAAATACTTGATGTGCGGTACGAAGGTCAACTTGTTGTCCAAGATTAAGCCTAAGAATTTATGCTCGGCTTTGACGGACAGACGTTGCCCGTTCAGTCGAATGTCAGGTTCCGAGTGCATGCCTCTCTTTCGAGAGAACAAAACACACGTGCTTTTTTGTGCATTAAGTCGAAATCCGTTTTCATCTGCACATTTGGAGACCTTATTTAAACCCAGCTTAACCTGCCGCTCACACATGGCCAAGTTGCATGACTTGAAGCCAAGCTGAACGTCGTCGACATATGTACAATAGAACATATTGCGGGGAATAGACAAGTGCAAAAAATTCATTTTAATAATAAAAAGTGTGCAACTAAGCACACCACCTTGTGGCACGCCTGTTTCCTGGATAAATGTTTGAGAGAGCACACTGCCCAGACGGACACGGAATGTCCGGTTTGACAGGTAACTTTCGATTATATGAAACATACTTTCGCGCACACCAAGGTGGGACAGGTCTCTTAGAATTCCGAAACGCCATGTTGTATCATAAGCCTTTTCGATATCGAGGAACACAGAGAGAAAATATTGTTTATGGACAAAGGCGTCTCTGATCAGTGCCTCGATACGAACAAGTTGGTCTGTGGTGGATCTACTTTCTCGAAACCCACATTAAAATGGGTCGAGCAAATTATTTGTTTCAAGAAAATGTACAAGTCGGCAGTTTATCATTTTTTCGAAGACTTTGCACAAGCAGCTTGTAAGTGCTATAGGCCTATAACTCGAGGGTAAAAGAGGGTCCTTGCCCTTTTTCAAAATGGGAATAACAATAGCCTCTTTCCAGGAGGTAGGAATAGTGCCAGAAGACCGAATAGCGTTGTACAAACAAAGTCAGGTTTTTCGGGTTTCGTTTGGAAGGTTTTTTAACATTTCATACATCACACGGTCAGAACCTGGGGAAGAAGTACTGCAGGAGTTTAGAGATGTTCAGAGCTCAGCTAGACTGAAAGCTTGGTTATATGCCTCGTATCTAATGGATTTGTGTTCGAGTTTCTGCTTTTCTATTCTGGTTCTGTATTTTTGGAAAGTGTCAGTATTGTGGAACGAGCTGGATACCTGTTCGAAGTGCGCACCGAGGAAGTTTGCCTGATCTTCCAAGGTATCACCCTGAGTGTTTACTATCCTACCGACCATGTTCCAGACTTTAGCCTCCTGTGTGTATGAATTAACCCCTGATAAAAACTTCTGCCAGCTTTCTCTTCTGGCCTGTCGACGCGTTCTCCTGCCTTGAGACTTTCTTTTCTTGAAGGTTTCAAGATTTTCGGCTGTCGGTGAGTTCCGAAGCAGCCTCGAAGCTCTGTTTTGCTGTTTGCGCGCGTTTCGGCATTCAGAGTTCCACCATGGCACACATCGTTTTCCAGGGTGTCCATTTGTTTGTGGGATGCATTTTGTTGCAGCATCAATCAAAAACGCTGTGAAATAGTTCACAGCAACATCAATGTTTAAAGTACAGATGTCATTCCAACCTAGACAAGCGATAGTATAAAACTGTTCCCAGTCGGCTCTGTTTATGAGCCACTTGGGAACACGTGGTGGACATTCAGTTACTGTCGTTGTGCTCAAAACTACGGGGAAGTGGTCGCTTCCGTACAGATTCCTGACGACTTTCCACTGGAGTAGAGGCACAAGAGATGGAGATACTATGCTCAGGTCTATGGAGGAGTAGGTGTTATTAGCGAGGTTATAATAGGTTGGTTCTTTTCGATTTAAGAGACACGCGCTCGACGAGATAAGGAACTGTTCGATCAGTCGACCTCGCGCGTCATACCGAGAGTCACCCCATAGCTTGCTATGCGCATTAAAGTCTCTAAGGAGAACATAAGGCTCCGGAAGTTCATCAATTAGAGAGTGTAAATCGCGTTTTTGCAGCTGATAGCTAGGAGGAATCTATAGTGCAGATTGTGATCAGTTTATCAAAAAGCACCGCTCGAACAGCCACTGCCTCAAAGGATGTTTGGAGTTGTAAGTGTGTGCATGCTATTCCTTGATTCACTATGATGGCAACACCTCCGGATGATGTCATGGCATGAACACGGTCTTTTCGGAAAATAACGTATTTACGAAGAAAGTTTGTGTGTTTTACATTAAGGTGTGTTTCTTGTACACACAGCACTTTTGGTGAGTGTTCATGTAAGAGTTCTTGGATGTCGTCAAGGTATCTGAGAAGGCCCCTGACGTTCCATTGTATAATTTGAGTGTTCATGGTGAATGTAAGATAATGCTGTGTGTACGAAAAGCGAGTCGCTGTTTAGATGGGGGGTTTGAGTTCACTTAACAGGGCCGTCACCAGGCCCTGTTATTTGCTTTTTTGTTTTTTTGGCGCGCTCCTAGGAGCCACGCCGCTCTTTCGGCACCAAGGGTGCCGACGTATCCATTGCCTCCTCGGAGGCACTGGATGCCCGCACGTGCGGGCTGTTAGTTCGGATTTTGGGCCTCGCCTTGTGAGGAGAGGCCTTGAGACCCGAAGACTCTGGAGTCTCCGGTCTCTGTTTGGGAGTAGGCGGTGTAGCCTGGGCTACAGCCGCCTTGGGGGCAGGTGCCACAAGCGCCGGCTCGGTATGCCCGGGCCGAAGGGGTGGCGAGGGCTGGTGCGGCGGTGCCCCCCGACGCGCCGCATCAGCGTATGTAGGTCCATAGAATGGATGATGATGATGATGTTTGATGTTTTAAGGCGCAAGGGCCGTTTCACAGCCAAAGAGCGCCAGTTCATCTTGCTAAAAAAAAGGACAATGATTGTGATAAGCGGCTGTATCAGGGCCATGAAATTCCTCGCGGTAAGGCGGGTAAAAACATACAAGTGATAAAATCATGACCATGCCGTGAAAGGTGTGTGTGGTGTGAATAGATGACAAAAGTTGGTGATAATAAAAGACAATGGTGGATATGATTGGCATTAGCACAAGTGCCTCACTCGTTTATACCCTTGCGTCCAAGGGCCGTGAGGCAAGTGCTTTCTTGTGTAACCACCGCAGCAAAAACCTCTCTGGAGAGGTCATGCTACGGGATGCCTGGGTATATGATATGGAAACTATGAATTTCTTTAAAAAACGCTAACAATGATTTGTGACTAAAAAGCGGTTCCCTACCGACGAACATTGCAGGGTGTAAAGGTATATGTTGTCGGTAGGGTAATGGAAAGTGTTGTTCTCTTACAGTGTCCAATTGTTTGCATTCAATTAAAATGTGAAGGACTTGTGGCTTGCACGGGTCATGTGCGTCGAAAGAACGTTTATTGAACGATAGCGCTCTCATATATACATTCTATGCCGAGGGGCGTTGCCCCCAATCTGGCGCACGTGTGCATGACTGTCACATCTCCCTTCTTAAACAAACAAAAAGACTAAAGTTCCGGCATGGGGTATCTTTGCGGTGGCCGGCGATTGCGTTCGCTTCTGCGTAGTTGTGGCTCGGCGGGGCCCACGTCAGCTTGATGTTCTTGTGTGGGGGGCACCAGTGGAGTGGGGGCCAGACGGAGATGTTCTCTGGTGCGCTGCAACTGGAGTCCATCTTCGGTCTCAACAATGTAGGCTCTCGGACTGTTGGCAGGCTTGATAACCGTAGCAGGGGACCAGGTCTTTGATGGTACGTTGTACACTGTGACGCGGGAGCCCTCAGGAAGTCCTGGTAGCGGCCTTGTACCCCTGTTGTAGTAGGAACGTTGTCTACTTCTGATGACGTGGAGCCGCCGTTGAACCTCCTCTGGCGGTATGGTCTGCGGTCGCAGGTGGGTTTCCGTGACTGGCAGCAGCGTCCTCGCATTTCGGCCCATGAGTCTCTGCATTGGAGATTTCAAATAGGAATCGCGAGGAGTGTTTCTCCATTCAAGCAATGCAGCACAAAAATCCACTGTGCCGTACCGATACCTCTTCAGCAATTTTTTGGCTTCTTGCACCGCACGTTCAGCCATTCCGTTTGATCGAGGGTGATAGGGGCTGGAGCGAACATGGTGCAAGCTAATCTTACCGACAAATTCACGAAAGTCCTGGCTGCTGAATGGCGGTCCATTGTCCGTGCATAGGCGCTGCGGGAAGCCATGAGTGGCGAATATGTCTGCGAAGGCAGCAATCACCTTGTCGGCTGTCGTCTTCACGGGCCTGATTTCGAAAAAGAAAGAATAAAAGTCAACAACCACCAAGTACTCGGTAGCGTTGTGATAGCATATGTCGGCTCCCACAACTTCCCAGGGTAGGCTAGGAATTTCATGGTTCATCAATGGCAAGCGCCGATTTCGTGGCTTGTGCTTTTGGCAGGTCTCACAGCGTCGAGCAACTTCCTCTAGATCGCTGTTTATAGAAGGCCAAAAAAGTACAGCTCGAGCACGTGCTTTCATTTTTTCTGCTCCCCCATGCGCTGCATGAAGGCAGGCAAGAACTTCGCTGCGCATCTTGGCCGGAATGATGAGGCGGTTGCTCCTGAATACAAGGCCATCTTGCGTATGCAGCTCGTCGCGGAAGCTCCAGTAGCATCGTAGCTCGCTGCTGACGTCAGCTTTGCTCTCCGGCCACTGACTGCTTGCGTACTGTCGAAGCTTCACCATCACAGGGTCCTGGTCGGTCTCTTGTAGAACTTGGCTCAGCCGTCTGTCTGAAACCTGCAGGCAAGCAATGGTGTTCAACTGATAATTCAGGCACTGTTCTTTCAATATTGCTTGGCTCGGGGACCGTGATAAAGCGTCAGCAACAAACAGCTGTTTTCCAGGTGTGTATTTGACGACTATCGGGTACCTCTGCAAGCTGAGGCGCATGCGCTGAAGCCTTAGAGGACATTGGCATAACGGCTTCTTAAATATAATTTCTAGTGGCTTGTGATCGGATTCTACCACAACTTCAGGCTGCCCGAAAAGATAGTCGCGGAATCTTTCACAGCCGTGGACAATTGCCAGCATCTCCTTTTCGATCTGGGCGTACCTTTGCTGTGTTTCTGTCAAGGAACGCGACGAATACGCTAGTGGATGCCCGTCCTGTATGATCACTGCGCCAACTCCGTTCTGACTGGCATCTACCGACAGCCTGATTGGTTTCCCCTTCTCGTAGTAGCTTAGTACAGGGGCTGTCGCAAGCGCTTCCTTCAGAGCCTTGAAGCTTGCATCTTGGCGGTCCTCCCAAAGCCACGCGACATTCTTCTTTAGTAATTCTCGAAGTGGTGCTGTTAGGTCCGACATATTCGGAATAAAGCGAGAGACAAAATTTACCATGCCCAGGAACGTCTGCAGCTCTTTCTGGTTGCTTGGCGTCTGGACTTGCAAGATGTCTTCTAGCCGCTGTGGATCCAGGCTCAGGCCGTCGCGCGTCAAAATGTGTCCCAAGTACCGGACGGACTCCTGTAAAAAACGGCATTTCTTTCTGTTCAATTTCAGTTAGTACTCTCGGCAACGTCGTAGGACGTGTTCAAGGTTTGCATCATGCTGCTCTCTTGATCGGCCCCACACTAGAATGTCGTCCATGACAACCGCTACGCCTTCGAGGCCTTCTAGCACGCGGTGCATGGCCCGCTGAAATATTTCCGGCGCCGACGAGATTCCAAAGGGCATGCGCAAAAATCTATAACGGCCGTATGGAGTGCACATAGTGCAAATCTTAGAGCTTTCTTTATCCAGCTTGATTTGCCAGAAACCGGAGGCTGCGTCCAAAGTTGTAAAGTACTGGGCCCCACTTATCGAAGGTGCTATGTCTTCCAATGTTGGCATTGGATAGTGCTCGCGAAGCAGAGCTTTGTTTAGGTCGGAAGGATCAAGACAAATGCGTACCTTCTCTCCTTTTGTAACAACGACCATGTTGCTGGCCCACTCTGTCGGCTCGGTCACTTTCACGATGACTCCAGCAGTCTCCATGCGGTCGAGCTCAGCTTTCACCTTGCTTTGCAATGCTATTGGAATCCGCCGTGCTGGTTTCACTACTCCCTGGGACCCGGGCTTGAGCTTTAGATGGTAGACAATACCCTCCAGTTGACCCAGACCTTCAAACACGTCTTCGTAAGGCTTGGCAGTGCCGTAAAGCTCTATTTGGTCGACAGAGCAGACACGTTGGAGCAAGCCAAGCTCTTCGGCAACTGTACCGCTCAAGGTCACGGGGATTTCGTCATCCACGACGAAAAACTCTGTCAGAATCTTGCTTTCTCTCGTTGCCACTTCAAGACGAACTTGTTTCGTCGCTTTTTTCTGGAAGCCAAAAAATGTGTTTAAAACAACGTTGCAATCAAGTGGCTGCTTGTTTGTTATTTTCTGCAGCTGGCTGCGTGCTATAACCGAGCATGTTGCGCCTGTGTCTAACTTGCAAAAAATAGGCTTTCCTTCTATCTCAACGGTAGCCGTCCAGCGGTCGTCTTTCCCACGGGCATGCGATAGCGTTTCTAACCAGAAATCGCCTTCTTCTGCATCGACAGATGCTACTGCGTGCTCTTTCGAATGAAATCTTTTTTGCATCTTCTTGCAGGCTATCGCAAAGTGATTTCTGCCACCGCATTTCCTGCACGTGCGTCCCTTTGCTGGGCACACACGGTCGGTCTGATGAACCTTTGCGCACTTTGTACAACGCTGACCTTTCGCTTCAGATAGCGCGTTCATCTCGGCTGCGTAATCGCTTTTCGGGCGCGCCTGTATCTCTTCACACTGTTCTTTGCCATGTTCACGAGAGCGACACATTTCTACGGTCTTCGTGAAAGAAGCATTTTCGGAGATTAGCTTTTCTTGCAGCTTTTTATCTCTAATTCCGAGAATAATACGGCTTCTCAGCATACGCTCTTCAAGCTGCCCAAACTCGCAGCTTTTTGCTAGCACTCTGAGGTCTGTCAGCCAGTCATTGAAACTTTCACCGTCCTTTTGGTCGCACTTTCCAAAGCGGAACTCATGGTAGGCTAAGTTTAGAGCTGGTTTGTAAAATGCCTCAAACTTCATTTTCAGTACTTCTACGTCCGACTTCTCTTCGTCAGTTGCAAAATCAAGAGTGCTGTACGTCTTGCGTGCGTCCTCTCCGATAATCATAAGAAAGGTGGCTGCCTGTACCTCTTTCGGTTGCTGGTTCAGGTATGTTGCCGTTGCGAAGAGCTCGAACTCTTGCCGCCATGTCTTCCAGCTTCGCCATACGTCTCCTGTGGTGTCCAGGGCTTTCGGCGGTGGCAATAGCGTGGTGACTGGTCCGCTGGCCTGCTGGCGCTGTTCCCCGTTCTGCATGCTTGTAGCTGGTTGGGACCTCCGAGCCGCCCCTGTTGGCTTGCTACGCGTCCGCTGTTCGTTCGCCGGCTGCGTGTATCGGCTGCGGTCCGACCACTTCTGACACCATGTGGCTTGCACGGGTCATGTGCGTCGAAAGAACGTTTATTGAACGATAGCGCTCTCATATATACATTCTATGCCGAGGGGCGTTGCCCCCAATCTGGCGCACGTGTGCATGACTGTCACAGGACTGTCAATGGTTCCCCACATCTGTCACACAATGGTGGATCGCCACCAGACAAAAGGTGTGTGTGTGTCATGTATGTGTGTCCTATCCTGAGTCTCGTTAGTATTACCTCTGTATGACGCGATTTCGATACGGGCAGCCAATGACCAAGGTGTGGCTTAATAACGTGTAGTTTGTTTTGTGTATGTGTATTCCACTTGCTCTGCCAGTATACTCTGAGGTTTCGTTTGAGAGACGGCTTAAGATCGAGGGCCGGGATTGATATAGGTGTAGGGGCAGTGTTTTTGTGGGCGGATGCAGCGAGCTGATCCGCCCTCACGTTGCCTTGAATCTCACGGTGCCCTGGCACCCAGCACACTACAACATGTTGTTTGAGTGTGTAGAGTGTGCACAAAATGGAGTAAAGTGAGATGAGGACCGGGTTTTTTTGTTTTTTAAGACTGTGCAGAGCCGTTACCACACTGAGGGAGTCTGTATAAATTACTGCTTTTTGAATGTGTAATTGTTTGATGTGTTTAGCTGCTACAAGTATCGCGTAAGCTTCCGCTGTGAAGATACTTGTGCCTGGATGTAGAGGGCCAGCATCCGAGAAGGATGGGCCGACAACAGCGTAGGACACAGAGGAGTTGCACTTGGAGGCATCTGTAAAGAACTCAGGACGTGTGTATTTGTGTTGAAGTTCCAGGAAGTATGTTTGGATATGGGCAATAGGCGCATGTTTTGTAACTTCAAGAAAGGACACATCACAGTCTATAGTCTGCCATTGCCACGGTGGCAGATATGCTACAGGAGCCATTAAACTATGTTCAAGTGAGACTCCAGTTTCCTCAGCTAGACTTTTCAGGCGAACTGAGAAGGGCTGCCTCATCGAAGGCCTGTTTTGAAACAGAATGGAGCTCGACAAATCATTAATAGTGGAGTATGAGGGGTGCTTCTTATCTGCTTTCACCTTAAGGAAATAAACAAAGGAGATGTAAGTTCTCTGCAGATGAAGCGACCACTCATTTGACTCAACATAAAGGCTTTCTACGGGGCTGGTGCGAAAAGCACCCGTAGAAAGGCGGATGCCCAAATGGTGCACGAGGTCCAGCATCTTCAAAGCACTTTGAGTCGCAGACTGATAAACAATGGCCCCATAATCTAAGCGGGTGCGAATGAGGCTTCGATACAGGGTCATGAGACATTGCCTGTCACTACCCCACGTAGTACGTGACAACACTTTTAAAACATTCATGGCTTTTAAACATTTTGTTTTTAGATACTTGATGTGCGGTACGAAGGTCAACTTGTTGTCCAAGATTAATCCTAAGAATTTATGCTCCGCATTGACAGACAGACGTTGACCGTTCAATTCAATGTCAGGTTCTGAGTGCATGCCTCTCTTTCGGGAGAACAAGACACACGTGCTCTTTTGTGGGTTCAGTCGGAATCCGTTTTCCTCTGCCCATTTGGAGACCTTGTTTAAACCTAACTGAACCTGTCGCTCGCACATTACCAGGTTGCAAGATCTAAAGCCAAGCTGGACGTCGTCGACATATGTACAATAAAACATATTGCGAGGGATGGACAAGTGCAAGGAATTCATCTTGATGAGAAAAAGTGTGCAGCTAAGTACACCACCTTGTGGCACGCCTGTTTCCTGGACGAATGTTTGGGAAAGAGCCGTGCCCACTCGGACACGGAATGTCCGGTTTGACAGGTAACTTTCGATTATTTGAAACATTCTTCTGCGCACGCCAAGGTGGGACAGGTCTCTTAGAATTCCGAAACGCCATGTTGTATCATAAGCCTTTTCGATATCGAGGAACACAGAGAGAAAATATTGTTTATGAACGAAGGCGTCTCTGATCTGTGCCTCGATACGAACAAGGTGGTCTGTGGTGGATCTACTTTCTCGAAACCCGCACTGAAATGGGTCGAGCAAATTGTTTGTTTCGAGGAAATGTACAAGTCTGCAGTTTATCATTTTTTCGAAGATTTTGCACAAGCAGCTTGTGAGTGCAATAGGCCTATAACTCGAAGGTAAAGAAGGGTCCTTGCCCTCTTTCAAAATGGGAATTATAATAGCCTCTTTCCAGGAGTTAGGGATAGTGCCAGAAAACCAGATAGCATTGTACAAACAAAGTAAGGTTTTTCGTGTTTCGATCGGTAGGTTTTTTAACATTTCATATACGACACGGTCAGAACCTGGGGCAGAAGTACTGCAGGAGTTTAGAGACATTCGCAGCTCAGCTAGACTGAACGCTTGATTATATGCCTCGTATCTAGTGCATTTGTGTTCGAGTTTCTGTTTTTCTATTCTTGTTCTGTATTTTTGGAAAGTGTCAGTATAGTGGGACGAGCTGGATACCCGTTCAAAATGTGCCCCGAGGAAGTTTCCCTGATCTTCCAAGGTATTACCTTGAGTGTTTACGAGTGGAAGTGCGTGTACTTGTTTCCCTGCTATCCTACCAACCATGTTCCAGACTTTGGCCTCTTGTGTGTAAGAATTGATCCCTGACAAAAACTTCTGCCAGCTTTCTCTTCTGGCCTGCCGACGCGTTCTCCTGCCTTGAGACTTTATTTTCTTGAAGGTTTCAAGATTTTCGGCTGTCGGTGAGTTCCGAAGCAGCCTCCAAGCTCTGTTTTGCTGTTTGCGCGCGTTTCGGCATTCAGAGTTCCACCATGGCACACATCGTTTTCCAGGGTGTCCATTTGTTTGTGGGATGCATTTTGTTCCAGCATCAATCAAAAACGCTGTGAAGTATTTCACAGCAACATCAATGTTCAAAGCACAGATGTCATTCCAACCTAGACAAGCGATAGTATGAAACTGTTCCCAGTCGGCTCTGTTTATGAGCCACCTGGGAACACGTGGTGGACACTCAGTTACTGTCGTTGTGCTTAAAACTACGGGGAAGTGGTCACTTCCGTACAGATTACTGAGAACTTTCCACTGGAGTAGAGGCACAAGAGATGGAGATACTATGCTCAGGTTTATGGAGGAGTAGGTGTTATTAGCGAGGTTATAATAGGTTGGTTCTTTTCGATTCAGCAGACACGCGCTCGACGAGAGAAGGAACTGTTCGATCAGTCGACCTCGCGCGTCATACCGAGAATCACCCCATAGCCTGCTATGCGCATTGAAGTCTCCAAGGAGAACATAGGGCTCCGGAAGTTCATCAATTAAAGAGTATAAATCTTGTTTTTGCAGCTGATAGCTAGGAGGAATGTAAATACTGCAGATTGTGATCAGTTTATTGAAAAGAACCGCTCGAACAGCCACTGCCTCAAGGGATGTTTGGAGTTGTAAGTGTGCGCATGCAATTCCTTGATTTACTATGATGGCAACACCTCCGGATGATGTCATGGCATCATCTCGGTCCTTTCGAAAAATAACGTATTTACGAAGAAAATTTGTGTGTTTTGAATTTAGGTGTGTTTCTTGTACACACAGCACTTTTGGTGAGTGTTCGTGTAGGAGTTCTTGGATGTCGTCAAGGTTTCTGAGAAGGCCCCTGACGTTCCATTGTATAATTTGAGTGTTCATGGTGAATGTGAAATAGTGCTGTGTGTACGAAAAGCGAGTGGCTGCTTAGACGGGGAGTTTGAGTTCACTTAACAGGGCCATCACCAGGCCCTGTTATTTGCTTTTTTGTTTTCTTGGCGCGCTCCAAGGAGCCACGCCGCTCTTTCGGCACCAAGGGTGCCGATGTATCCATTGCCTCCTCAGAGGCACTGGATGCCCGCACATGCGGGCTGTTAGTTCGAATTTTGGGCCTCGCCTGGTGAGGGGAGGCCTTGAGACCCGAAGACTTTGGAGTCTCCGGTCTCTGTTTGTGAGTAGGCGGTGTAGCCTGGGCTACAGCCGCCTTGGGGGCAGGTGCCACAGCCGACGGCTTGCTCTGCGCAGGCCGAAGGGGTGGCGAGGGCTGGTGCGGCGTTGCCCCCTGACGCGCCGCATCAGCATATGTTGCGCCGTAAAATGGCGACACTCTTCGTCTTGCTTCTTTGAATGTTATGTTTTCTTTGACTTTAAGAGTGATGATTTCTTTTTCTTTCTTCCAGTTAGGACACGAACGCGAATACGCGGCGTGTTCCCCGTCACAATTCACGCAGTGAGGCGTGGTAACACAGTTATCAGATGGGTGGCCGCGGCCACCACATCTTGCACAAGTTTCCTGACCCCGGCAGTTCTGCGAACCATGACCAAATCGTTGACATTTATAACACCGTCTCGGATTGGGAATGTAGGGACGGACAGAGAGTTTGATGTAGCCTGTGTCTATAGATGAAGGCAGTGTGCTAGATGCAAAAGTGAGTATTATATGTTTGGTAGGTATTTCTTTGTTGTCGCGTCTGATGACGATTCGTTTCACATCTGTGACATTTTGCTCTTTCCACCCTTCAAGCAGTTCCTGTTCAGACATTTCAAGAAGGTCTGCTTCTGAAACAACTCCGCGTGAGGTGTTCATTGATCTATGAGGTGAAACAGATACTGGGATATTGCCAAATGCTTTGAGACTGCCAAGTTTTTCATAGTGGTGTTTTTCTGGCAGCTCAAGGAGAAGGTCTCCGCAAGCCATCTTTGTAACCTTGTATCCTTGGCCAAAGAGCTCAGTCAGAAATTTAGCAACAAGAAATGGAGATATGACTCTGGCTTGTTTTGTTGGCTTTTCGCTGTGTACTACATGGAATTTCGGAAAGCATTGTCTGGGTTGGTTGAAAAGTAATATTTCATCGGTGCGTCCCCTCTTAAGCGGAAGACGATCTAGGAGATGGGGAAATGCAGGTGTTCCCATAGTAGTGTACTTTTTTTCGGCAGCAATGGCGACCACCCACCATGGAGTCCAACCAGGGGACGCTGAAGCACTTAATAGCATAAGGCTGCAGACGCCAGCCGTACATTGCCACTATAACCAAATATAACTACTCGAGGTTGAGTAATTACACAAGGTTAACCCTTGCCGCCAGGAAAAATCGGAAGTAAATGGAAGAGAGAAGAAGACAGGATAGATTTAAAGACGAGAAAAGACTAAGATGTAGGAAGAGAGAGATAGGAAAAGGCGACTGCCGATTTCCCCTGGGTGGGTCAGCCCAGGGGTGCCGTCTACGTGAAGCCGGGGCCAAAGGGGTGTGTTGCCTCTGCCGGGGGGCCTTAAAGGTCCAATCACCCAGCGTCGGCTCAACCCCCAGGATCCCCTTTTCCCCGGACACGGCAAAGCCACGCACGGCTAGGCGTGGGAGGGAGTAGAAACTCCCCCGTTAGCTCGGGTCCGTGGTGTCGCTACACACCAAACGCCTACTTGAGCAGGCGCCCCTGCGGGGTCCATAGAATGGAGCGACTCTTCGCCGTGCTTTCTTAAACGTAATGTTCTTCTTCACGTTCAATGTAATTATTTCTTTTTCTTTTTTCCAGTATGTGCAGGAGCGTGAATATGCAGCATGGTTTCCTTCGCAGTTTACACAATGTGGCGGTTGTTTGCAGTTCTCAGACACGTGGCCTAGGACTCCACATTGTGCACAAGTCTGGCGACCACGACAGGTTTTAGAGCCATGGCCATACCTCTGGCATTAGAAGCAACGACGAGGGTTTGGTATATACGGCCTGATAGATGTTTTTGTGTACCCTGTTTGAAAGGAATTTGGTAGTTTACTGGATGCAAACATGAGTATCAAGTGTTTCGTTGGTATTTCCTTATTATCTCTTCTGATGATAATTCTCTATACATTATTCACATTTTGGCTTTTCCACCCTTCCAAAAGTTCAGTTTCGGTGAGTTCAAGTAAGTCTGCATCAGATACCACTCCGCGAGTGATGTTCATGGATCTGTGTGGTGTTACGGTGATCGGTACGTCACGAAACGTTGAGAGGCTGTGTAGCTTTACAAATTGTGTTTTGTCCCGAATTTCGAGAAGAAGGTCTCCGCTAGCCATTTTGGTTACTTTCTATCCAGCCCCGAGAGTTTCAGCAAGACACCTGGCAACTACGAAAGGAGATACGGTCCTGGCTTGCTTTCCAGTTTTTTCACAGTGAATGACGTGGAAGTGGGGAAAAGTTTCTATTGGCTGGTTGAAGAACATTATGTCGTCGGTGCGTACCCGCTTTAGGCCGGTACGATCAGACAGTTGAGGGAATGCTCCATGCATGCCGGTCTTATTTTTGTTCAGCAGCGTTGGCGGCCACCCACCACGGAGCCCAACAAGGGGACGCTGCAAAATTGCAGGTGCTGAAAGCTTGCAGACGTCAGCCGTACAACACTGCCATAACCCAATGCGCCTAGACCAAGGTAGGATATTTGCACAGGGTTAACCCTTGCCGCCAGGAAAATTGGAAGTAAGCAGAAGAGAGAAGTGGACAGGAAAGCTAAAAAAGTAAGAAAGATGAAGATGTAGCGAGAGCGAGATAGGAAAAGGCGACTGCCGATTTCCCCTGGGTGAGTCAGCCCAGGGGTGCCGTCTACGTGAAGCCGGGGCCAAAGAGGTGTGTTGCCTCTGCTGGGGGGCCTTAAAGGTCCAATCACCCAGCGTCAGCTCAACCCCCAGGATCCCCTTTTCTCCGGGCACGGCAAAGCCACGCACGGCTAGGCGTGGGAGGGAGTAGAAACTCCCCCGTTAGCTCGGGTCTGTGGTGTCGCTACACACCAAACGCCTACTTGCGCAGGCGCCTCTGCGGGGCTACCGTGTTCAATTCAGCACAAACGTGCTTCGAATGATGCGCCTTTACAATGCGTGAAGCCAGCACAAACGTGCTGCTTTTCGGTATCAAATCAAATTCAACTCATGCGGCATTCGTGAATACAACGCAGGGCAAGCAGGATGATGAACAGACGTGCACAATGCCCGCGCTGTCTCCCCTGCAGCGTACTTACATCGCTGAGCCTATCGATCAATAAGCACGATGTCTGTCTAGCATTTCCGTTGTTGACATCAAACAGCGCACTCACTGAAGAGCACGATCAAACGGCCAGTACGCGTGCGTTTCCACGTTCGTTGCAACGCGGACGAGAAGCATGAGTACTTCCACAGCACAAGGTGTTCGCGATAAGGAGCAAAGCAATACAGGCACATAAACTCGTACTTACCAGTCATTCCGAGCTCGCTTCCGATTTTCCTCCATAAGTCGTCCTTCAGCAAGCTGTCCTTGTGTTTTGGGTGACGTTTATCGTACAGGACGGGGTGGTTGCCCACCAATTCGATCAGCATTTCAGCTACGCGCACGCTACTCGACTGCGACATGACAAGCGAGTTGCTCTCGGCCGCCATTTCTTCGAGTTCCCCGGCTAGCCCCCTATTGGTTCGCGGCGAACCGATTTGGCGGCAGACGCCACAAAAATCGGTCCGGGAGCGATCGTCGCGGAGAGGGCCCTTTCGGCGGATCTCGACGCCGCCGAACCGGATTCGGAGCACTTTCGGCGGCCGGAATACTCAGTGTGAACGCGGCCTTAGGCGGAGGCGAAATGCATTTAAGTTGGCGCGTTTGTTGCGCACGTACATTAAGAATCTCATGTGGTGAAATTTTGGAAACCATTTATTGGCTTATTGCGTAATCAGTACGCGGTTTCCGCTTGTAAATTCCCAGAAAATGGGATTTTGCGCGACACAATGACATTACAGCGGGAACGTGCAAAGATACTATATAGAGCACAATTAATAATGATGTTATAGAACAAGTGAAACACAATCCTAAGCTTAGCGTGTACAATAATGCACAAATTGTTAGGAGAAATTATTGTGCCGTTCGAGGCACTCCAAGAGTATTCATGACAAAAATATCTTTCAGCATCGGGGAGGGAGGAGGTTCAACCAACCACCCTTTATGTATCTGCATGCACGACAGTGTGTGTGTGTTTGCAGAAGTACACATGCGGAATTTCTCACAAACATGGGCAGCGTTTAACCCCTGTATCTTGCTACAATAATGCGTATGTTCTGTTACATTGACAATGACCCAAAACACTGTGGACAGTAGCGCAGTGGCAAAATGTATTGTGGACGGTAGCGCACCGTGTGAAAGCAATTTAAACAATAACCGAGTGATGTATGTTTTGTGAAATAGGTTCACATTGAATTTGCAGCTTCTCAGAAATCCATGCAAAGCAAATTGCTACAGGTATTTTTAGGTTGCCCTTCTTCAACCCGAGTGATACGAGCACCTACGCTCTTCCATGAAAAGTTTGATGCATGCTTATGATTCGCCAAAATGTGTACGCACAGAAATATTTACTGCATATACGACAGCTTGCACAGTGCACAAACAGTGCAGTGAGGTTCTAAATGTTAACTGTCCAGTCACCTGTAAAGTAATTAGTGAAGGTGCTCAATTAACAAAGAAAGCTCTATCTGAAAGGATTGCCGTCATAAGGACCAAGTAGTGTACCTAATGCATGCTAATTTCAGTGTATTGATTTATATCATTGCTGCATCTCATTGCCTTGCCAGATTTCTGGCAACAGTCGAAACCCAGAGGGACGTGGCCTTCAACTTCCTAGCGGGAAGATCAACCGTTTCCTGATTAGTGTCGGAGGTCGGTGAGGCCCTTTGGCTTGTACTTCAGCCATTGTACCTCCAGCACCTTTCAACAACAGATGAGTGGATGAAGACGAGTGGATGGCAGGCTAGTTTTTCCAGCATTTTTGCAGCAACGATATTAACACATTGCTGGGTTGTGCTGCTTTGTGTGGTGTAATTGAAATGTAGCTAGGACTTTACCAAAATAGCACACACTTCAGGACACTGCCTTTTAGGCATTGCACAATATATTGGAACAGGCAAGGACATAAAATCGCTATTTCATAGATTTGTGTATGCATTGGTGAGACAAGTTATAGTGTGTTCAGAGTGAAGGTGGTTGACGTACAACTCAATAGCATAAGCTTCACTGGCAAAATCGATACAACCCAACGTGAAGGTAACTCAGTCATTGAAGGAGTGTGTAACATTGCAACGTTTTCCACAAAAATGCTCATGGCTGATGTGTGAGAGTTCGGTTTCAACTGAGAAATGACATGAAAAAGTGAAGGTGCTTGCATGTAAGAAGTGCAATGCAAGCCCAATCAGCCTATGTTAACCCTTATATATTGTGGCAAAACACTGGAAACACACCTTTACTGGAAGGAAGAAATGTATGTTAAACTAAACTGAAAATGATGTGCTTATGTTTAGCTCATCGTAATCATGACCCTCTCAACACAGGGGAGCACATGAGGACAATTATATGCAAAATGCATTGTACCAGAGCCTTTATATTCATTAGTACTCAATAACTTGCATACAATTAAAGTAAGCATTCCGTTTCAATAGAAAACGCAGGTTGCCTATCAGAGTTCCTTGTAAAACCTGGAGGTAACGTGTTCGGCACAGCATCAGTGTCAACCTCTGTCATATTGACTTAAGAGTCCCTTCAAGAGAAGCACATTTTTAGCTACAAAAAGTATTGAGTATTAGAAGCAGCGAGATGTACATTTCGTAGCACTCACAACGTGTGTGTGAGGGCGATCATTTGTTGGATTTTTTTTGGCAGATTTCACAGGAATTTCACGAGAGGTGGAACATCGCTCACTGCCTCTGTGCTATAAATGGCAAGCACGTGACCATAGTGTGCCCTGCGAACTCCGGGTCTGTGGACTTCAATAATAAGGGTTCATTGAGCAAGTCGCTGCTTGCTGTGTGTGATGCCCAATAGAGGTGATTCTGTAACCGAGTTGGCACGGCCGCGATAGCGAGCGCAAGCTGTCGCTCCTACGTAAGCGTGACGTCACCCGCCTGGACTACTTAAACTCGTCACTATAGGATGATGATGATGATATATGGTGTTTTTTGGCGCAAGGGCCATTTGATGGCCAAAGAGCGCCAGTTCATGCGACAAGGAATGTGGACAATGATTGTGATTAGCGGCTGTATAAGGGCCATAAAGTTCCTCGCGGTAAGGCGGGTAAAAACATACAAGTAATAAAATCATGACCATGCCGTGAAAGGTGTGTGTGGTGTGAATAGATAACAAAAGTTAATGATAATAAAAAACAATGGCGTATATGTATGGCATTAGCACAAGTGCCTCACTGGTTCATACCCTTGCGCGCAAGGGCCGTGAGGCAAGTGCTTTCCTGTGTAGTCACCGCAGCAAAAACCTCCCTGGAGAGGTCGAGCTACTGGATGCCCGGGTATATGATATGAAAATTACGAATTTCTTTTAAAAACGCTAACAATGATTTATGACTAAAAAGCGGTTCCCTACCAACGAACATTGCAGGGTGTAAAGGTATATGTTGTCGGCAGGGTAATGGAAAATGCTGTTTTCTTATAGTTTCTAAGTGTTTACACTGGATTAACACGTGAAGGACGGTCAATGGTTCACCGCATCTGTCACACAATGGTGGGTCGCCACCAGACAAAAAATATGTGTGTGTCGTGTATATGTGTCCCATCCTGAGTCTCGTTAGTATACCCTCTGTATGACGCGATTTTGATACTGGCAGCATATGACCAAGGTGTGGCTTGATAACGTGTAGTTTGTTTTGTGTGTGTGTATCCCACTTGCTCTGCCAGTAGTCCCTGAGTTTTCGTTTGAGAGACGGCTTAAGATCAAGGGCCGGGATTGATGTGGGTGTAATGGCGGTGCTTTCGTGGGCGGATGCAGCAAGCTGATCCGCCATCACGTTGCCTTGAATCTCACGGTGCCCTGGCACCCAGCACACTACAACACGTTGGTTGAGTGTGTAGAGTGTGCATAAAATAGAGTAAAGTGAGACGAGGACAGGGTTTTTTTTTGTTTTTTAAGACTGCGCAGAGCCGTTACAACACTGAGGGAGTCTGTATAAATTACTGCTTTTTGTATTTGTAGTTGTTTGATGTGTTTAGCTGCCACAAGTATCGCGTAAGCTTCTGCTGTGAAGATACTTGTGCTTGGATGTAGAGGGCCAGCATCCGAAAAGGATGGGCCGACAGCAGCGTAGGACACAGAGGAGTTGGACTTAGAGGCATCTGTAAAAAACTCAGGACGTGTGTATTTGTGTTGAAGTTCCAGGAAGTATGTTCGGATATGGGCAATAGGCGCATGTTTTGTAACTTCTAGGAACGACACATCACAGTCTATAATCTGCCACTGCCACGGTGGCGGGTATGCTACAGGAGCCATTAAACTGTGTTCAAGTGACACTCCAGTTTCTTCAGCTAGACCCTTCAGGCGTACTGAGAAGGGCTGCCTCATTGAAGGCCTGTTTTGGAACAGAATGGAGCTCGACAGATCATTAATAGTAGAGTATGAGGGGTGCTTTTTGTCTGCTTTCACCTTCAGGAAGTATACAAAGGACATGTAAGTTCTCTGCAGATGAAGCGACCACTCATTTGACTCAACATAAAGGCTTTCTACGGGGCTGGTGCGAAAAGCACCCGTAGAAAGGCGGATGCCCAAATGGTGCACGGGGTCCAGCATCTTCAAAGCACTTAGAGTCGCAGACTGATTAACAACGGCCCCATAATCTAAGCGGGTGCGAATGAGGCTTCTATAGAGGTTGATGAGACATTGCCTGTCACTACCCCACGTAGTACGTGACAACACTTTTATAACATTCATGGCTTTTAAGCATTTTGTTTTTAGATACTTGATGTGCGGTACGAAGGTCAACTTGTTGTCCAAGATTAAGCCTAGGAATTTATGCTCCGCATTGACAGACAGACGTTGACCGTTCAGTTCAATGTCAGGTTCCGAATGCATGCCTCTCTTTCGAGAGAACAAGACACAGGTGCTTTTTTGTGGGTTAAGTCGAAATCCGTTTTCATCAGCCCATTTGGAGACCTTGTTCGAACCCAGCTGAACCTGCCGCTCACACATTGCCAACTTGCATGACTTGAAGCCAAGCTGAACGTCGTCGACATATGTACAATAAAACATATTGCGGGGGATGGACAAGTGCAAGGAATTCATTTTGATAATAAAAAGTGTGCAACTAAGTACACCACCTTGTGGCACGCCTGTTTCCTGGACAAATGTTCGGGAGAGAACACTGCCCACACGGACACGGAATGTTCGGTTTGACAGGTAACTTTCAATTATGTGAAACATTCTTCCGCGCACACCAAGGTGGGACAGGTCTCTTAAAATTCCAAAACACCATGTTGTATCATAAGCCTTTTCGATATCGAGGAACACAGAGAGAAAATATTGTTTATGGACGAAGGCGTCTCTGATCTGTGCCTCAATACGAACAAGGTGGTCTATGGTGGATCTACTTTCTCGAAAACCGCACTGAAATGGGTCGAGCAAATTGTTTGTTTCTAAGTAGTGAAGTAAGCGGCAATGAATCATTTTTTCAAATAGCTTACAGAGGCAGCTTGTTAACGCTATAGGTCTGTAACTTGATACAGTAGAGGGATCCTTTCCCTGCTTCAAAATTGGAATTATAACAGCCTCCTTCCAGGAGGAAGGGATCACACCTGAAAACCATGTGCGATTATAAAGAGAGAGGAGGGTTTCTTTAGTTTCGGAGGGTAGTTCCTTCAGCATCGCGTACATTACGTTGTCAGAACCTGGGGTAGATGTATTACAACAGTTGAGTGCTGTTCGCAGTTCTGCTAAGCAGAATGGTGCATTATATGCCTCATTTCTCGGGGATTTTCTTTCTAACTTTTGTTTTTCTATTCGTGCCTTGTAATTCTGGAAGGATTCGGAGTAGTGTGAGAAGCTCGATATGTGTTCGAAATGTGTGCCAAGAAAGTTGGCTTGATCCTCCAAGTTTTCCCCGAGGCTATTTACTAGTGGAAGAGAATACGTTTGTTGACCCTTAATTTTCTTCACCTTATTCCACACTTTTCCCTCATCTGTGTACGAGTTGATACTCGATATAAACTTTGTCCAGCTCTCTCGTCTAGCTTGTCGACGCGTTCTCCGTGCCTGCGATTTGACCCGCTTGAAATTTTCCAGGTTTTCTGCTGTAGGGGAATCGCGAAGCAACGCCCATGCTTTGTTCTGAGTGGTCCGTGCTTTCCTGCATGCGTCCTTCCACCATGGGACTCGCCGTTTAGAAGACATGCCACTCGTTTTGGCAATACATTTAGATGCGACATCAAGTATAAAAGCTGTAAAATACGTGACGGCGTCATCTATGGTCAGGGCAGACAGCTCAGTCCATGTCATGTATGTAAGAGTTCTATACCCTTCCCAATCAGCTGACTCAATCTTCCATCGAGGAACCTGCGGGGGTAGTTGATCTTTGTTCGGCGCACTCAGGATGATTGGGAAGTGATCACTCCCATAAGGGTTTTTAAGAACGTTCCATTTAAAAACAGTTAAAAGGGACGGTGATGAAATGCTAAGATCTATGGAGGAGTATGTGTTGCTTGCAAGGCTAAAATACGTAGGCTCCTTCATATTTAAAAGACATAAACTAGAAGAGAAAAGGAGCTGCTCAATGAGACGTCCTCGCACATCACAGTGAGCATCGCCCCACAGGACATTGTGTGCATTAAAATCACCTAGAACCAGAAATGGCTCTGGGAGTTCATCTATTAGTGATTCCAGATCACGTCTGTGTAGCTGTTGATGTGGTGGTATGTACACAGAACATATGGTAATAAGTTTGTTAAAAAGTACAGCTCGAATGGCCACTGCCTCCAGGGCCGTTTGGAGCTTCAAATGCTGGCATGCTATACTACGATCGACTATAATGGCTACACCGCCAGATGGTACAACAGGATCCTCCCGGTCTTTTCGGAAAATGATATATTGTCGTAGGAAGTCCTTGTGCTTAGGAGTTAAGTGCGTTTCTTGCACAGATAGCACTTTCGCGTTAAACTTACACAGAAGTTCTTGGACGTCATCTAAATTTCTAAGTATTCCCCTTACGTTTCACTGTATGATTTTGTCCATAGTGGAAAAAAAAGGGAAAAAGTGCTGTGTGCAAAGAAGACGGGGATTAACTCATTTTACAGGGCCTTTTTCAGGCCCTGTAATCGGCGTTCTGTCCTTTTTGGGGCGGTCGAGCGAAGCTCGCCGCTCCTTCGGCGCTTCCTGCGCCGTTTGGCTTGAACTGGTGTCCATAGCCTCTTGCGAGGCACTGGACACTCGCTCTAAAGAGCGATCTGTGCGTCGCTTAGACTTCGCCTCGATCGACGAAGTCTTTGTCCCCACCGAGCTGGGGGTTGATGGAGCCCCCTTGGCCTCGTGATTGCCCTGGCTGCTGCCAGAGCTTGTAGAGGTCACTGGTGTGGACAGGCTGAAAGTGGGCAGGGCAGCGCTGGCTGCTCCCGCCGCAGGGGCGTGTGGCATTGGCCTCGGCACGCTAGGAGTGGTCCGGGCAACTGCCAAGGGCCTTTGTGGTGCCGCCCCTCGTTGCACCACTTCGGCAAAAGGTGTTTTTAGTGCTAATGATAACGAGACTCGTTGTCTTGCTTCCCTGAATGTGATATTTTCCTTAACTTTTATAGTTATTATTTCTTTTTCTCTTTTCCAGGCTGGGCACGCTCTGGAGTATGCGGGGTGGCTACCTTCGCAGTTTGCACAGAGGATCTCGTCATGACTACATTCAACAGCACTGTGGCCGGTTGTGCCACACTTAGCACACATCAGCTGGCCTCGGCAGCTCTGGGATGCATGACCAAATCGCTGGCATTTAAAACAACGCCTCGGGTTTGGAATGAAGGGTCGGACATGGAGTTTTACATAGCCAGTTTCGAGAGTCTCGGGTAAAGTGGTTGAGTTGAAGGTGAGTATCAAGTGCTTTGTTGCTATTTCATTGTTGTTACGTCTGATTTTGATGCGCTGGACTTGTATTACACCTTGATCCTTCCATCCATCAAAGAGCTCTTCTTCACTCAGTGTCATCAAATCTTCGTCCGATACCACGCCCTTCACTGTATTCATGGTACGGTGTGCGCTCACAGAGACAGGGATGTTACCAAAGGCCACGAGGTGCGAGAGTTTATTGTACTGTTCCTTGTCTTTTAATTCGAGAAGCAGATCTCCACTGATGATGATGATGATGATGTGTGGTGTTTTATGGCGCAAGGGCCAATTGATGGCCAAAGAGCGCCATTTCAATGAGTATAGAGATGCGAACAATGATATGTTGCGTGGCTGTATAGGGGCCTTAAAATTCCTCGCGATAATGCGGGTAAAAACATAAGTATTAAAGACATGACAGTGGCGTGATATGCATATTAAAAAGGGTGACAAAGGTTTTGATAATAAAAACGTAAAAATATTTGGCACTAGCACACTTGCCTCATCAGTGCCCTTGTGTCCAAGGGCTGCGAGGCAAGTGCTTTTAAATGTAATCACAGCAGCAGCGACCTCTCTTGAGAGGTCACGCTACGCAATGCTTGGGTATAATACATGGTAAAAATTAACATCTCTTAAAAAAGCTAACAATGATTTATGGGTGAAAAGTGGTTCCCTACCGACAAACATTGCAGGGTGTAAACGTATATGTTGTCGGTAAGGTAATGGGAAGTGTTGTCTTCTTAGAGTGTCTAACTGTTTACATTGGATTAAAACGTGAAGAACTGTTAAAGCCTCACCACATTTATCACACAATGGTGGATCACCACCGGATAAAAGATGTGTGTGTGTCGTGTGTGTGTGCCCTATCCTGAGTCTTGTTAGTGTTACCTCTGTTAGACGTGACTTTGATACTGGTGGCCAATGGCCAAGGTGTGGCTTGATAACGTGTAGTTTGTTTTGTGTGTGTGTATCCCACTTGCTCTGCCAGTAGTCCCTGAGGTTTAGTTTGAGAGACGGCTTAAGATCAAGGGCCGGGATTGATATGGATGTAATGGCGGTGCTCTCATGGACGGATGCAGCGAGGTGATCCGCCCTCACGTTGCCTTGGATCTCACGGTGCCCTGGCACCCAGCACACTACAACATGTTGTTTCTGCGTGTAAAGTGTGCACAAAATGGAGTAAAGTGAGACAAGGACTGGGTTTTTTTGTTTTTTAAGACTGTGCAGAGCCGTTACCACACTGAGGGAGTCTGTATAAATTACTGATTTTGTATTTGTAATTGTTTGATGTGGTTAGCTGCCACCAGTATCGCGTAAGCTTCCGCTGTGAAGATACTTGTGCGTGGATGTAGAGGGCCAGCATCCGAAAAGGATGGGCCGACAGCAGCGTAGGACACAGAGGAGTTAGTCTTGGAGGCACCTGTGAAGAACTCAGGACATGTGTATTTGTGTTGAAGTTCCAGGAAGTATGTTCGGATATGGGCAATAGGTGCATGTTTTGTAACCTCTAGGAAAGACACATCGCAGTCTATATTCTGCCACTGCCACGGTGGCGGGTATGCTACAGGAGCCATTAAACTGTGTTCAAGTGACACTTCAGTTTCTTCAGCTAGACACTTCAGGCGAATTGAGAAGGGCTGCCTCATCGAAGGCCTGTTTTGAAACAGAGTTGAGCTCGACAAATCAATAATTGTAGAGTATGAGGGGTGGTTCTTGTCTGCTTTCACCTTAAGGAAATAAACAAAGGACATGTAAGTTCTCTGCAGATGAAGCGACCACTCATTTGACTCAACATAAAGGCTTTCTACGGGGCTTGTGCGAAAAGCACCCGTAGAAAGGCGGATGCCCAAATGGTGCACGGGGTCAAGCATCTTCAAGGCACTTTGAGTCGCAGACTGATAGACAACGGCCTCATAATCTAAGCGGGTGCGGATGAGGCTTTTATAGAGGTTCATGAGGCATTGCCTATCACTACCCCACGTAGTACGTGACAACACTTTTATAACATTCATGGCTTTTAAACATTTCGTTTTTAAATACTTGATGTACGGTACGAAGGTCAACTTGTTGTCCAAGATTAAGCCTAAAAATTTATGCTCGGCTTTGACGGACAGACGTTGCCCATTCAGTCGAATGTCAGGTTCCGAGTGCATGCCTCTCTTTCGAGAGAACAAGACACACGTGCTTTTTTGTGGGTTAAGTCGAAATCCGTTTTCATCTGCCCATTTGAAGACCTTATTTAAACCCAGCTGAACCTGCCGCTCACACATGGCCAAGTTGCATGACTTGAAGCCTAGCTGAACGTCGTCGACATATGTACAATAGAACATATTGCGGGGAATGGACAAGTGCAAAGAATTTATTTTGATAATAAAAAGTGTGCAACTAAGCACGCCACCTTGTGGCACGCCTCTTTCCTGGACAAATGTTTGAGAGAGCACACTGCCCAGACGGACACGGAATGTCCGGTATGACAGGTAACTTTTGATTATATGAAACATTCTTCCGCGCACACCAAGGTGGGACAGGTCTCTTAGAATGCCGAAACGCCATGTTGTATCATATGCCTTTTCGATATCGAGGAACACAGAGAGAAAATATTGTTTATGGACAAAGGCGTCTCTGATCTGTGCCTCGATACGAACAAGGTGGTCTGTGGTGGATCTACTTTCTCGAAACCCGCACTGAAATGGGTCGAGCAAATTGTTTGTTTCAAGGATATGTACAAGTCGGCAGTTTATCATTTTTTCGAATACTCTGCACAAGCAGCTTGTAAGTGCAATAGGCCTATAACTTGAAGCTAAAGAAGGGTCCTTGCCCTCTTTCAAAATGGGAATAATAATAGCCTCTTTCCAGGAGGTAGGGATAGTGCCAGAAAACCAGATAGCATTGTACAAACAAAGTAAGGTTTTTCGTGTTTCAGCTGGTAGGTTTTTTAGCATTTCATACACCACACAGTCAGAACCTGGGGCAGAAGTGCTGCAGGAGTTTAGAGATGTTCGGAGCTCCGCTAGACTGAAAGCTTGATTATATGCCTCGTATCTAGTGGATTTGTGTTCGAGTTTCTGCTTTTCTATTCTTGTTCTGTATTTTTGGAAAGTGTCAGTATAGTGGGACGAGCTGGATACCCGTTCAAAGTGTGCCCCGAGGAAGTTTGCCTGATCTTCCAAGGTATCACCTTGAGTGTTTACAAGTGGAAGTGTGTGTACTTGTTTCCCTGCTATCCTACCGACCATGTTCCAGACTTTTGCCTCCTGTGTGTATGAATTGATCCCTGACAAAAACTTCTGCCAGCTTTCTCTTCTGGCCTGCCGACGCGTTCTCCTTCCTTGAGACTTTATTTTCTTGAACGTGTCAAGATTTTCCGCTGTTGGCGAGTTGCGCAGCAATCTCCATGCCCTGTTCTGTTCCTTTCGCGCATTACGACACTCCGTGTTCCACCATGCGACGTGTCGTTTGCCGGGCATTCCAGATGTTTGCGGTATGCACCTGGCTGCTGCGTCAGTTAGAAAAGCTGTGAAGTACTTCACAGCTTCATCTATGCCTAATCCGCATATTTCGGTCCAACTTAAGTGAGTAATTTTTTGAAATTGTTCCCAGTCAGCTTTGTTTATCAGCCATTTGGGAACATGTGGAGGACATTCATGTATTATTGGTGTACTCAAAACCAAAGGAAAATGGTCACTTCCGTATGGGTTATTTAAGGCTTTCCACTGAAGTAATGGTACAAGTGAAGGAGATGCGATACTGAGGTCTATGGAGGAGTAAGTATTGTTTGCAAGGTTATAATATGTTGCCTCTTTTCTATTCAACAGACAAGCACCTGATGAAAAGAGGAACTTTTCAATGAGACGACCTCGTGCATCACATCGACAGTCACCCCATAAACCGCTGTGCGCATTCAGGTCCCCTAGAACCAGATAAGGTTCTGGTAACTCGGCTATTAAAGAGTGAAAATCATGTTTTTCCAGGCGGTGTTGCGGCGGTATGTATAGAGAGCAGATGGTGACGAGCTTATTCAATAGAACTGCTCGAACAGCCACTGCCTCTAGGGATGTTTGTAGTGGTAGATGGCTACATGCTACTCCTCGATTAACAATAATGGCTACACCACCAGATGATGCCACAGCATCATCTCTGTCCTTTCGAAAGACAACATATTGACGCAAAAAATTTGTATTCTTGGAATTTAAGTGTGTTTCCTGTACACACAGCACTTTTGGAGAATGTTTGTTTAGAAGTTCTTGGACATCGTCGAGGTTTCGAAGTAGTCCTCTGACGTTCCATTGTATAATTTGTGTCTCCATTATGGGAGTGAAGAAGTGCTGTGTGTACGAAATGAGTGTGGCTGGTGTCTAAAGAGAGAAGTGACTTATCTTACAGAGCCTTTAGAAGGCCCTGTAATTACCGTTTTGTCTTTTTTAGAGCGGTCGAGGGAACCCCGCCGCTCTTTTGGCGCAGTCTGCGCCGGTGCAGTTGATGTGTCCATCGCCTCAGGAGAGGCGACAGATAATGTTTTCGTTGTAGGCTTCGTCGTGACAGACGGAGCCTTAAACCCCACCGGGCTGGGGGTCGAGGGGACCTCTTTAGTTTGTGTGGTGCCCTGGCTGCTGCCAAGGTTCACAGGCGCCTTCGGTGGGGCTGTATTCAATGAGGGTGGGGCAGCCGAGGCTGCTCGCCCCATGGGGGCTTGTGGCGTTTGCCTCGGCACGCTGGGCGTGGTCCAAGGCATTGCCGAAAACCGAAGTGGTGCTGACCCTTCTCGCGCCACTTCGGCGTACGATGTGTTCCCAGAAAAATGCGGAGAAACGCGCTGCCGCGCTTCACGGAAGCTTATGTTCAATTTAAACTTTGTACTAATAATTTCTTTTTCCATTTTCCAGGCTACGCATGACCTGGAATATGCAGGATGGTCACCCTCACAGTTTGCACAGTGCACTTGTAGCTGACAGTCATCGTCAGCGGTATGACCTTTGGTGCCGCATTTTGCGCAGGTAATCTGTCCTCGGCAGCTCTGGGAGCCGTGCCCGAACCTCTGACACTTAAAGCAGCGCCTCGGGTTGGGTATGTATGGTCTAACTGGCAGTTTAAGATATCCTGTTGCTATTTCAGTTGGGAGGGTGCTAGATGCGAAAGTGAGTATGATGATGATGATATATGGCGTTTTTTGGCGCAAGGGCCATTTGATGGCCAAAGAGCGCCAGTTCATAGGACAAGGAATGTGGACGATGAGTGTGATTAGCGGCTGTATAAGGGCCATAAAATTCCTCGCGGTAAGGCTGGTAAAAACGTACAAGTAGTAAAATCATGACCATGCCGTGAAAGGTGTGTGGTGCGAATAGGTGATGAAAGTTGGTGATAATAAAAGACGATGATGGATATGTATGGCATTAGCACAAGTGCCTCACTCGTTCATACCCTTGCGTCCAAGGGCCGTGAGGCAAGTGCTTTCTTGTGTAGCCACCGCAGCGAAAACCTCCCAAGAGAGGTCGTGCTACGGAATGCCGGGGAATATGATATGAAAACTATGAATTTCTCTTAAAAACGCGAATAATGACTTATGACTAAAAAGCGGTTCCCTACCGACGAACATTGCAGGGTGTAAAGGTATATGTTGTCGGTAGGGTAATGGAAAATGTTGTTTTCTTAGAGTTTCTAAGTGTTTGCACTGGATTAACGTGTGAAGGACTGTTAATGCTTCACCACATCTGTCGCACAATGGTGGATCACCACCGGACAAAAGATGTGTGCGTGTCGTGTATGTGTGTCCTATCCTGAGTCTCGTTAGTATTACCTGTGTATGACGCGATTTTGATACTGGCAGCCAATGACCAAGGTGTGGCTTAATAATGTGTAGTTTGTTTTGTGTGTGTGTATCCCACTTGCTCTGCCAGTAGTCCCTGAGATTTCGTTTGAGAGACGGCTTTAGATCAAGGGCCGGGATCGATAAAGGTGTAATGGCGGTGCTTTCGTGGGCGGATGCAGCAAGCTGATCCGCCATCATGTTGCCTTGAATCTCACGGTGCCCTGGCACCCAGCACACAACAACATGTCGGTTGAGCGTGTAGAGTGTGCATAAAATGGAGTAAAGTGAAACGAGGACAGGGTTTTTTTGTTTTTTAAGACTTTGCAGAGCCGTTACCACACTGAGGGAGTCTGTATAAATTACTGCTTTTTGTATTTGTGATTGTTTTATGTGTTTAGCTGCCACGAGTATCGCGTAAGCTTCCGCTGTGAAGATACTTGTGCCTGGATGTAGCGGGCCAGCATCCGAAAAGGAAGGGCCAACAGCAGCGTAGGACACAGAAGAGTTAGACTTAGAGGCATCTGTAAAAAACTCAGGACGTGTGTATTTGTGTTGAAGTTCCAAGAAGTATGTTCGAATATGGGCAATAGGCGCATGTTTAGTAACTTCTAGGAAAGACACATCGCAATCTATAGTCTGCCACTGCCACGGTGGCGGGTATGCTACAGGAGCCATTAAACTGTGTTCGAGTGACACTCCAGTGTCCTCAGCTAGACCCTTCAGGCGAACTGAGAAGGGCTGCCTTATTGAAGGCCTGTTTTGGAAAAGAATGGAGCTCGACAAGTCATTAATAGTAGAGTATGAGGGGTGCCTCTTGTCTGCCTTCACCTTAAGGAAATATCCAAAGGACATGTAGGTTCTTTGCAGATGAAGCGACCACTCATTTGACTCAACGTAAAGGCTTTCTACAGGGCTGGTGCGAAAAGCACCCGTAGAAAGGCGGATGCCGGAATGGTGCACGGGATCCAGCATCTTCAAAGCACCTTGAGTCGCAGACTGATAAACAATGGCCCCATAATCTAAGCGGGTGCGAATTAGGCTTCTATACAGGTTCATGAGGCATTTCCTGTCACTACCCCACGTAGTATGCGACAACACCTTTATAACATTCATGGCTTTTAAACATTTTGTTTTTAAATACTTTATGTGGGGTACGAAGGTCAACTTGTTGTCCACGATTAAGCCTAAGAATTTATGCTCGGCTTTGACGGACAGACGTTGCCCGTTCAGTCGAATGTCAGGTTCCGAGTGCATGCCTCTCTTTCGAGAGAACAAGACACACGTGCTTTTTTGTGGGTTAAGCCGAAATCCGTTTTCATCTGCCCATTTGGAGGCCTTATTTAAACCCAGCTGAACCTGTCGCTCACACATGGCCAAGTTGCATGACTTGAAGCCAAGCTGAGCGTCGTCGACATATGTACAATAGAACATATTGCGGGGAATGGACAAGTGCAAAGAATTCATTTTGATAATAAAAAGTGTGCAACTAAGCACACCACCTTGTGGCACGCCTGTTTCCTGGATAAATGTTTGAGAGAGCACACTGCCCAGACGGACACGGAATGTCCGGTTTGACAGGTAACTTTCGATTATATGAAACATTCTTCCACGCACGCCAAGGTGTGACAGGTCTCTTAGAATTCCGAAACGCCATGTTGTATCATAAGCCTTTTCGATATCGAGGAACACAGAGAGAAAATATTGTTTATGAACGAAGGCGTCTCTGATCTGTGCCTCGATACGAACAAGGTGGTCTGTGGTGGATCTACTTTCTCGAAACCCGCACTGAAATGGGTAGAGCAAATTATTTGTTTCAAGAAAATGTACAAGTCGGCAGTTTATCATTTTTTCGAAGACTTTGCACAAGCAGCTTGTAAGTGCTATAGGCCTATAACTCGAGGGTAAAGAAGGGTCCTTGCCCTCTTTCAAAATGGGAATAACAATAGCCTCTTTCCAGGCGGTAGGAATAGTGCCAGAAGACCAAATAGCATTGTACAAACAAAGTAAAGTTTTTCGGGTTTCGTTTGGTAGGTTTTTTAACATTTCATACACCACACGGTCAGAGCCTGGGGCAGAAGTACTGCAGGAGTTTAGAGATGTTCGGAGCTCAGCTAGACTGAAAGCTTGGTTATATGCCTCGTGTCTAGTGGATTTGTGTTCGAGTTTCTGCTTTTCTATTCTTGTTCTGTATTTTTGGAAAGTGTCAGTATAGTGGTACGAGCTGGATACCTGTTCGAAGTGTGCACCGAGGAAGTTTGCCTGATCTTCCAAGGTATCACCCTGAGTGTTTACAAGTGGAAGTGCGTGTACTTGTTTTCCTGCTATCCTACTGACCATGTTCCATACTTTAGCCTCCTGTGTATATGAATTAACCCCTGATAAAAACTTCTGCCAGCTTTCTCTTCTGGCCTGCCGACGCGTTCTCCTGCCTTGAGACTTTATTTTCTTGAAGGTTTCAAGATTTTCGGCTGTCGGTGAGTTACGAAGCAGCCTCCAAGCTCTGTTTTGCTGTTTGCGCGCGTTTCGGCATTCATCGTTCCACCATGCCACACATCGTTTTCCAGGGTGTCCATTTGTTTGTGGGATGCATTTTGTTGCAGCATCAATCAAAAACGCTGTGAAGTAGTTCACAGCAACATCAATGTTCAAAGTACAGATGTCATTCCAACCTAGACAAGCGATAGTATAAAACTGTTCCCAGTCGGCTCTGTTTATGAGCCACTTGGGAAAGCGTGGTGGACACTCAGTTACTGTCGTTGTGCTCAAAACTACGGGGAAGTGGTCACTTCCGTACAGATTACTGACGACTTTCCACTGTAGTAGAGGCACAAGAGATGGAGATACTATGGTCAGGTCTATAGAGGAGTAGGTGTTATTAGCGAGGTTATAATAGGTTGGTACTTTTCGATTTAGGAGACACGCGCTCGATGAGATAAGGAACTGTTCGATCAGCCGACCTCGCGCGTCATACCGAGAGTCACCCCATAGCCTGCTATGCGCATTATAGTCTCCAAGGAGAACATAAGGTTCCGGAAGTTGATCAATTAGAGAGTGTAAATCACGTTTTTGCAGCTGATAGCTAGGAGGAATGTAGATAGTGCAGATTGTGATCAGTTTATCAAAAAGAACCGCTCGAACAGCCACTGCCTCAAGGGATGTTTGTAGTTGTAGGTGTGTGCATGCAGTTCCTTGTTTCACTATGATGGCAACACCTCCGGATGATGTCATGGCATCATCACGGTCCTTTCGAAAAATAACGTGTTTGCGAAGAAAATTTGTGTGTTTTGAATTAAGGTGTGTTTCTTGTACACACAGCACTTTTGGTGTGTGTTCGTGTAAGAGTTCTTGGATGTCGTCAAGGTTTCTGAGAAGGCCCCTGACGTTCCATTGTATAATTTGAGTGTTCATGGTGAATGTAAAATAATGCTGTGTGTACGAAGAGCGAGTGGCTGTTTAGACGGGGAGTTTGAGTTCACTTAACAGGGCCATCACCAGGCCCTGTTATTTGCTTTTTTGTTTTCTTGGCGCGCTCCAAGGAGCCACGCCGCTCTTTCGGCACCAAGGGTGCCGACGTATCCATTGCCTCCTCGGAGGCACTGGATGCCCGCACGTGCGGGCTGTTAGTTCGGATTTTAGGCCTCACCTGGTGAGGGGAGGCCTTGAGACCCGAAGACTCTGGAGTCTCCGGCCTCTGTTTGGGAGCAGGCGGAGTAGCCTGGGCTACAGCCGCCTTGGGGGCAGGTGCCACAACCGCCGGCTCGGTATGCGCGGGCCGAAGGTGTGGCGAGGGCTGGTGCGGCGGTGCCCCCTGACGCGCCGCATCAGCGTATGTAGGTCCATAGAATGGAGCGACTCTTCGCCGTGCTTCCTTAAATGTAATGTTCTCCTTCACCTTCAATGTAATTATTTCTTTTTCTTTTTTCCAGTAGGTGCAGGTGCGTGAATATGCGGCATGGTTTCCTTCGCAGTTTACACAGTGTGGCGGTTGTTTGCAGTTCTCAGACACGTGGCCTAGGACTCCACATTGTGCACAAGTCTGGCGACCACGACAGGTTTTAGAGCCATGGCCATACCTCTGGCATTGGAAGCAACGACGAGGATTTGGTATATACGGTCTGATAGATGTCTTTGTGTACCCTGTTTGTATGGAATCTGGTAGTTTACTGGATGCAAACGTGAGTATCAAGTGTTTCGTTGGTATTTCCTTATTATCTCTTCTGATTATAATTCTCTGTACATTATTGACATTTTGGCTCTTCCACCCTTCCAAAAGTTCAGTTTCGGTGAGTTCAAGTAAGTCTGCATCAGATACTACTCCGCGAGTGATGTTCATGGATCTGTGTGGTGTTACGGTGATCGGCACGTCACCAAACGTTGAGAGGCTGTCTAGCTTTACAAATTGTGCTTTGTCCCCAATTTCGAGAAGAAGGTCTCCGCTAGCCATTTTGGTTACTTTGTATCCAGCCCCGAGAGTTTCATTAAGACACCTGGCAACTACGAAAGGAGATACGGTCCTGGCTTGCGTTCCGGTTTTTTCGCAGTGAATGACGTGGAAGCGGGGAAAAGTTTCTACTGCCTGGTTGAAGAAGTTTATGTCGTCGGTGCGTACCCGCTTTAGGCCGGTACGATCAGACAGTTGAGGGAATGCTCCATGCATGCCGGTCTTATTTTTGTTCGGCAGCGTTGGCGGCCACCCACCACGGAGCCCAACGAGGGGACGCTACAAGTTTACAGATGCTGAAAACTGCAGACGCCAGCCGTACAACGCCACTATAACCCAATGCGCCTAGACCAAGGTAGGCTATTTGCACAGGGTTAACCCTGGCCGCCAGGAAAATTGGAAGTAAACAGAAGAGAGAAGTAGACAGGAAAGCTAAAAAAGTAAGAAAGACGAAGATGTAGGGAGAGAGAGATAGGAAAAGGCGACTGCCGATTTCCCCTGGGTGGGTCAGCCCAGGGGTGCCGTCTACGTGAAGCCGGGGCCAAAGAGGTGTGTTGCCTCTGCTGGGGGGCCTTAAAGGTCCAATCACGCAGCGTCAGCTCAACCCCCAGGATCCCCTTTTCCCCAGGCACGGCAAAGCCACGCACGGCTAGGCGTGGGAGGGAGTAGAAACTCCCCCGTTAGCTCGGGTCCGTGGTGTCGCTACACACCAAACGCCTACTTGCGCAGGCGCCCCTGCGGGGGGTGAGTATGATGTGCTTCGTTGGGATTTCCTTATTTTCTCTTCTTATTTTGATACGCTGCACCTGAATGACATTTTCCTCTTTCCAGCCTGTTAGAAGTTCATCATCAGAGAGGTCCATCAGGTCTCCATCTGATACAATACCCTTCACTGTGTTCATGGTTCGATGTGGTGTGATTGTGATAGGCTGATCCCCAAATGCTGTGAGTTTATGTAGTCTCTGGTACTGTGCGTTGTCTTTTACTTCAAGTAACAGGTCACCACTGGCGGTCTTTGTGGCCTTGTAGCCTGCACCCAGCGTTTCTATAAGGCATTTCGATACAAGGAAAGGTGAAATGTTTCTAGCTTTCTTTTCTGTATTTTCACAATGGATAATGTGGTATTTTGGGAAGTTGTCTTTTTTGTTCGGGAGAAATTCAAGAATTACATCGGTGCGCCACCTCTTAGAGGGGCGATTAGTTGTGACAGGGCTAGGGGTTCCCATAAATTTGATAGCTTTTTCGGCGGCCATGCCAGCCACCCACCACCGAGCCCAACAAGGGGACACTGCGAGACGCGAAGGAGGCGCAAGCGCCAGCCGTACATGGCCGCTATAACCTAATATATCTACCCAAGGTTGGATATTTACACTAGGTTAACCCTTGCCGCCAGGAAAAATTGGAAGTAAAAAGAAGTGAGGAGAATACAGGAAAGATGTAAAGTGAGAACAAAAGACGAAGATGTAGGGAGAAAGAGATAGGAAAAGGCGACTGCCGATTTCCCCTGGGTGGGTCAGCCCAGGGGTGCCGTCTACGTGAAGCCGGGGCCAAAGGGGTGTGTTGCCTCTGCTGGGGGGCCTTAAAGGTCCAATCACCCAGCGTCGGCTCAACCCCCAGGATCCCCTTTTCCCCGGACACGGCAAAGCCAGCAGATCTCCACTTGCCATCTTCGTGGCCTTATAACCGGTTCCAATGGTCTCTCTCAAGCACTTGGCTACAAGGAAGGGTGAGATTGCTCTAGCTTTTGTAGATGATTGTTCGCAGTGGAGGACATGATATTTTGGAAAAGTTTCTTTGTTTTTGGGCCAAAGTAGGAATGTTGCATCGGTGCGTACCCTTTTCGAAGCACGATCAGTTAAAGAGGGGGTCGGGGATCCCATGAGAAAATGTGTATTTTTCGGTAACGGCGCCTACCACCCACCACGGAGTCCAACGAGGGGACGTGGCAGAGCATGTGGGCATGTCTGCGCAACGCCAGCAGTACGCAGTTACTACAACCCAATATGGTTTACCCTAGTTTGGATAGCCACACAAGGTTAACCCTTGCCGCCAGGAAAAATTGGAAGTAAACTGAAGTGAGGAGAAGACAGGAAAGATGTAAAGTGAGAACAAAAGACGAAGATATAGGGAGAGAGAGATAGGAAAAGGCGACTGCCGATTTCCCCTGGGTGGGTCAGCCCAGAGGTGCCGTCTACGTGAAGCCGGGGCCAAAGGGGTGTGTTGCCTCTGCCGGGGGGCCTTAAAGGTCCAATCACCCAGCGTCGGCTCAACCCCCAGGATCCCCTTTTCCCCGGACACGGCAAAGCCACGCACGGCTAGGTGTGGGAGGGAGTAGAACTCCCCCGTTAGCTCGGGTCCGTGGTGTCGCTACACACCAAACGCCTACTTGCGCAGGCGCCCCTGCGGGGACGTCACTATAGGCAATAAAGCAGTTGTTCGACCCATGATATCGTCTCGTACACATGGTGGCAGCGGAAAACAGCCAGCATGACGACACCGCCTACGTTGCCGACACCGCCTGCATTGCCGACAACGCTCCTGCCGCCTCCGAAGCCCCTCGACACATCGCGAGACGCTTGGCTTGGGTGGAAGACCTGGAAAAGTGAGTTTGAACTGTTTTCCACGGCAACTCAGCTGAACAAGCAACCAAAAAAAGTGCAGGCGGCGAAGGTGCAGTTTGAGCCAGGAGAGGACACAACCGATGTAACCCTTATAATTAAAAAATTTGAAGACTTCTACCAGCCCGCGAAGAACCTCACTTACCACGATGATGATGATGATGGTAGATTTTAGTGGCGCAAGGGCAACTCAGGCCAAAGAGCGCCAAACACACGGTTTTTGGTCGATTTGATTATAAAAAGTCTACTCAGGGTGGCAAGAGTAAAAGAGTAGTGTATAGAACTTAAACTTAGGTGTAGTGACTATGTGTGATGGGTTTAAAACGGGCTACGCTTATGGGTTTTAAAAAGTCATGCCGTGTCGTCAACAGTCCTTGTCAAGACAAGGAGTGCGTGCTGCATGACATTTGATAAAAAGGTCTCAGCGGTTCCCTCAGGATTGAGAGGAGGCTGAGATTAGTGAGAATATGTTACGGAATGTAGGAAGCCTACACTAGCTAAAAACTTTAAGACTACTTTTGGGGGAAACAAGGGATCGTCTCCAAGAAAAAATTGTGGATGAGGCGGAATGTGACATTTGTACAGCTTTGAAAAGTGACACAGTCTTTCTTGTTCGAGGTACGGACAGGTAATTAGAACGTGAACGACAGACAGTTCATCACCACATTTTGCACAATGTGGTGCTGGAGAGTTCTTTAAAAGGTGCGAGTGTGTTGCATGTGTGTGACCGATCCTGAGTCTGCACAGTGCAACCTCTTGGTGCCTGTTACGTTTTTCAGTCAGATATCTTCCTATTCTTGGCTTTACTAAGTGCAGTTTGTTTGCGTTTGCTGCGTTCCATTCTTCTTGCCATTGTCTACGCATTCGGGATATGATGAGTGGCCTCAGGTCCTCATACGGGATGGTGTCTACGTCAACTGATGGGCGGAGTGCTGCTGACTTCGCAAGTTTGTCTGCTATCTCATTGCCAGCAATGTTGCAGTGTCCCGGAATCCAGCATAGCGTGATTTTGAGCTTAGATTTGCGGGCTGACATGATGCATTTTCGAAGTGTATTAGTAACTGGGTTTTTGAGTATCTTAGTGGAGGACAGCGCAGTCACAGCACTGAGAGAATCTGTGTATATGATTGAGGCTGGCTCTTTCTCCTTTAAAATGTGCGTTACAGCTAAAAGTATGCCATTGCATTCTGCAGTAAATATACTGGTATGTTCGTTCATTCTTCTAGATTCAGAGAAAGCGGGACCGTGTGCCGCACATGCGACTGCGGAGGACTTGGAGGTTAGTTAGTTAGTTATGTTGGGTTTAGTGGCGCAAAAGCAACTAAGGCTATGCTGCGCCAGCCACATGGTGAAAAAAAGGAGAGAAAAAAGAGCAAAAGAAAACGTCACTAGTTAGCTCGGCATACATTGTGCTGTGAAAGTCTGATTGAAAAACTATTTTCTCTGAGGGAGTAAATCCGTCAGTCAGGGGAAAATGTGCTTCGTCGTCCAGGTGATTTTTCCTTTACAATGGTCATGACTATGAATGCGCGGTTGACGATGACTAATGGAATAAAATGAATAATGTTGTGCGGCTGTATAGAGACCTAAAACCAATCGCGTAATGTGTATACTTTTAGAATTATGGACATGGTACATGGCGTGGTCAATGGGTATGGTATGTGCGTGAGGTGATTTTGTCAAAAAATGTGAGGGGATCGCTCCAGCACTCCCGCCTCACCTGTGTCCTTGTGCGCAAGGACCAGGAGGTAAGTGCTGTGTTCAAAAGAAGCTGTCACAGCACTGACCTCTCGCAAGAGGCCGTGCTGTGGCCACACAGGTTCGTGAATCTTGCAGATCTGTACCGTACAAATACGATGGCGTGCTTCTTATAACTTATTTAGAAATTTGGTGTCATCCAGGAAGTTGACAACGTCGGTTAGGGGTATCAGCGCGTCATCTCCTAGAAGGAACATGGGGTGACGTGGAATGCGTAACTTGTACAAGGTGTAAAAATGTTTTCTTCGATGTGCTTCCAAATGTGCGCATGTAAGCAAGATGTGCAACACTGTTAGAGGTTCATCGCATTTATCACATGTTGGCTGTTTTTCTTGTTTTAACAAGTAATTATGAGTGATGTGCGTGTGACCAATTCGAAGACGGCACAGGATTACTTCGATAAAACGTTCTTGGTGGTAACATGACTTCCATTCATTTAGGAATGGCTTGATTAGTTGAAGTTTGTTGTTGCCTGTCATATTCCATTCCCGTTGCCATTTAGATGTTAGCGCTGTACGGATTGCGCGGATACTATCCCTAACGGGAACATTTACTTGCGAGATACTTAAGTTCTTTGCTGCTGCTGCGCACTGATCTGCCCTTTCATTTCCGGGTATCCCGACGTGACTTGGGACCCAGCAGAACCGGATATTTTGTCCTTCACTTAGACGCGATAATACGCTTAAAATGTCGCCGATGAAGGGTTCGTATTGAGAGCGTATATGGAGGGCCTTCAATGCACTCAAGGAATCCGTAAAAAGTATTGCTTTCTTGTATCTAGCACTTTCAATTCTTTTTACTGCCATCCACAAGGCATAACATTCAGCAGTAAAAACTGAAACAAACCGTGGTAATCTGACTGTTTCTTCCCACGCACCTTGGACGACACTGCTACTGACATAACTAGCCGTTTTGGAGCCATCAGTGTAAAATTCTTTGTATGTGCTGTACCTTTCTTGAACGATGCGAAATTCTTGCAATATGTGTTCACGTGGTGTACCTTGTTTTTTGAGATGTGTCAATGAGAGGTCAAGAAATTGCGTAAAGTTTTTCCAGGGAGGCAGCCTTCTTGGCCTTTTAGTAACAGAAAGGGCATCTGTAGGGACGTTACACTCGCGACATTTTTCTTCGAATCTGAGTATAAGTGGCCTTATTGCGTTTGGTTTGTTTGTGTAATGGAGTCGTTTGTCACAGTGTGTGATAATGTTGTAGCATATATGGTTTGGCGATGAGCGAACTCTTAGGACATATGTAAGCATTAGCTGCGTTCGTCTGCTGTCCAGTGCCGGTTCGTTACTCTCGGAGTACAAGCTGGGAAGCGGCGAGGTCCGGTATGCACCGGTTGCCAAGCGTATCCCTTTGTTATGTACGGGGTCGAGTCTCTTGAGGTAGGATTGTCTCGCTGACCCGTAAACTACACTTCCATAATCTAATTTGCTACGCACCAATGAACGATATATGTGCAGAAGGCACTTACGGTCAGCGCCCCACCGCTTCCGCGACAGAACTTTGAGGACATTGAGTGCCCTAGTCGCTTTAATTTTTAGACTGGTAATGTGTGATAGAAAGTTAAGTTTCTTGTCAAATATGACTCCTAGAAACTTGTGCTCTTGTTTAACTGGTAGGACTGTTGCATTCAGTTCAAGAATTGGGTCCGGCTGCAAGCCTCTTTTCTGAGAATACACTACGGCAACTGTCTTTTCCCCGGAGAAACAGAAGCCGTTTTTCTCCGCCCATTGTGTTTGTTTGTTCAACGTGATTTGAGTCTGTCGTTGACATGTCACCATGTTAGACGCGCGGCACGCAATCTGGAGGTCATCAACGTACAGAGAATGCATCAGTGTGGATGGTATAACTTTGTTTACAGAGTTCATTTTCACAACAAAAAGTGTAGTGCTCAGAACGCACCCCTGAGGTACACCGTTTTCTTGAGTAAATACACGAGAGAGTGTCACGCCAAGGCGGACCTGGAAGGTTCGGTTGGACAAGAAGTCGGAGAGACAGTTAAGCATTCTGCCGCGGATTCCCAGATCCGCCAAGTCTCGTAAAATACCATACCTCCAAGTGGTGTCGTAGGCTTTTTGAAGATCAAAAAAGACTGCTAGGCAGTGTTGTTTGTGTAAGAAAGCTTCTCGTATTGTGTTTTCCAGCCGAACTAGGTGGTCAATTGTTGAACAACCTTTTTTGTACCCACATTGGTGGATATCTAGTGAGTTTTCTGTTTCGAGGACGTACGTAAGCCTGATGTTAATGACACTCTCGTAGGTTTTTGCAAGACAACTTGTAAGTGCGATTGGCCTATAGCTGTTTGCTAATGTAGAATCTTTTCCCGTTTTTAGGAATGGGATTATAATGGCCTTCTTCCAATCCGTGGGCATTCGACCAGTTTGCCAAATAACGTTGAAGAAAAACAGAAGGGCCTCGACTGTTTTTGGCGACAGGTGGGCGAGCATTGCATAGTGTATTGTGTCAGGACCAGGCGCTGTTTTTTTACCTGTGGAAAGTACTGTGTTCAGTTCATGGATGGTTAAAGGCGCATTGTATGGCAAGTCTAAGAAACCTGCTGTAGGAAGCTTTTGTTTTTCTATAGATTGCTTGTGCCTTAGGAACGTTTCTGAATAGTTTGCTGAGCTAGATATGTTGTAAAAGTGAAGCCCTAATAGGTCTGCCTGTTCCTGTAGGGATGTCTGAGTACCTGTTGTTGAAAGAAAGGGGATGGTATAGGCAGCGTAGTTGCCATTAAACTTGCGAACCTGATCCCACATTCTTTTGGATGTGACCGAGTTGTTTATGGATGAAACGTAGTTTTGCCAGGAGATTTTCTCGGCTTGCCTACGAACATATCTAGCTTTCGCTTTCGCCTTTTTGAAGGAGATGAGGTTATCGTACGTCGGGTACCTCCGGAAGATACCCCAGGCTTTATTTTGGAGTTTTTTGGCTTCTGTACATTCGTGCGTCCACCAGGGCTTCAAATTCTTTTTTAAGCAACCAGAAGACTGAGGGATAGCTCTCTTTGCTGCCGCGATTATACACGTTGTAATCCTTTGATTCATTTCATCTACGCTCAGATTATCTAGACTCTCTTTATCCAGACTGGCTTGATCGGTAAAGAGAGCCCAGTCTGCCAAATGAAGTCGCCAGCGGGGTGGTCTGGAGGGTATGGTAGGAAGTGCTGTGGTTAGACTGATGAGTGCAGGCATGTGGTCACTACCGTATGGATTATCTATTACCTTCCATTTAAAATCTGTGAACAGCGCTGGAGAGCATAGCGCAAGGTCCAGGCAGCTCATAGCTCCTGAACTTGGGGAGCAGTAAGTGGCAGCGCCAGAATTTAAAAGACAAACATCGTTGGCTAAAATAAAATCTTCAAGTGTTTGTCCTCTAGAGTCAACTGTTTTACTACCCCAAAGCGTGTTATGTGCATTAAAATCACCTGCTATCACAAAAGGTTCGGGTAGTTGGTCTAAAATTAATTCTAAATCGCTTACGGTGAATTGCGTGTGCGGTGGAATGTAGAGGGAACAGACGGTGATGGTTTTGTGCGCTACAATGGTAACGGCGGCGGCCTCTATATGACTATTAATATGAATTTCTCTCACTGCTATACCACCTTTAACAACAACAGCCACACCGCCCGACAGTCGGCTTGCCTGCGTACGATCGCGCCGCACAACAGTGAAGCCTTTTAGGATGTTTTGATATCGATCACCTAGGTTGGTTTCCTGAAGGCACAAGGCTACAGGAGAAAAGTCGTGTAGTATTTCCTTTACGTCACCAAAATTGTTTAAAAGCCCTCTACAGTTCCAATGAATTATAAAAGCCATGTTGAATGTAAAAGTTTAAAAATCAAAGGACAAGTGAGTAGGATATAGTAGAATGGAGGTGACTTGCTTCTAAAAGAACTAAAAAATGCGAGTTCCAAAATGGTGCAGGTTCACTTATTTTACAGGGCCCTTTTCTGGCCCTGTAATTGGGGTTTTGCTTTTTTTGGAGCGGTCGAGAGTGTCTCGCCGCTCCTTAGGCGCTGCCTGCACCGCTGGGCCAGAAGTAGTGTCCATCGCCTCGTGCAAGACGTCGGACAGTTGCTCTAGCGAGCGATGATGGCGTTGTGTTGGCTTCGTCTTGGCAGACGAGGCCTTTGACCCCACCAGAGAAGAGGTCGGCAGGACCTCTTTGGCCTCTGAGCTGTCCCGGCTGGTGCCAGGTCTAGGAGAGGCCTCCAGTGTGGCCACGTTAGGGGAGGGTAGGGCAGCCGTGGCTGCTCCCACCGTGGGGGCGAGGGGCGGTCGCCTCAGCGCACTACGCGTGGCCTGGACGGCCGCCTGATGCCGTTGTGGTGCTGGCCCCCGTTGCACCACTTCGGCGAATGATGACTTTTTAGCAAGGTATGGTGAGAGACGCTGTCTGGCTTCGCGGAAGCTTATGTTTTCCTTATATTTGATAGTGATGACCTCCTTCTCTTGTCTCCAAGCTGTGCAGGATCTCGAGTACGCCGGGTGGTCACCATCACAATTTGCACAGTGAGCTTCAGCATTGCAGTTGTCATCAGCAGAGTGTCCCGTAGCGCTGCACTTAGCACAAGTAAGCTGCCCTCGGCAGCTCTGTGATGCATGGCCAAACCTTTGGCACTTGAAGCAGCGCCTTGGGTTCGGAATGTATGGTCTGACGTGCAACTTCAAGTAGCCTGTTTCTATTTCGTCTGGGAGTGTGCTAGAGTTGAAGGTGACGATTATGTGCCTAGTGAGTATTTCCCTGTTGTCTCGTCTGATTTTTATTCGTTGTACCTGTACAACATTCTCATCCTTCCAGCCGGCCAGGAGTTCATCATCAGTAAGGTCCATGAGGTCATCGTCTGACACGACACCCTTCACCGTATTCATTGTTCTGTGGGCGGTGACAGTTATCGGTTGGTCCCCAAACGCTACAAGGTTCGTCAATTTTTGATATTGCGACTTATCTTTAACTTCAACCAGCAGGTCCCCACTGGCCATCTTCGTGGCTTTGTAGCCGCTTCCGATGGTCTCAGTGAGACACCTTGACACTAGGAAAGGTGAAATGTTACGGACTTTTTTGTCGGTGTTCTCACAGTGGATGACGTGATACTTGGGGAAGGTGTCTTTCTTTTTCTGGAGGATTTCAGCGGTTACATCGGTGCGCCCCCGCTTCGGGGGACGATCATTTGCGAAAATGTTGGACGATCCCATTAAATGAGTACATTGTTCGGCAACAATGCCAGTCACCCACCACCGAGCCCAACAAGGGGACACGGCAGAGGTTGTGATGGAGCAAGCCCTGCCATGCCAACTGTACATCGTTGCTATAACCAAATATGGTGTACCCAAGGTAGGACCACCACACAAGGTTAACCCTCGCCGCCAGGAAAATTGGAAGTAAATAGAAGAGAGTAGAAGACAGGACAGATAAATAGTAAGAGATAAAGACGAAGATGTAGGGAGAGGGAGATAGGAAAAGGCGACTGCCGATTTCCCCTGGGTGGGTCAGCCCAGGGGTGCCGTCTACGTGAAGCCGGGGCCAAAGAGGTGTGTTGCCTCTGCCAGGGGGCCTTAAAGGTCCAATCACCCAGCGTCGGCTCAACCCCCAGGATCCCCTTTTCCCCGGACACGGCAAAGCCACGCACGGCTAGGCGTGGGAGGGAGTAGAAACTCCCCCGTTAGCTCGGGTCCGTGGTGTCGCTACACACCAAACGCCTGCTTTAACAGGCGCCCCTGCGGGGAGGACTTGGAGGCATCAGTATAATATTCAGCACACCTGTATTTGGCCTGCAGGAACTTGAAGTGTTGATCGATTGCTCTAGGAATGACAAATCACAATCGATAGCCTGCATTTCCCATGGCACAACAGTGTCCTTGTGAGAGGTTAGTTGAAGATTGGAGACCGGTATGTGCATATTTCCAAGGTGTGAGGCCACTCTGAGGGAATACGGTGGCGTAGCTGATGGTCGCCTCGAAAACAGGAGGGCGTTCGATGTATCCTGCAATAGCGCGCGAGCTGGGTGGTCGACATGGGACAGCACCTTGGTGGCATACGTGACACTTGTAAACTGACGTCGCCGTTCTAGTGACCACCGGTCTGTCTCAACATACAGGCTGGCTGTCGGGCTGGTTCGGAAAGCACCGCTGGCCAGCCGGAGCCCAAGGTGGTGCACTGGGTCAAGCATCTTCAATGCAGATCTTGAAGCTGACTCGTAAACTACCGAGCCGTAATCGATGCGCGATAGCACTACACTGTTGAGAAGGTTGAGTAGACAGTCACGGTCTGTGCCCCATGACTGATGCGAGAGAATCTTGAGCAGGTTTAAGGCTTTCAAGCATTTAAGTCGTAGCTGTTTGATATGTGCAACAAAGCTGAGTTTTTCATCAACCACAACACCTAAAAATTTGTGATCTTTTTTGGTAGTTATGGTTTGTCCATTAATTGAAATGTTGGGGGGCGGCCTTATGCCACGTAGTTTTGAGAAGAGTACGCAAACAGTCTTGTCACAGTTAAACTTAAACCCATTTTTGTCTGCCCAGCTTGACAGCTTGTTTACTGCCAACTGAATCTGACGTTCACACGTGGCTATGTTGCATGATTTGAAGCTGATCTGAATGTCATCCACATATACAGAGTAGGAGATTGTTTTAGGCAGTATGGTGTTTATGGAGTTCATTTTTACGATGAATAGTGTGCAGCTAAGAACACCGCCCTGCGGTACGCCATTCTCTTGCGTAAACCACTTCGATAAGGCATTACCAACACGAACCACAAATGTACGGTCAGAAAGGTAGCTTTCAATAGTATTCAGCATATTTCCTGACACCCCAAAAGATCGCAGGTCACGGAGAATGCCATAACGCCATGTCGTGTCGTAAGCCTTTTCCAAGTCAAAAAATACAGATAGGCAGTGTTGTTTATGAATGAAGGCATCTCTGACATAGGATTCAAATGCTACCAGTTGGTCAGTTGTCGACCGGCCAGACCTGAATCCAGCTTGATGACGATCAAGGAGGCCATTGTATTCAAGGTAATACATAAGGCGGCGATTCACCATTTTTTCGAATACCTTGCCCAAACAGCTGGTCAGCGCTATTGGCCTGTAACTAGCAGCAAGTGTGGCTTCTTTTCCTTGTTTAAGAATGGGTATGATAACTGCCTTTTTCCAGGTCATGGGCAGACGCCCAGAGGACCATACCTTGTTGAAAAGAATGAGGATGACGTCAAGCGTTTCTTCGTGTAGGTGTTTCAGCATGCCGTAAGTAATCCTGTCCGAGCCCGCTGCTGAGCTGCCGCACTTTGCCAGTGCTGCCTTTAGTTCACCTATAGTAAAGGGGGCATTGTACCCTCCTGCCGATGGCCTGTCATCACGAATGGGTTTACGTTCCTCGGCAAGTTTGTATCGCCTAAAGGAGTCTGTATAATGTGAAGAGCTGAAAATATACTCGAAGTGTTGGCCTAAGGCATCTGCCTCGTGTTCCAGTGTATCACCAGCAACACTAACAAGGGGCAACGGATGAGTGCTGTACCCTTGGAGTGCTCTTACTCTGTTATACACCTTATGCGTGTCAGTGTAAGAGTTCACCGATGAGAGGAAGGATTGCCAGCTCTGTCGTTTAGATTCTCGTCGGACACGTCTACCGTTTGCTTTTGCACGCTTAAAATTCACCAAGTTTTCGACTGTAGGATACCTGCGGAATTTCGACCATGCTTTGTTTTGATTGTCACGAGCATTTTTGCACTCAGAGTTCCACCAAGGTCGTCTTTTGTTCCGTGTATTGTTCGATGTATGTGGGATAGATTGCTCTGCGGCCTGTACAACGTGCAGTGTGACCAACGCTTCAGATTCATCGATGCCTAGGGTTTCAATTGATGAGCGCGATAGTTTTGAGAGTTTTCGGAATTTCGTCCAGTTCGCACCCTGTTCTCGAAACCTGGTTACATTCACAGTCATTGTACTCGTATTTTCTTTGTATTTTACACAAACAGGAAAATGATCACTTCCATAGAGGTTATGAATTACAGCCCACTCAGTGGTTGCCAAGAGTGAAGGAGATCCGATAGCAAGATCTATTGCTGTGTATGAGTTGTGCGCTGCATTAAAATATGTTGGCTCTTTTTTGTTAAATATACAGGAGCCGGAGGACAACAGAAAGTTTTCAATTAAGGAGCCTCGAGAATCTGTTCTTCTACATCCCCATAAAGGGTGGTGCGCGTTAAAATCTCCGACCAACAGAAATGGATGCGGAAGCTGATCGATGAGTGCTTCAAATTCTTTAGTAGAAAGTTGGTAGTCTGGAGGGATGTATAGTGAACACACTGTTGTTACTCGTCCAAAAATTAGAGTTCGTATTGCCACTGCTTCTAAGCCGGTAACCAGAGTGAGGCTTTGAGACGGAACTGCTTTTTGCACCACGATAGCGACACCACCAGATGAATGTGTAGTGCCCTGTCTGTCCTTTCGGTATACCACATATCTTTTCAAAAAGCTAGTGTGTGTAGGTTTTAGGTGTGTTTCCTGTAAGCAAAGTATGTTTGGTTGGTGTTGTGCAAATATTTCATAGATGTCGTCTAAGTTCTTAAGTAAGCCTCGGCAGTTCCATTGGATGATATTTTCGGCAGCCATTTTTATGAATGAGGAAAAGAGCGTGACTTATTCATACTTCGCTGCCTCTATTAGGAGGCTTCACTGGCGGGTGTCTTTTCCCTCTGAGGCGATCGATGGAGCCCCGCCTCTTTTGGGGGGATTCCGTCAGCATCTTAGACGCTGAGGATCCTGGTGTCACTTCCATTGCCTCCGGTAGACCGGAAGAAGCTAGTGGAGGTTTGTCAGAAGAGACAGGTGTCTCAGTTGTCTTTGTGGTCCCTGTGGTCTGATGAAGTTCGACCTCCGGGACGTGAGAGGTTGGCGCAGCCTGTGGCTGCTTGGTGGGGGGCAAAGATGTGCACGCATCAGCAAAGCTGTATTGCGTGCCCACCGTCACTAGACGCCGCCCGGCCCCCCGGCGCGCTGCGTCAGCGTACGTCCTTCCGGAGAAGAGCGACACCTTCTTCCGGGCTTCAGAGAATGTGATGTTTTCCATTACTTTTGTCTGGATAATTTCCTTTTCCTTTTTGAAAATTTCACATGTTCGCGAGTACGCTGCGTGCGGCCCGTGACAGTTAGGGCACTCTGTTTGCGTGGAAGTACAGCTCTCTGTTGGGTGCTCATGATCACCACATTTTGCACATGTTTGTTTTCCGCGACAGGTATTCGACCCATGTCCATATTTCTGGCATTTGTAGCACCTTCTAGGGTTGGGTATGTAGGGGCGGACTTTGCAGTGAAGGAACGCAGCTTTCACGGATTCTGGCAGGGTGGAACGGTTGAATGTTAGTACTATATGAGGCGTCACCACTTCTTCATTGTTTCGCCTGATGGTTATCCGACGAATGGCTACTACGCCTTGCTCTCGAAAGCCTTCAAGAAGGTCAGCTTCAGTTTCTCGCATCAGATCACGTTGAGAAATGACGCCTTGAACAGTGTTAAGGCTGCGATGGGGGGTGATAGACACGTCCAGGTGGGCGAACTGCTTCTGTTTAAGGAGAGTGTCTGCATGCTGTTTCTGGCTTACTTCAACAAGAAGATCACCGGATGACAGTTTCTTTGCGTCGTACTTTTTGCCTATTAGGTTAGCAAGGGTTTTAGCTATCAGGAAAACCGACAGTCCTGCAACTGAGACGTTATCTGCCAGAGAGTGTATGACTAAATAGCGTGGGAAGTGGTCACAATTGCTTCCGGTTCGTTTGGAGCTTTCATCGGTGCGGTTCCTTTTCAGGGACCGATCATGGTAAGGAGGGAAAGTTTTTGCCATGTGATGCATTTCATGTTCGGCGGCGATGGTGACCACCCACCACCGAGCCCAACAGGGGGACGCTACAAGGTAGAACACTTGAAGGCGCCAGTCATACATCGCCGCTATAACCAGATATAACTACCCAAGGTTGGGTAACTACACAAGGTTAACCCTTGCCGCCAGGAAATTTGGAAGTAAACAGAAGAGAGTAGAAGACAGGACAGATAAATAGTGAGAGATAAAGACGAAGATGTAGGGAGAGAGAGATAGGAAAAGGCGACTGCCGATTTCCCCTGGGTGGGTCAGCCCAGGGGTGCCGTCTACGTGAAGCCGGGGCCAAAGGGGTGTGTTGCCTCTGCCGGGGGGCCTTAACGGTCCAATCACCCAGCGTCGGCTCAACCCCCAAGATCCCCTTTTCCCCGGACACGGCAAAGCCACGCACGGCTAGGCGTGGGAGGGAGCCGAAACTCCCCCGTTAGCTCGGGTCCGTGGTGTCGCTACACACCAAACGCCTACTTGCGCAGGCGCCCCTGCGGGGGTCACTTACCACGAGTTTCGCTTCGGCTCCCGAGACCAAAAAGAGGACGAAAGTTTCAATGACTGGCTTGCCGAATTGCGAACGCTAGCCCAGCACTGCGATTTTGGTGACTTAGAAGAGCGCATGCTTCGTAGCCGCATCATACTCGGTATCCGGGACAAGGGACTGCAAAAGAAGTTAATTTCTGAAAACCCCTCTTACCAAAGAGTTGTCGAAATCTGTCGCATCCAAGAGCAAGGCGAGGAGCAGTTTCGACAAATACATGGCACCAGTGAAGGCGCTGAAACTGCAGCCGTAAATGCGTTGGCCAGAGTAACAAAGCCATGTAACAAATGTGGCTACAAAGTTCACCGCGGCAGCCGCTGCCCAGCAACAGGAAAAGCATGCAAGAAATGCGGAGGATTGAATCATTTCGCCCAAGCATGCTCGCAGTCATCCTTCTTGCACAGCGAAGATGCAAAGCGCAAGGAAATAAGAGAGCTACATGTTGACGAAAGGTCAGATTTTTTTCTGGAAGCTTTAACCGTGAACGCACTCGCTAGCGACCAGTGGACCGCGACAGTTTCCATTGAAGGCCGTCCGATGGTCTGCAAACTTGATACTGGGGCAAACTGTTGTGTGATTTCAAAGGAAGATGTTTTGTCGCTTCCGAGAAAGACTCGTGAAGCCTGCCGAGCCACGTTAACGAGTTTTTTCGGCCACAAAACGACTGCGCAGTTTAAAGTAAAGTTGTCGCTATCCGTGAACGATAAACAGCACGATGAAACCTTCTTCGTCATAGAGCAAAACGTGCCGGTGACCCTCAGCAGAGCAGCAGCAGAAAGCCTTGGCTTGATTTATCGCGTTGATAGCGTCGAGACGCAGCAACTCTACCCGGCGGCTCAGCCCTTCACCGATGTTTTCACAGGATTGGGACAGCTGAAGAATTTTGAGTACGAAATGAAGCTCAAACCCGGCGCCGTCGGTGTTGTTGTGCCAGCCAGAAGGGTTCCGGTCGCCATTGAAGAAAAAGTAAAGGCCGAACTGCAACGCATGGAGGAGCACAACGTCATAACCAAGGTAACCGAACCAACAGAATGGTCAAGCTATATGGTAGCCGTAGTTAAAGGCGATAAAGTAAGAATTTGTCTCGACCCAACGGAGCTTAACAAGGTTATTCTGCGTGAACACTACCCTAAGCCTGTTCTAGAAGAGGTCGCGCAACGACTAGCTGGAGCTAAATATTTTTCTACCTTGGACGCAACATCCGTGTTCTGGCAAATAAAACTTTCTGACAGCAGCTCCAGATTGTGCACAATGAGCACGCCCTACGGGCGCTATCGGTTTATCCGCATGCCTTTTGGAATTGCTTCCGCCCCGGAAATATTTCAAGCAGCCATGCACCGCCTCTTGGAGGGCCTGTCTGGAGTAGCGGTTGTAATGGACGACATATTAGTCTGGGGCACAACGAAGGAAGAACATGACAACAACTTGACCGGGGTGCTTGCACGCTGCCGTGAGCACAACCTCCGTCTGAACTCACAGAAATGTGTCTTTTTGCAGGACAAGTTCGCTACTTGGGACACGTTTTCACCACGCAAGGGCTGAGCCTGGGACCCGATCGCGTCCAAGCCATTTTGGACATGCCAGCACCAAGTAACAGTAAGGAATTGAAAGTCTTCCTCGGAACGATGAATTACGTGCAGCGCTTCATTCCTTGAATGTCTGTACTCACCGCACCACTTAGAACATTGCTGCGCAAAGAGATTGCCTGGGTCTGGACAGAAAAAGAGCAATTCAGCTTCAATGAGCTGCGCCAAGCCTTAGTAACAGCGCCAGTGCTTGCTTACTTCGATCCGAAAAAGCCAGTCACCCTTTCTGTTGACGCCAGCCACATGGGCATTGGCGCCGTTCTGATACAAGACGGCCGCCCTATCGCTTTCTCGTCTAGATCGCTCAGCGATGCTCAGACGAGGTACGCGCAGATTGAAAAGAAAGCTCTGGCGATTGTGCATGGCTGCGAAAAATTTCACGACTATATTTTCAGCCAATCTGAGGTTACGGTGGAAACCGACCATCGTCCGTTGGTGCCAATTTTCAGTAAACCACTTCACCAGTGCCCACTTAGACTGCAACGAATGCGACTGACATTGCAGTGATAGGCCATTAATCTACTGTACAAGCCAGGAAAAGAGCTGTTTTTGGCTGATGCGCTCTGTCGTTTTCCAAGCAAGGCGTTATTGACGGAAGAAACCGAGCGCTTCAATGTTAACGTCATTGCCCTTGTTCCAGCTTCTGAGCGTCGCCTCGAGGAACTACATGTGGCAACCGCCAAGGATCCTGCTCTGTCGACCATCCGATCCTATGCAGAGACTGACTGGCCGGAAAACAAAGAGGACGTCCCAGCATGTGCCAGGCCATTTTGGGCGTATTGAGAAGAGATGCATACACAAGACGGCCTCGTCTTTCGCAGCAACAAGGTAACCGTACCAAGCGCTAAGAGAGCTGAAATCCTTCGGCTTCTTCATCTGGCCCACTCGGGGGCGGAAAAGATGAAAATTCGGGCTAGGAGTGTCATGTTTTGGCCATCCATGTCGAGTGACATTGACCAGGTTGCAGCATCATGCAAAGTTTGCCAGGCTCACCAAAAGCAAAACACTAAGATGCCTCTACTGTCGCATGATCTCCCCAGTCTGCCATGGGAAATGGTTGGCATGGACTTATTCCATCACGGTGGTAAAGAGTTTGCCTTAATTGTACTTCTACTCCTTTTATTTTGAAATAAAGGAGTTTCGATACACAACAGCCCGGCACTTGAAGGAGTGGTGCGCGAAAGTTTTCTCTGTCCACGGCTTACCAGTGAAGCTCTGTAGTGACAACGGGCCCCCTTTTAGTAGCCAAGAGTTCCGTGAATTTCTGCATGAACTAGGAGTCACCCACGTGACGTCAAGCCCTTATCACCCTCGCGCAAATGGCATGGCCGAAAGGGCAGTTCAAGAAGCGAAAACGCTGCTGGAGAAGTGTTCGTATAACAGCCCAGACTTCCATTTAGCTCTGCTTGAGTTGCGCAATACTCCACGTGATGCTATTCTGATGTCACCTGTGCAGAGGCTGATGGGTCGACAGACGAGAACACTGCTCCCGGTTCCCTCCTGCCACCTGAAGCCGGCACCATTGCCCAACAGGAAGGTGCACTCCCGTCTCCAGGAGATTCGCCACAAGCAGAAGGTCTACTACAATCGAGGTGCTCGGGACCTGCGCGCCCTCTCACCGGGTCAGAGGGCCTCGTTGTACGACACGCACACACGGACGTGGTCCCCGGTCGTTGTGCTGAGATCAGTGGGAGCTCCACGCTCCGTACTGGTAAAAACAGAAGATGGCCGAGAAATGCGACGCACACGGGAACATCTCCGGGAGGTTCCAGAGCTACCATGCCTCGACACTACCACAACACCTTCCTCAGGCTTGCCAGGCTCGGGTCCCGTTCCAGAGCCGCCACTACCACGGAGAAGCACTCGGGAACGTCGCGAGCCTCGTCGGTACCCCATGCCAGAGCGACCTATATTGCCCCAAGGAAAAGAAGATGTAACCGAGTTGGCACGGCCGCGATAGCGAGCGCAAGCTGTCGCTCCTACGTAAGCGTGACGTCACCCGCCTGGCCTACTTAAACTCGTCACTATAGGCAATAAAGCAGTTGTTCGACCCATGATATCGTCTCGTACACAGGTTCTTGTATTAAAATGTGTACACTAGTAAGGTAGCATCAGCATTATGAGCCTAGGTGTTCACGATTTCATTAATGCACCAAGTAACAAGTGATATTCAAGAGGTTGAGTGATGTGTATGGTTTTTCTTTGCCATGTGTGCATGCGTGCACACAGAACTTTAGAAGGCTAAACAGTAGTCCATCCTTGAAAGTAGCAGACTTATGTGCAACTTGTAACTCATTAGAGATGAATGCTGCAGAAAACATTATAGGTGTCTAGTTATTTTGTGCACCACTGACATAACAATGAGTATTGTATGCGGGCACAGTTACAGTGCATGGTGAAACAACATTTTTCATAGAAAGACAATGGGTCTCAAGACATGCACTGAGTATTGGTGGCTGGCCTTTGTCGATATAACTGGAGTAAAGTCTTATAGCTACAGTACTTTTGCACCCAGGTTCATGTACGTGGAAATCGGGCACTCTGGAAGTGAGAGTGACAGTGGAATTTTCTCCCGCTGCAATCTCCAAAAAAATATTTTGCAAGGAGAGCTGGGCTTGCCACCAGTGAGCACTGAGGGCAACGAGGGTCCCCTCTCTTACTTCTTCGTCGGCGACGAGGCCTTACTTGATGCGACCACACGGAAGACGGAGTAAGCTAAGAATGTATGAAAGAAAGGCTTAGTTCTTTTCAGTTTATGTGAAAGAGCTGTGCAGAAGGTATGCTACAGCAAACCCTGTTGAGATTTTGGACATCACATAGGTGGCTCAAGACATCATTACCTGTTTGGGTTTACTATTTTGTGAGTAACAGCATAAGCTTGCAGGACTAAAGCCATTGTATTGTACCTGTAACGTGTCATCTTAATTTTACTAAGGAATTGTTGCACTGTGACGTGTCTGTAGAAATGTAGACTATGCATGAATTTTACGGAAAAATGTTGGCGCACCTCTCTCGTGATTGGACACGTGTTTAATGTTGTGGGAAAAAAGGTGCTTGCACTGGTACAATTACAACTCATTGTATCACAGCAATATGTGCTCCCAATTATGCCTCAAACACGGCTGAACGCAGGATCTCACTGCTTACATATGAAAAAAAAAGAGAGAGGGGTACAAATTCCTTTGTTATATGACTCGACAAATGACCTGTGGGATTTGTAAAAGCAATATGCAATAGGGAAGTGTTTGAGTAGGCAATCGTGCTTCAGAGGCATGCAAAACTGGTTCAATTAGTGCAATGCGAGAACAGCCACCAAAACTCAGAACGAGGAGGAAAACAAGGGCGTACTCTTTAAGCACACACTGGTGACTAGTGCGGTTAATTGTGCTTCCTTGTGTGATCATTGTTTTAAATTTTGAGATTTTTTTTTTTTTGCATGAATGTAGGCAACTACAATTATACAGTTCATCGGGGCCTTTGAAGGTCTCTTACAGAAACATCTGTGATGGCAAGTTAGCATCTTTGCTGAACCTTTGTGACAGTGCACGTCTCACTGCATGTTTAATTTCTAATCACCAAAGATAGAGTTATGCTATATAAGGCTTGTGAGGTTACTTTTGTTACAATGCTTAGCGTCATCCTTTTCAGCACTTCACGAAGACGACAACAAGTCCTACGAGCGTCACGTCTTCAATTACAGGATGTCCAGGGCACGCCACACAATTGAGAATACCTTTGGCACTCTGGCACAAAGGTGGAGGGTGCTGCGCCGACTCATTAAAGCAAAAGAAGTCAATATAAAGGCATACATTGGAGCATGCATAGTGCTACATAACTTTCTCCTTAAGGAGTCCACAGCATTCTCCACTGCCTATTGCCCGCCTGGTGCCAAAGACAGAAAGGATTGGGACGGACATCTTTCACCTGGAAGCTGGAAGAATGAGGAAGCAGCCGGCGGAGCGCTCATACCGTCAAGGCCTACCGGCTGCAATGCTGCGAGATATGCTTTCATTTTCATATGCTCTCATATGCTTCATATGCTTTCATATATATATTTATGCCTTCATATATATATATATATGCTTTCATATATATTTCATATGCTTTCAGATGCCATCGCACATATAGTGCGTGACCGACAAAGACTGAAAAATGCAGAAGGGACACAAACGAGAGGCACACATGTGTTTTGCATTAGTATTGGACATTTAAACAGTGCTCGGACAGTAGGTTTTGTGTTAAATCATACGACAAACACACATTGTAAAAAATGTTCCTCTGCAGTGGCGTTTTTAGAATGCATTTTGTAAACGAAAACATGTAAAGACATGAACACTACGTGTATGTCAAATCGTCTGTGTTGCTCAAGGGCTAGTAATTTTTACTACTTTGAGTTATAAACGTCAGTTGGTGAAAGTTCTTTAGTACTACCACACATCAAAGCAAAGGAATGTGTAGGGGATGCTAGTAGTATTCACAATGACAATATAAAAAAAAAAAGCATAGTGAAAGGATACCTTGGTGTCGGTGAAATGAACCTCTGACCTTCGAATATAACATGCTATGTTCTACCAAGGTAGCTTCTACCAAATTTCCCCGGTCACTTTATGGGAAATTCGTGGACACAAGTTTTGTCCCTAGATGTGCCGATCTTTACGCCCATTTGGTTTCTTCACATTTATATCATAATTGCTACCATATGATATATGGTGTTTTTTGGCACAAGGGCCATTTGATGGCCAAAGAGCGCCAGTTCATGGGACAACGAATGTGGACAATGATTGTGATTAGCGGCTGTATAAGGGCCATAAAATTCCTTGCAACAAGGCGGGTAAAAACATACAAGTAATAAAATCATGACCATGCCGTAAAAGGTGTGTGTGGTGTGAATAGGTGACAAAAGTTGGTGATAATGAAAAATGATAGTGGACATGTCTGGCATTAGCACAAGTGCCTCACTCGTTCGTACCCTTGCGTCCAAGGGCTGCGAGGCAAGTGCTTTCCTGGGTAGCCACCGCAGCAAAAACCTCTCTGAAGAGGTTGTGCTACGGAATGTCCGGGTATATGATATGAAAACTATGAAGTGCTTTTCAAAACGCTAACAAGGATTTATGACTAAAAAGCGGTTCCCTACCGACGAACATTGCAGGGTGTAAAGGTATATGTGATGATGATGTTTGATGTTTTATGGCGCAAGGGCCGATTCACGGCCAAAGAGCGCCAGTTCATCTTACTAAAAAATATGGACAATGATTGTGATAAGCGGCTGTATAAGGGCCATAAAATTCCTCGCAGTAAGGCGGGTAAAAACATACAGGTAATAAAATCATGACCATGCCGTGAAAGGTGTGTGTGATGCGAACAGATGAGAAAAGTTGGTGATAATAAAAGACGATGGTGGATATGTATGGCAATAGCACAAGTGCCTCACTCGTTCAAACCCTTGCGTCCAAGGGCCGTGAGGCATGTGCTTTTTTGTGTAGCCACCGCAGCAAAAACCTCTCTGGAGAGGTCCCGCTACGGTATGCCCGGGTATATGACATGAAAGCTGTGAATTTCTTTTAAAAACGCTAACAATGAATTATGACTAAAAAGTGGTTCCCTACCGACAAACATTGCAGGGTGTAAAGGTATATGTTGTCGGTAGAGTATTGGAAAATGTTGTTTTCTAAGAGTTTCTAAGTGTTTACACTGAATTAACATGTGAAGGACGGTTAAGTATTCCCCACATCTGTCACACAATGGTGGATTGCCACCAGACAAAAGGTGTGTGTGTGTCGTGTATGTGTGTCCTATCCTGAGTCTTGTTAGTGTTACCTCTGTTAGACGCGATTTTGATACTGGTGGCCAATGGCCAAGGTGTGGCTTGATAACGTGTAGTTTGTTTTGTGTGTGTGTATCCCACTTGCTCTGCCAGTAGTCCCTGAGTTTTCGTTTGAGAGACGGCTTAAGATCAAGGACCGGGATTGATGTCGGTGTAACGGCGGTGCTTTCGTGGGCGGATGCAGCAAGCTGATCCGCCATCACGTTGCCTTGAATCTCACGGTGCCCTGGCACCCAGCACACAACAACATGTCTGTTGAGTGTGTAGAGGGTGCATAAAATGGAGTAAAGTGAAACGAGGACAGGGTTTTTTTGTTTTTTAAGACTGTGCAGAGCCGTTACCACACTGAGGGAGTCTGTATAAATTACTGCTTTTTGTATTTGTGATTGTTTGATGTGTTTAGCTGCCACAAGTATCGCGTAAGCTTCCGCTGTGAAGATACTTGTGCCTGGATGTAGAGGGCCAGCATCCGAAAAGGAAGGGCCAACAGCAGCGTAGGACACAGAAGAGTTAGACTTAGAGGCATCTGTGAAAAACTCAGGACGTGTGTATTTGTATTGAAGTTCCAAGAAGTATGTTCGAATATGGGCAATAGGCGCATGTTTTGTAACTTCTAAAAAAGACACATCGCAATCTATAGTCTGCCACTGCCACGGTGGCGGGTATGCAACAGGAGCCATTAAACTGTGTTCAAGTGATACTGCAGTTTCTTCAGCTAGACCCTTCAGGCGAACTGAGAAGGGCTGCCTCATTGAAGGCCTGTTTTGAAAAAGAATGGAGCTCGATAAGTCATTAATAGTAGAGTATGAGGGGTGCCTCTTGTCTGCTTTCACCTTAAGGAAATATATAAAGGACATGTAGGTTCTTTGCAGATGAAGGGACCACTCATTTGACTCAACGTAAAGGCTTTCTACGGGGCTGGTGCGAAAAGCACCCGTAGAAAGGCGGATGCCCGAATGGTGCACGGGATCCAGCATCTTCAAAGCACTTTGAGTCGCTGACTGATAAACAATGGCCCCATAATCTAAGCGGGTGCGAATAAGGCTTCTATACAGGTTCATGAGGCATTTCCTGTCACTACCCCACGTAGTACGTGACAACACTTTTATAACATTCATGGCTTTTAAACATTTTGTTTTTAAATACTTTATGTGGGGTACGAAGGTCAACTTGTTGTCCAAGATTAAGCCTAAGAATTTATGCTCGGCTTTGACGGACAGTTGTTGCCCGTTCAGTTGGATGTCGGGTTCCGAGTGCATGCCTCTCTTTCGAGAGAACAAGACACATGTGCTTTTTTGTGGGTTAAGTCGAAATCCGTTTTCATCTGCCCATTTGGAGACCTTATTTAAACCAAGCTGAACCTGCCGCTCACACATGGCCAAGTTGCATGACTTGAAGCCAAGCTGAACGTCGTCGACATATGTACAATAGAACATATTGCGAGGGATGGACAAGTGCAAGGAATTCATCTTGATGAGAAAAAGTGTGCAGCTAAGTACACCACCTTGTGGCACGCCTGTTTCCTGGACGAATGTTTGGGAAAGAACCGTGCCCACTCGGACACGGAATGTCCGGTTTGACAGGTAACTTTCGATTATGTGAAACATTCTTCCGCGCACGCCAAGGTGGGACAGGTCTCTTAGAATTCCGAAACGCCATGTTGTATCATAAGCCTTTTCGATATCGAGGAATACAGAGAGAAAATATTGTTTATGGACGAAGGCGTCCCTGATCTGTGCCTCGATACGAACAAGGTGGTCGGTGGTGGATCTACTTTCCCGAAACCCGCACTGAAATGGGTCGAGCAAATTGTTTGTTTCAAGGATATGTGCAAGTCGGCAGTTTATCATTTTTTCGAAGACTTTGCACAAGCAGCTTGTAAGTGCTATAGGCCTATAACTTGAAGCTAAAGAAGGGTCCTTGCCCTTTTTCAAAATGGGAATAGTAATAGCCTCTTTCCAGGAGATAGGGATAGTGCCAGAAAACCAGATAGCATTGTACAAACAGAGTAGGGTTTTTCGTGTTTCTGCTGGTAGGTTTTTTAACATTTCATACACCACACGGTCAGAACCTGGGGCAGAAGTACTGCAGGAGTTTAGAGATGTTAGGAGCTCAGCTAGACTGAAAGCTTGGTTATATGCCTCGTATCTAGTGGTTTTGTGTTCGAGTTTCTGCTTTTCTATTCTTGTTCTGTATTTTTGGAAAGTGTCAGTATAGTGGGACGAGCTGGATACCCGTTCAAAGTGTGCACCGAGGAAGTTTGCCTGATCTTCCAAGGTATCACCCTGAGTGTTTACGAGTGGAAGTGTGTGTACTTGTTTTCCTGCTATCCTACCGACCATGTTCCAGACTTTAGCCTCCTGTGTGTATGAATTGATCCCTGACAAAAACTTCTGCCAGCTTTCTCTTCTGGCCTGCCAACGCGTTCTCCTGCCTTGAGACTTTATTTTCTTGAAGGTGTCAAGATTTTCAGCTGTTGGCGAGTTCCGAAGCAACCTCCATGCCCTGTTCTGTTCCTTTCGCGCATTACAACACTCTGTGTTGCACCATGGAACGTGTCGTTTGCCGGGCATTCAAGATGTTTGCGGTATGCTCTTGGCTGCTGCGTCAGTTAGAAAAGCTGTGAAGTACTGCACAGCTTCACCTATGTTTAACCTACATATGTCTGTCCAACTCAAACGTGTAGTGTTGTGAAACTGTTCCCAGTCTGCTTTGTTTATCAGCCATTTGGGAACATGTAGAGGACATTCATATGTTGTTTGTGAACTCAATACTACAGGAAAATGGTCACTTCCATATAGATTATTTATGATTTTCCATTTAAGTAGGGGTAGGAGTGAAGGTGATACGATGCTGAGGTCTATAGACGAGTAAGTTTTGTTGGCAACGATATAGTATGTTGGCTCTTTCCTATTCAACAAACAGGCACCGGAAGAGAAGAGAAATTGTTCAATGGAACGACCTCGTGCATCACAGTGAGAATCGCCCCACAGTCCTCTATGTGCATTTAGGTCCCCAAGAAGCAAATATGGTTCGGGCAGTTCGTCTATTAAAGACTGGAATTCACGTCTTTCAAGACGGTGGTGGGAAGGTACATACAAAGAGCAGATGGTGACGAGTTTGTTTAAAAGTACCGCTCGAACAGCCACCACCCCAAGGGATGTCTGGAGTGGCAAATGTGTACACGCTACTCTTTGGTTAATAATAATGGCTACGCCACCGGATGACGCTACAGCATCATCTCGGTCCTTTCGGTATATGAAGTAAGCACGTAAGAAATTTGTATTAGAGGATTTTAGGGGTGTTTCCTGTACACACAGCACTTGAGGTGAGTGTTTGTATAAAAGCTCTTAGACATCGTCGAGGTTTTTAAGCAGTCCTTTGACGTTCCAATGTATAATTTGTGTTTCCTAATTGGAAGTAAAGTAGTGCTGTGTGTACGTTAGGGAGTGACTTGTTTAAGCTGAAAGGTCGAGCTCAAGTAACAGGGCTATTATCAGGCCCTGTTATGAGCTTTTTAGTTTTTTTCGCGCGCTCCAGAGAGCCGTGCCGCTCTTTTGGCACCAGGGGTGCCGTTGTATCCATTGCCTCCTCGGAAGCACTCGATGCTCGCTCATGCGAGCTGGTTTTTCGAAGCTTGGGCCTCGCCTGGCGCCGTGAGGCCTTGAGACCCGAGGACCCTGGAGTCTCTGGTCTCTGTTCAATAGTAGGCAAAGTAGACTCAACTAGTGCCGCCTTGGTGGCAGGCGCCACAGCCAATGGCTCGCTCTGCGCAAGCCGAAGGAGTGGCGAGGACTGGTGCGACACTTCCCCCTGGTGTGCCGCATCAGCATATGTGGGGCCATAAAATGGCGAGACTCTTTTTCTGGCTTCTTTGAATGTAATGTTTTCTTTTATCTTTAAAGTGATGATCTCATTTTCTTTTTTTCCAAAAAGAACAGGAACGTGAGTACGCGGCATGATTACCGCCACATTTCACACAGTGTGCAGGTGCTTCGCAGTTGTCGGACGCATGGCCCACGACTCCACACAGAGCATAAGTTTTCCGGCCACGACAGCTTTGCGAGCCGTGGCCATATCTCTGACATTGGAAGCAACGGCGGGGGTTGGGAATATATGACCTCACGGATGTCTTTGTATACCCAGTCTGAATTGTTTCCGGCAAATCGCTCGAAGCAAAGGTCAGTACTAAGCGTTTGGTTGGGATTTCCTTTTGATCTCTTCTTATCTTAATACGCTGTACGTTTGTCACGTTCTCGCTCTTCCATCCTTCCAGAAGTTCAGCTTCGGTCAGGTCAAGCAAATCTACGTCCAATACGACCCCGCGAGATGAGTTTATAGACCTGTGTGGCGTAATACTGATGGGTGTGTCTCCAAAAGTTGTGAGGGTGTTCAGTTTATCGAATTGGTCTTTGTCACGTATTTCAAGGAGTAGATCTCTGCTGGCCATTTTGGTAACCTTGTACCCGGCACCGAGAGTTTCGGTTAAGCACCTAGCCACTATGAAGGGGGATACAGTTCTGACTTGTTTGTTAGTTTTTTCGCAGTGTATAGCGTGAAAATGAGGAAAGATTTGTCTTGGCCGGATGAAAAAATTGATATCTTCGGTGCGTACCCGCTTTGAGGAGGCACGATCTTTAAGTAAAGGGAATGCTTTGTGCATGCTCATTGTATGTTGTTCAGCAGCGTTGGCGGCCAGCCACCATCGAGCCCAACGAGGGGACGCTGCAAGTTTGCGGATGCTGAAAGCTTGCAGACATCAGCCGTACAACTTTGCTATAACCCAATGCGCCTAGGCCAAGGTAGGCTATTTGCACAGGGTTAACCCTTGCCGCCGAGAAAATATGAAGTAAGCAGAAGAGAGAAGTAGACAGGAAAGCTAAAAAAGTAAGAAAGACGAAGATGTAGGGAGAGAGATAGGAAAAGGCGACTGCCGATTTCCTCTGGGTGGGTCAGCCCAGGGGTGCCGTCTACGTGAAGCCGGGGCCAAAGGGGCGTGTTGCCTCTGCCGGGGGGCCTTATTGATCCAATCACCCAGCGTTGGCTCAACCCCCAGGATCCCCTTTTCCCCGGACACGGCAAAGCCACGCACGGCTAGGCGTGGGAGGGAGCCGAAACTCCCCCGTTAGCTCAGGTCCGTGGTGTCGCTACACACCAAACGCTTACTTGCGCAGGCGCGCCTGCGGGGCATAATCAGGAAGTGGTCACTCCCAAAAGGGTTCTTGAGAACGAACCACTCCAGATATGGAATTATAGCACTCGAGACAATACTCAGGTCTATAGAAGAGTATGTGTTGTGTGTAATGCTATAATACGTTGGTTCTTTTTTATTTAGTAGACATGCACCTGACGAAAACAGAAAGTGTTTTATTAGGCCTGCTCGCGCATCTAAACGGGAGTCGCCCCATAGGGGATTATGTGCATTTAGATCACCAACGACTATATATGGCGGAGGAAGTTCATCAATGAAGCTTTGAAATTGTGTCTTTGAAAGTTGATAGCACGGGAGAATGTAAATAGAGGTAATTGTTAGTAGCTTCCCGAACAGCACTGCTCAGACAGCAACTGCCTTAAGAGAAGTTCGGAGGTTTAATTGCTTCGAACCACTCCAGATATGGAATTATAGCACTCGAGACAATACTCAGGTCTATAGAAGAGTATGTGTTGTGTGTAGTGCTATAATACGTTGGTTCTTTTTTATTTAGTAGACATGCACCTGACGAAAACAGAAAGTGTTCTATTAGGCCTCCTCGCGCATCTAAATGGGAGTCGCCCCATAGGGGATTATGTGCATTTAGATCACCAACGACTATATATGGCGGAGGAAGTTCATCAATGATGCTTTGAAACTGTGTCTTTGAAAGTTGATAGCACGGGAGAATGTAAATAGAGGTAATTGTTAGTAGCTTCCCGAACAGCACTGCTCGGAAGTTCGGAGGTTTAATTGCTTACAGGCAACACCTTTATCAACTATTATAGCGACACCGCCCGACGAAGCGGCAGCGTCGTCACGGTCATTGCGGAAGATGGCATAATGCTTTAGAAAGTTTGTTTGTGCGGACTTGAGATGTGTTTCCTGAACACACAGCACCTTTGGAGTATGCTTATTAAGAAGTTCTCTAATATCATTGAGGTTATGGAGAAGTCCTCTCACACTCCACTGTAAGATCTGTGTATCCATTTCAGATGTATTTTGTGCTGTGTGCTCAAGGATGGAAAGTTAGCTCACGGACCCTCTCCAGGGGCCATGACACGAGATTTTTCTTTTTTGGATCGGTCGACGGAGTCGCGCCGATCCTTAGGCGCTGACTGCGCCCTCACGCTCGGTGTTGTGTCCATTGCTTCTTGCGAGGCGCTGGACACGCGCTCTTGCGAGCGCTGCGTTTGTTTTGAGGGCCTCGCTTCAAAAGACGAGACCTTCGCGGCCCCCAGCCCACAGGTTGGTGGGTCTTTCTTGGATGGCGGAGCAGCACTGGCTGCAACCGCCGAGGGGACGGATGGCGTCACCGCTGGCTCACTACGCGTGTGCCAGACAGGCGCCGGAGGCCGTCGTGGCGCTGCCCCCTAATGCGCCACTTCGGCAAAGCTGGTGCCTTCGTGCCTCCTTAAATGAAATGTTTTGTTTTACTTTAACTGTGACAATTTCCTTTTCTGTTTTCCAGCATGGGCATGACCGCGAGTACGCGGCATGCTCCCCATTACAGTTCTCACAGTGAAGAGAGTTTTCACAGGCATCTGATGTGTGTTCTTCAGCACTGCATTTCGCGCAAGTTAGGCGGCCTCGGCAGTTCTGTGAACTGTGGCTGAACCGCTGGCATTTGAAACATCGGAGAGGGTTTGGTATATATTGCCTCACTTGAAGCCTGATATACCCAGCCTCAACGGAGTCGGGCAGTACACTTGAGTTGAAGGTGAGTATCAGGTGCTTAGTCTGGACTTCTTTGCCATCACGCCTCATCCTAATTCTTTTCACGTTGATGACATTCTGTTCGCTGAAACCTTCCAGGAGTTCAGCCTCCGTCATCATCTGAAACAGGTCATCATCTGAAACAACGCCACAGGTGGTGTTCATGGTTAAATGTGGGGTTACTATTATTTTGGTATCTCCAAATTTCACTAAATTCGGCAGTCTCTCATATTGTTTCTGGTCGCGGAGCTCCAACAGGAGGTCACCACTTGCCATTCTCGATGCTTTATATCCTGGGCCAAAGATTTCCGTCAAAGACTTTGACACTAGAAAAGGTGAAAGTGTTCGCACTGATTTGCCGGGTGTGTCAGCGTGGATAACATGGAATCAGGGAAAAAATACTTTCTGGTTACCAAAAAACTGGAAGACTTCTTCGGTGCGCCCTCTTTTCTGAGGACGATCAGAGAGTGGGGGGAAGGAACTAGCCATATGTAAATGTTTACTTTCGGTAGCGGCGCCAGCCACCCACCATGGAGTCCTACAAGGGGACGCTGCAGGGTCTGTAAGTACAGGCCCTGCAGACGCCAGCTGTATGCCACCACTATAACTGAATATGGTGTATCCAAGGTAGGATAGCCACACAGGGTTAACCCTTGCCGCCAGGAAACACGGAAGTCAATGGAAGTGAGTAGAGGACACGAAAGATTTAAAGTGAGCGAAAAGACGAAGATGTGAGCTGGAGACAGGAAAAGGCAACTGCCGATTCCCCCCGGGCGGGTCAATCCGGGGGTGCCGTCTACGTGAAGCCGGGGCCAAGGGGGTGTGTTGCCTCTGCCGGGGGGCCTTAAAGGTCCAATCACCCAGTGTCGGCTCAACCCCAAGGATCCCCTTTTCCCCGGACATGGCAAGGCCACGCACGGCTAGGCGTGGGAGGGAGTCAAAACTCCTCCGTTAGCTCGAGTCCGTGGTGTCGCTACACACCAAACGCCTACTTGAGCAGGCGCCCCTGCGGGGAGTTTTCTTGGTTGTGAGCCCTCTCATGTTCCGGTAGTGTATAGTGTACCTCACATGCATGCATATCTTTGGGGAGAATTTGTTGTAGTTTTGCTTTACTGTTACATTAGGTGATATAACTCTTCAGCTTTTCTACAACTTTAAAAGCTACTTGTACCAATGGCAATGCATCTAAGCATTCCTAATCAAAAACGCCTGTGAACTGATTGTCATGCAATGCATGCAAAGCGCTGTGCCTCTAAGATTTAAATTTAAGAACTTTAGCATTGCATTATTTATTCTTCTTGGTTTAAACATCTGTTCGTAACTACTTCTTTGTAGAAGCATTTTCCATGTACATCAATTAGTAGAGCCTTATTTAAATGAAGATGCCATATCATTGTCAAAAAATACTTGAGGTATGCCCCAAAGAGAAACTCCACATTTAATTTCAGCAGTTAGATTTTTTTATCATGCACCTAGGTAAACAGCTGTTCTGGCAATTTGTGCCCTCTAAATATGCTGTACGAAATTGGTAATTTAACCTATATTTTTACGCTTGGTAGTGTAATGCCTTAACCAGCATGTCAACTCGTCAAATTTTTATTGTTCACCTGTGGCAGTTATCATATATCTTCTGCCAAAAAGTACGCATGCCCTTTCATATTGTAAGCTTCTTTAGTAGTGAATGCAGTGGTTGTATAGCACGCATGTGCATGTGTACCTGCTTCTGAGGTTCTACTATAGCTTTCAGATGAGAGATCATCAGCACTACTCCCCACAACTGCACCTTTACTCTTGTCTAAAAAAAAAAAAAACTTTGTGCTTGTTGCCTCGCATGATAAGTCGACCATTCGCAATGTCAGTTGCTGTACTGGTGTGCTTGGACAAACAGAGCTGACACATCAGTGAAATGTTTGTGTTGTTTGGAAGTTGCCCAATGAGCCCAATAAATGTTTTTTGCTTCGAACTGCACCGGTGACTCTTGAATTACATTTGTAGACATATTTATAACAATAAGTAATGACCACTGTAATCTCTATTTCAAAAAGACTAAGCTGAGACAGTTCGTACATATTCATGCCAAAGCAGTTGGGGTACAAACAAGTAAAAACTGCTTTTTTAGCTTCCTTCTTGTGGTAATGTTTACAAACCCACATTAAAATAATCATGTTGCTTGCATGTATTAAGACAAACTTGTCATCATTATAGATAAATTCACGACTGCAAGGGCATTTGCACCAACTCAGATGCTGAAGAGGTCTGTTTCCCAACAATGGTGCCCATTGTATTATAAAACGATTGTGTTCAGCTTGCCATAGGAATGTGCTGCCTAGAATCCTAAGCTTACAAAGCACTCTTGCATTTTTTTAATAGTTTATCACATCCAGTTTGTCAACATACCGTCATAGTGCTAGCTATTTGGATGGTTCATCATATGCCAAATTACACATATTGCACTTTATTTTTCCTGTGAGTCACAGCTGCAAAGAACAATGCCGCACGTATTTAGACACACATGGTGACCCAACCACCTTTGGCTAATGTGGCAAAAAATATCGCATTTATTTATAACCAACTTCCACTCCTAAAGAAGTATTGCTTAGGTGGGTCATAAACAACCCAAGGGGCAAGTTGAACCAGAATATATTCACAGTGGTTAGCATCTGTAGCATGAAACCAGCACATTCAAAGCGTGCTGCCTTTAGGGAGGATAATGTGTCCAAAAAATAGTTCTTGATAATAAACAATATAAAGAAACAAACAAATATAGTGCTCAGTAGAGCAACTTACATGGAATCAATGTTGCATGTATGTAGATTATTGCAGCAATACATGTCATGACTATGTGAATAAGATGAACATAAATGCCATTTTGCACTACTGAACCAAGCTGCTGTAAGTAGTTCAAACCTGTCGCCACAAAAAAAATCTTGAAACCTAAACATGTGTAACAACAGTCAGCATCACGAGTGCTCTGTAGTACACTGTCTAACTTATTGGAATTAACATAGCCATGGTATTGCTGCAGGTCGTAGTCGAATCAACATAAGCCAAATTGAATATTGCGCTGTAAAGTGCGTTCAGCAACCATGCAGGCAGCCTTCAGGGAACTTGCAGCGAACATACAACGCAATATACTCTACAGTGTCAGTGCACTTGTGCAGTAAGAAATAATGCTCCATATTCAAAGGGTGTGGCTGGAAGCCATACTCATGAAAGGTAACATTTACTAAAAAAATGCCTTTTCATTCATAAACATAAACTCTCTAAGACGTAAACACATGTTTTGAGACCCTACACCCATAACAGTGTCACACAATCACCTGCTTCAGATTGACGTTATAAAATAATTGAAAATTGACCAGAAACGCCTAAGACGTCTTATTACAATAAATAAGGCAAAGCATACTCCTATCAAGAGTGAGCCAAAGACACGATGAGTGTACACAGAACGGGACATTCAATTCTATGCAGCAATGATGTGTTTGCGATCGGTGTTCTAGTATAGTGGTCCTCAAATGCAGTTCCTTAGAGACCAGAAAGTCTGCAAATGTCGTTTTCAGAAAAAAAAAGTTGCATTTTTTTAGTCATAGTATGTCTCATAATCGCTTTCGAATTCTCGATATTAGGCAACAATTTCGTGTAGTGGTGCAGCTTGTTTATGTATTGCCTTTTTCAGGAAATGGCTGTGAAATGCTTGTTGAATTTTCCGACAGCATATACATACGGGCACAATCTCATTTGAAGGGGAAACATAGCTAGAAAAAGCTTGAAAGAGGGCAGTTTTATTTACAAGCTGCTCAGGCGAGGGGTGCCTCATCACTTCCACCAGTCTACAGGGATCCCCAAAATATGCAAGTAATAAAAATTGTTTCTTCTGTCCTGAAAGTATTCATGGCTGAGAAACTCCGCTGTAGTAGAATACATTTGAAGACAGAACCGCTCCCCACAAAACATGTCCTCTTCAAAGAACCAATCACAGTAATGAATGATAATAAGCTGACACATACTCCAATGGCTCACATAGAAAAAGTTAATGAGTTGTTCACTAAAGGCAGCAAAATTAACACAGTGCATACAATCACAATGGCACACTCTGGGCCGGACGGTCCCGCAGCCTCCCTGCAAAGGTAGGTATGGGGTCAACATCAACTGGCTCACTGGAGAAGACCCCAAGGTTGCTGTTTGCAATGTCACTATCATCAAAAACATTGGCATGCCTGCGGGCAAGGTTTTGCAGCATACACACTGCCATCACAATTTCCACAGCTTGTGGAATGCCGTTAACATCGATTTTGCCCAACCGTCGAAAACGTCCCTTCAGCAGGCCAAATGCTATTTCGATGACAACGCGTTGCTTGGATGATGATGATGAGTGGTATTTAATGGTGCAAGGGCCAATTAATGGCCAAAGAGCACCATTTCAATAGACTAGAGATATGAACAACGATATGATGCGTGGCTGTAAAGGGGCCTTAAAATTGCTCACGCTAACGCGAGTAAAAACATAGAAGTAATAAAATCATGACAGTGGCGCGAGATATGCGCAGTGAAAGTGTATGGCAAAATGTCATGTTAATAAAATCACGGCGGAGATGCAGTCACCACAGCCACGGCCACGGAACAGAGGTTGTGCTACGAACCACCTCGAAATATGGGGTGAAGGCTGTGAACATCTTTTAGAAACGTAAAAGTGATTTCAGTTTAAAAAGCGGATCCCTACCGATGAGCATCTCAGGGTGTAGTGGGACCTTCTGTCAGTAGGGCAGTAAAAAGTGCTTTTCTCTTAGAGCATCTAACTCGATGCACTGGACGAGAATGTGAAAAACCTTGAGTGGTTCTCCACATATTTCACACAATGAGCACAGAGTTTATTGTCTGTGTGTCTAACCCACATGCTTTGCCAATACCCCCTGAGCTTTCATTTGAGAAAAGGTTTCAAGTCAAGAGCAGGGATCGATATTGATGCATTGGAAGTAGTGTTGTTGGCGGAAGCAGCCAGCTTGTCCGCCAAAACGTTCCCTTGTATATCACGGTGCCCTGGCACCCAGCAGACAACGACATGCTGTTTTGATGTGTATAGTGTGCACAGAAGTTAGTAAAGCGACACCAGCACAGGGTTCTTGTATATTTTAGGGGTTTTCAGGGCTTTACCACACTTAGGGAATCTGTGTATATTACTGCCTTTTGCAATTTAATCTGTTTGATGTGTTTTACGACCGTCAGTATTGCATAAGCTTCTCCTGTGAAAAATCTTGCATCAGGATGAAGAACACCGGCCTCGGAAAAGGATTGACCTACCGTTGCATATGCCACAGAAGTGTTGGACTTAAAGGCATTAGTAAAGAACTTAGGGCATGTGTATTTATGTTGTAGTTCAAGGAAATATGTATGTATGAGTGGAAGTGGTGCATGTTTTGCGACTTCCACAAAAGAGACATCACAGTCTATAGGCTGTTACTGCCACGGTGGCAGATATGCAAGAGGAGCTATCGAACTGTGTTAGGGAAGAGGCACACCTGTTTTTTTGACCAGACCCCTTACACAGAGCGAGTAGGGCTGGCTCAACAAAAAATGGTTCTCAAACAAGCCAGGACAAGACAAATCATTACTTGTGAAATGAAAGGGGTGTTTCTTGTCTGCCTTCACCTTCAGAAAGTACAAAAAGACAGGTAACATCTTTGTAGGTGGAGCGACCATTCATTCGTATCCACGTACAGACTCTCCACAGGGCTAATACGAAAAGCACCCGTAGAGAGGCGAATTCCTAGATGGTGGCCAGGGTCGGGAATCTTCAAGGCTGATGCTGTCGCTGACTGATAGATTATAGCACCGTAATCTAGGCGCGTACGTACGAGGCTTTTATATAAATTCATCAGACATTTCCTGTCACTACTTCACGTAGTGTGTTACAACACTTTCAAAATATTCAGCGTTATTAAACACCTGTTTTTTAAATATATAATGTGTGGGATGAAGCTTAGTTTGGTGTCTAACATTAGTCTAAGAAACTTGTGCTCGGTCTTCAGTGACAGAGGTTATCCATGCGGGTCAAAGTCGGGGGTCACGAGGGAGGCCCCTTTTTCGGCAGAACAAGATGCAAGCTCTCTTTTGCGCGTTGAGTATAAAACCATTTTCATCTTCCCATCGTGATACCTTGTCTAACCCTAGTTGAACCTAACGTTGGAACATTGAGATGGTGCACAATCTGAAACCAATCTGTACATCATCGACATGTAATGCAGTAAAAAATATTACGTGGGAGCAACAGGTGCAGAGAATTCATTTCACTATGAAAAGTGTGCAGCTCAATAAACCTCCTTGTGGCACTCCTGTTTCTTGAACAAATACTCGAGATAGGACAGTGCCAACTTGAACACGAAATGTACGGTTGGACAGGTAGCTTTCGATGATTGTCAGCATTCTACCCCGTACAACTAAATGTAACAGGTCTCACAATATGCCAAAGCACCATGCAGTGTCATATGCCTTTTCCGAATCGAGGAACACACAAAGAAAAAATTGCTTATGAACCAAAGCGTCGCGAATTTGTGCCTCGATACGGACAAGGTGTTCAGGGGTGGACCGAGCTTCTCGAGACCCACACTGGTGTGGGTCAAGTAGGCCATTAATTTCAAGGAAGTGCATCAGGCGCCTGTTTATCATTTTCTCAAAGACCTTGCAAAGACAGCTAGTTCACGCTATTGGGCTGTAGCTGGAAACTGAGGATGGGTCCATGCCTTGTTTTAGAATTGGGATAATGATAGCTTCCTTCCAGGCTTAGGATAGCTCGCCGTAAGAGCATATTTCAATATAGAGGAAGAGGAGAGCTTTTTTTGGGTTTCAGTGGGCAGATGTTTCAATATTTCATATGCCACAAGGTGCGGACATGAGGTAGATTTATTGTAGCAGGTAAGTGAGGTTTGTAGTTCAGCCAAACAGAAAGGTTCATTATATGCCTCCTGTGTTGTGGGTTTGGGCTCTAATCTCCGTTTTTCTATTCTGGTTTGTATCGTCGAAACGCTTCACTACAGTGTGATGAGCTGGTGACCAGTTCGAAGTACGTTCCGAGAGTGTTAGCCTGGTCTTCAAAACTCTACCCTTGTGTGTTCACTAGAGGAAGTGTATGTGCTTTCCGTCCTTCCACCTTACCAACTATGTGCCAGACTCTCAACACATCTGTGTATGAGTTCATGCCTAATAAAAATTTGTGCCAACTTTCTTTTCTCACCTGTCGGCGTGTCCTCCTTCCTTGGGACTTTATGTTCTTAATGTTTACAAGATTCTTGGCTGTAGGCGAGTCTCTAAGCAATTGACATGCCTTATTTTGTTTTTTCCGCGCATCACAACACTCATTATTCCACCATGGGACTCGCCGACTGCCTGACGGTCCACATGTTTGGGGAATACATTTCGTTGCTGCGTCAACCAAGAAAGCTGTAAAGTACCACACAGCATCCTCTATGCTTAACGCCGCCATGTCAGTCCAAGTTAGTTAATGACGTAATTTTTTGAAACTTTTCCCAATCAGCTTTGTCAGTGAGCCATTTGGGAATCTGTGCAGGAAATTTATTTGTTATGTGCTGATAAACATAGGAAAATGGTCCCTGTCATATGAATTATTAATGACTTCCCAATTAAGTAGAAGCAGGAGTGATTGGGTTCTTATGCTGAGGTCTATGCTTGAGTACGCATTGTTAGCGATGTTGTAATATGTTGGCTATTTCAGATTCAGGAGGCACGCACCGGAAAAAACAAAGAACTGTTCAATCAGGAGACCTCGTGCATCGTAGCGAGAGTCACCCCAGAGGCTACCATGTGAATTAAAGTCCCCTGGAAGAAGGTAAGCTTCAGGAAGTTCGTCTGTGAGAGACTTCAATTTATATTCTTCAAGACGGTGTTGTGGAGGTATGTATAGGGAGCAGATGGTGACGGGCTTCTTTAAAAGAACTGCTCAAACAGCCATCACCTCAAGGGATGTTTGTAGTGGTAGATGTGTGCATGAAATCCCATGATTGACCATAATGGCAACACCACCGGATAGCACAATGGCATCACTTCGGTCCTTTTGAAAGATAATGAGATTGCGTAGAAAGTTAGTCTGTTTTGGTTTCAAGAGTGTTTTTTTTTACACACATAGCACTTTTGATGTATGTTCGTGCAAGAGCTCCTGGATATCATCGAGGTTTTTCAGCAGTCCCCTGACGTTCCACTGTAGTATTTGTGCCATTTTAGTGTTGTATGTAGCCGTGAGTACAAAAGTGTTGCCTTAGGTTACAGGGCCTTTTGGGGACCCTGTAATTCGAGTTTTTCCTTTCTTGGCGCGCTCCATAGAGTTGCACCTATCCTTCTGGGTCTGAGGCATCGGAGGAGTCGTACTTGTATCAATCACCTCATGTGAGGTGGTGGATGGTGCCTGCTCGACAGACACATTCACGATGCTTTAGGGCCTCACTGTACTTGCAGTGGCCCGGGGTCCGGCAGATTGGGGAGTCTGCTGGCCCTTTTTGTTCGGTGGCGGAGCAGTACTGGCTGCTCCAGCTGAGAGCGCTTGTGGCGCGCCCGCAGACTCAGTTTGTGCGACTTTTGCGGGCACGGAAAGATGTGGTGCGGCGCCCCGGCGCGTCACATCGGCAAAGGAGGGACTGGACTGATGGATGGAAAACCGTTTACGTGCTTATTGAAAGGGCAGATTGAACTTCTCTTTAATCTCAAGGATTTGTTTTTCCTTCTTCCAGATTGGGCATGATCTCGAGTAGGCAGCATGGTCTTCTTCACTGTTCGCACAGCATAATGTTGTTGAGGTACATGTGTCTGATACGTGCTCATTGGATGCACAATTTGTGCAAGTAATGCACCCTCTGCAACATTGTAACCCATTTCCAAAGCACTGGCACTTAAAACATCTGCGAGGGTTTGGCACATAGGGCCTGACACGGAGCTCGCAGTAGCCAGTTTCAATTGAATCAGGTAAGTCACTGGTATCAAAGGTGATGATTATGTGTTTTGTGGGTGTTTCGTTTTGTCCTGTCGTATAAGTATTCTTTGGACCTTGACTACATTCTGGTCGCCAGCCTTCCAATAATTCACTTTCGGACAGTCTAAGCAGGTCGTCATCAGAGACCACACCGCGCAATGTATTAATTGACCTGTGTGGGCCCACTTAGACTGGGACATCCCCAAACGCTACCAGTTTAGGTAAGTTGTCGAATCGGAGCTTGTCGCGAACCTCCAAAAGGAGGTCACCGCTTCCAAACTTCGTAACATGATATCCTGGGCCGATTGATTCGGTGAGTGTTTTCGAGACAAGAAAAGGCGATATTGCTCGAACTTTTTTGTTCTCTTTCTGGCTATGCACAACATGAAACTTGGGGAAGGACTGCTTTGGCTTGGAAAAAAGAAACGGTTCTTCGATGTGCAACCTTTTTGGGCGGCGAACAAGGAGAGGGGGGAAAAAGGTGGCCATACAGATTGTGTACAGTTCGGCGGCGATAATGGCCACCCACCATCGAGCCCAACAAGGGGACGCTACAAGGTTGAATAGTGAACACTTGGAGACGCCAGCCATGCATCGTCGCTATAACCGAATATAACTACCCAAGGTTGGGTAACTACACAGGGTTAATCCTCGCCGCCAGGAAATTTGGAAGTAAACAGAAGAGAGAAGATGACAGGACAGATAAAAAGTGAGAGATAAAGATGAAGACTAGGGGGAGAGAGAAAAGGTGACTGCCAATTTCCCCTGGGTGGGTCAGCCCAGGGGTGCCGTCTACCTGAAGCTGGGGCCAAAGGGGTCCAAGACAGTTTATTGATGTACTTGAACTAATGTTTCATGTTCTAATTTACATGTCCCTCAAGTTGAAGGCAATAGATATTTTGTTTTGAGCATCAAAATAATGTGTCTGCTGCATTTTTCTAGTTTTTTTGTGCACTGTATGGTACACAATAAATATATAAAACTTTTAAAAATTTTTACAATTTTACAAACTTTCACAAAACTGTACGGAAGTATATTTTCATGTCTGCTTCGAAGTTGCCAATTCCTGCTCCAAATTGTAATTTTGCTTGCTCCAACAGCTGCTCCAAAAGGCAAAATGCCACTTCCATCACTAACAAGGAAACACGACACTGGTTATGAAGTCACAACTAAAATTTATTGGAAGGCATACGCATATATATCGAGCAGCTTACCTAGTCACATGGCACACTATAGCATCAGCGAAGCAGAGCTAGAGTGGCTAGAATGGGGAGATGTGAAAAGCAAGCCATGTTTCCCTTGCCCAGCGGTGCCAAGGTGTGCGATATCTCTGCTAGTTCGAGCCTGGCCCAGACGGTAGCTGTTGGCAGTTTTCGCAGGGTATACATAGCATGCACCAATGAAGGCTGCTGATTGCTTTTTTTTTTTTTTTTTGCAAGTGCTTCACAGCATCTTTGACGTTTCACTTGATTCGCTGAATTCTTTTTATGTGCCCTTAAAGTACTAAATGGCGTATATTAAAAAAAAAACACTGCAGACTTGTTTGTGCAAGAGAGATACTCGGGATACAGATCATGCGCGGAAAAGGTCTCCCTTTTTCGTGCGCTGGCATGCAAAGACAGATTTGCAATATGGGAGCGGGTTATACCAAGGGCCAATAAAGCTCTTCAGGAGAATTTCCCAAACATTTTGACACACTGTAAATATTTTCAACCTATTTTTATTTAAGTGGAGGGAATACTTTGGTTTGCTTTTGTGAAACGTAACTGCAAGTGAAGTCATTGAACGCTTTGTGGTGCTTTTAGATAAACACATTTATTTTTGTACATGCCACGCTAAAAAATGCAAATATGAGGATCACGGACGAGCGCAGAAATCCAATCCTTCCTCCAGGCGAGCGGAGAAATCTCGTGCTGTTGCGGCGATGAGTTAAGTGTTTCTGTCGGCCAAAATATTAAAGCAACTACGAACGACGACCGCTGATGTCAGGCCTCCGAGTCCCATCGCTTATGATGCTTGGACGATGAATTGCTACCGCACTTCCTGAGCGCGGCATATTGAATTGATGGGCAGGTCGGCACAAACAGCCTTCGTAAGGGCCCCGGGAAAGTGGCAGCTACAAACCTAAATGGACAAAGCGGCTGCTTCTGGAAGGGGGGCAGATGGAGTGTGACCAGTGCGTGCTACATCAAGGGACTCCTCAAGTGCCACGGCTCCCACACATCAGCATAACATCTCCGAAGCTTGCAGATGTTGATCAGCTGAACAGGCCACTCAGCACACCCTGGTTCAACAGTTTTAGCAGGAAATGCCTCTTGCCAAAACGGCCCTGTAGTATCCTCACAAATAGGTTTTTTGCGGCCCAAAGGCAGTTCTCTAGTTCGCTCTGGCACCCTTAAAGGGGTCGTGAAACGAAAATGAAACTTCCCGGTTGCAATTTTCCCTGATTTATTAGGGATTGAAGACACCAATTCCGAAATATTTCGGCACAATATTCTTTCTTTAATTAACGACCATTTGAAATCGCAGTTTTTTGGGGATCGCTAGCGACTATGCGCGACCGTCGGTCGCTATAAGCCCTAAAATGTGACGTCAGTGTTACGTCATCTTAAGAAAAGTAAAAAAAAACAGAGCGATAGCTTTACTTTGCTCTAAAGTAATATAATTATAGGATAATGAAAAATAAAACACAACAGAGCTGTTTTTGCACTCTGAGTTCTAAGCTGTACAATGACAGTGAGGGACCTTCTCGGTTCTGCTTTCTACTACATCCGGGCTGTCACGTGTGCATCCATGCTTTCCGTCGGTTGCCTTTGCTCGGTTACCTTGGCTAGCTCGGTCGGTGCAGTCAGGAAGCGTCCCAGTTTTTTTTTTTCTTACTGATTACACCAACTTGTGTTTTACTGTGTGTTCTCGCAGGCTTAGTCCTCGCTATGCCAACCGTGTGCATCGTCAGACAGTTCCGCACTACTTATGGAAGTGCAAACAACGTTCACTTTCACAAGCTGCCCAGCGAGCCTCAGCGCAGAGCAGCGTGGCTTTGAGCTATCAACCGCTATGGCCCCGCTGGTCTGGGCTCATAGAGTGGGTTCGTGTGTTCCGACCACTTTCTGCCGCAAAAGCTGAACCCTTTGGCACTCTACCAATATTATTTAATTTTTTTTTTCATTTTCAGGTACCCAGGTGAACTTGTGTATGCGTTCAAGCAAACATGTGAAAGTACAGACAAAGCTCATTAGAACATCCTGTGAAGATGCTGTTAGAGTCACTGCGACTGCTGCTTGCCCCACAACAGCTCGATGTCTGTCACCAATTTCATTTTTTCCACCGCGATCGTCCAGTCCCGTTCAATCTGATATATTGGCCACAGCAGACGTACAATCCACTACATTGAGCATAGAACACATGCTGTCTGATTCATTGAACACAGAAGACGTGCAATCTGATTTATCGGACTCAGAAGAGGAGGAGGATGCCATGAATAATTCTGAATACATCCCTTCATCTAATAACACGTCCTTGCAGTAAGGATTGCAACTTTCTCTGCACTGTCACAGATTGTGCACTGTATGTGATTGCATAATAGTGTGATTAAATCAGATGACTCACTTAAATTAAACAAGCAAGAGTGGTCCTTGATCCACCAATACTCTCTCTCAATATGCAGTATCATAAGCCACTGCTCATGCAAAAGCAGTGTCACAAAAATTATCTTTCTAAATCTGTGCTATCATTACTTACAAGAAAAAAAATAGCTGACAGGAAAGAGCAACAAAGTGGTCTGCCCTTACATATTTCACCTCTATCTAGCCCTGCTGTATTCAAAACACTATTTATTAGCAAACAGTGTGACAATGTGATCAAAACTTTTTTTTCGTTGTTTCAGACATGATGACACCACTGAAGGAATCCCTCCACAAAATGAAAGGAAGTTTATTGTTTTTGAAAGTTCACTCAAGGAACTGCTAAGTACATGCCGAAAATGCTTTGCCGCTTGTAAAACTGCAAGCTCTGTGTATGGCACATTACTACAAGTACAAACAGTGTGTACAAACAATCATGTCCTGTCATGGAAAAGTCAGCCATTAATCAATGGCAAGCCAGCAGGCAACGTACTGATGTCGGCAGGGATACTGTTCAGCGGCACCAGCCACATCACAGTGCTCCGTATGTTTGAACACATCAATCTGCAGGTGTTCATGCCAAGGACATTTTTTAACTATCAGCGAGCTTATCTACTTCCTGCGATTGACAAGGTATGAGAAAGTGTGTATTGGTGCAATTGGAAAACAGTTTTGTTTATTCAATTCTGGATAGCATATTAATATCTTTGTCATTATGAACCGTAATGTTTTTGTCCTTGTGTTCAAGGACAAATAGTTTTTAAAAGAGGTACTTGAAAGTCATTGAACACAAGCACTATTTCAGTAATGTTCTGCATTTAATGTAGTGTTAACTCAATTTTTGTTTTGAACCAGATCTGGCATCAACAACAGAACAAGTTGTTTCGCCAGTTGCACGGCTGCAGTGTCGACCTGGCTGGTGATGGACGCTGTGACTCGCCTGGTTTCTCTGCCAAATTTATGACATATTCACTTCATGTCACCCAGGTCAACAAAATTCTACACTTTGAGCAGGTGCAAGTCGGGGAGGTAACGTAGAGCTACTCTAATGTGGTTGATGTGTTATCTAACAGTTTTTCTCTTTCTGCAAAAGTGTGCAGATGTGAAATCCAGCACCTCTATGGAAAAACATGCATTTGTGAAGTGTCTTGACCTGGTGAAGAAACGAGGGCTTAGAGTGACATCGGTGACCACAGACCGGCATGTGCAAGTTACGAAGTATTCGAGGACACAAGAGCCCACTATCCCACACTTCTATGATGCTTGGCACATCTCAAAAGGTAAGATCCACTGAAAATATCTCAGCCTGATTTATGCACATTACAGATGGGATACCTTTCTTCATGATGATGTGCGAAATGCAGCGCATTCGCACACTACATTTTTTTAGAGCAAATAGATCAACAAAGAGAAGCAGAGGAAAAAAACACCAATGTAGCAAATAATGCCACAGAGAAAGAAAGTACCAAAGTTGAAAAGGTGTTAAGAGAGGGGAGAATTTTTCATTTGCGTTTCAAGTTCTAACTGTGAGTCTTGAGTCAGGACTAGAGCAGTGCTCTGTAGAGGTTCTATATACAATAATGGATGCACCTCAAACGTCGTTCAAGTTATCTAGAAGGCTGATGGGATAAACATGTCGAAAGTTCCTTTTTATCTCAGCTATACATAGAAGTTCCCTTGATAAGCATTCTGTATCATGCATGACATTAACCTACTATGAATTAATGTATTACACGTGTCCCAGGCATCAAAAAGAAGCTGGCCGCCCATACAAAGAAATGTGGATGCAGTGTACTCGAGCTATGAATTCAGCCAGCTACCAATCATTTGCATTGGTGTGCAGCCATGAGTGATGGCAATCCAGAGCTGCTTACAGACATGTGGAAGAGCATGGAGTGGCATGTTGCTAATATACACTCAGGGCATGCAGGTCTGTACACGCATTGTGCCCATAGTGACCTGGGAGAGAGGCAATGACTAGTTCCTGGTTAGTTCTGCAGCTATTTGCCAATTTATGCTCAGCTTAATTTGCTTTCTAAGTCGCATTAATGTTCTTGTGTATGAAGTACAGGTGGTGGTGCGCTTAATTGGCAAGCTTTTCCGGGGCTGGGTTGCATGCATTCAGCGAGTTGTCCATCTTTACTACACAACTCTTTGTTAACCCATCTTAGCAACAATTATGGGTGCTATATTTATCTAAAAAAGTAAAATTATACTAACGGTCACCACTATTTAAAAAATGCTTATCCGGAAAGTTGCTTTTGTCAACACAGGCACCCCTGCACACAAGAAGTTTGCCAATGCTGTTATGGCACCTCGTCTCCTGAAAGACATTCGGCAACTGGCTCCTTCTACACACACCTTTAGCTTGGAGGCCTCTCAGAGTGTGCTGATAGGCTTCGCAGCAAAGTCTGTATGCTTCTCATCTGATGGAATGCGTGCAAGGTGAGTAGTGAATAAGATCAGAAAAAACTGAATTTGAAGAGCTGATGTAATTATTTTTTCATGCAGGACGCAAGTGGCAGTTCTGCACTTTAATGAATACTCAAGCAACAGACAAGCAGTGACAACAAAAGGACAATCGTGCTGGAAAATTAAGCACCCAAAAGCAAGGAAAGGCACGGCTGTTACTTGCCCCGTGAAAGCCCAACCTACATATGGTAAGTAGTCTACCTGGCGCTTCAAGAAAATCTAAGGTCACTTGAAACACACAGGAGGCAGTTTGGGCATACATAAAAAATTTGAAATAAGTTGACTATGAGCAATAGTGCCTATAACGAAATTGTGCACAACTAGGTACTTTCATTCAACTGCATGACTTTCAGTCTCAGTGCTCCCATATGATTTGTAATATAAAAGCAGTGTGCCTTGTTATACTTATATCTGACATGACTGTTCTCAGAGGCCCACCCGTCTGATGCGCTGCAATCTAATAGGTTGATGTAGCCTAGGACTGGACAACCACAACAGCAATGCGTTCGGACTCAGATTCACAAAAACATTTTTCCACTGGAGTCACTCAGACTCGAACTCATACTTATGGCTCAATCCGAGTCTAAGTGTGTCCACATGTGAGCGGGTTCACCGACCTATGAATCAAGCTAATAAATTAGTATTTTACAGCACAGGCTTCAAGATTTGTGCAGCATACAATTCAGTAATAAAAATATTCTCACTGTAGTAGAACGAAAAAGAAAAAAATGTATTTTTCCTCGATATGAAAAGCTAACTGAAATGTGCGTTATTTTGTTCCGGAGTGAAACCCAAACTTTTTCATAATTTTTCGGTCTATGTAGAAACTTGCTAATCCAGAACAACCGAGGTAATGCACCATGCGCAACAATGCTTATTTAGATTACAGTACTAGTGCATATCTGAGGTATTTTATGTAATAACTTGTTCAAATTGTTTGAAGAGCAGTGGTAATCGAATGTTTCTAGTAACTGAAGTGGGCTTTCAAGTGCCTGTTGGCACATGCTTGCATGGAGAGCGGATTGTCAGTGTAGTAATTTGTTTTATATCAAAAGTGATCTTGCAATAAGAGTATGCTCGATAATGGGCTGCTCCTGAGGCCATGCCTACTCCCTTGACGCAAAGCATTGAGCCTGCTAACAAAATTCTTTATTCACTTTTAATAAGAAAGCCTGCTACGACATGTGGACACTGGTGTGTGCCGACTTGTAGGAATCATGGTGCTGTTATTTGTGCTCCTCGTAAGAATGTGGCAAAAACTTTCTCTATTCCTGTCAGGACAACAATACAACAGATCCAGTATATTTATTGTTATTTCAATTTAACTTTTTTTCATACAAATATTACGACCCTTGCCAAGCTTTTTTCGTTCTGGAACAGGAATCGAATAAAACTTTTGTGATGAAACAAAGGTGGAAACGTTTTGTTTAGACACCTTTATACTTATGCAGATGTTGTGTGTGCACAATCGATGTATATTGTGCGCGTCGGCAGGAGCAGTGCAAAAGTAGAGGCGCTTGTCGCCCTCTAACCATACCTCCACTTACCCCCCTCCCCCCCCCCCCCCCAAGCTACTCAAGCTCTTGCTTCTCCCCTCCTCCAAGACAAAATACTGCTGATGCCCATGGTGTGTATGGTCATCAATAAAAGAGGCTTTGCTGTACCTCCTCAGTACTATGTTCTGTATGTCTGGATAGTGCCTGCTATATATATAAAATTACAAGAGTGTAATATTACATGCAACACTATTCAATTCCAGAATATGTTGACCTGCTATTGAAGGAGACTGCACGTTGCTGCGAACAGTGGCCATCATTTAACGCAGCTTTTGCTGCAAACCAATCAACTGCTCCACCACCAATGAGCCATTCTTTTCCAAGGCCATCCAAACATGAACTTGTGGCAGCAAGAAGATCTAGGTTTGCCACTGGCACGGGAAGCACCACACTTTAGCATAGGTGGGCATACTCCATTACATTGATGTAGTAGTGTCAGTCACTTACTTCATAAAATTTATAAGGGAGTGACACGTTCATCTACAGTACCGTAAGAAACACTGACGTTACCTGGCAGTTTGTCTGGAGCAGAACATTTTTCTAATGATTTGTTGCTCTCTTCACTTATATATACAAACTGGTATACGGCAATAGACATGAGAACAACAGAAAGCATGGCTTTCGATTCATTCAAATTATGGCATGCCTCGACTACTGCTAGGTGAATCTAGCCGGCATCACTATAGCACTAGAATCACATTCCTACTGGTGTTATTGCACAGCAAGAGCATGATTTTGTCCTTACATTTCTCTCCGTCATCATAGTACATGAAACTACACATTTATTATTCTGATATTGTTGCTCAGTCAGCCGAAAAAAGAAAACTAGAGGGACTCAATCTGTCTAAGGAACCGGTGTGGACAAAGTGCACAAATATATTTATTGTTCAAACATATGCTTCATAGGCAGTATAAGCACATTAAAAATAATATAAATATGTATACAAAAAACAAAGAAATAAAGTGAAGTGATGCAATTTTCATTTTGAATAATAGTGGTTTCCTAGGCATGTTACTTTTTGAAATCCTTTCATTTGCAGTACACCTTTACAAAATTCAAGTCATTAGACTTCTGTACCATTTTTTTATTGAAAAGGCTTATTAATTGTGTGCATACTGGAAACCAGTAAACGTTTCAGATGGAAATCTCTTTCTTATTTGGTGTACAGCACAAGCAGGGAGCACCTTCCCATGATATCTGCCCAGGCGTCCCCAAAGCCAGTGTGCAAGCTGTCTGTAGCCAATGTAGCGGTACTGCCTGTCAACAAGAGAGGAAGAGCAACAGTCATCATTTCCTTCCAGCATATTTAGTGTATAAAGTGACCCTTTAGGCCAGAGAAACTGAAAAATGAATTGGCGTGAAGCTGAGTTGAAGTTCAGTAGCATTACAGGCATCTCTTTGTCTACCTCCAACCTCGTTTCCAAGCCAAATGAATTGATCCACCGTGAATTTTTTTCTTAGCAGTGCAGTCAACTGAGTTGCACAACATTGTGAGGATGGTTGGAAAGATGAGAAGACAAAGAAAAACTGTAGCATGACTGCAATCAGCTGTTGTGGCCAGTCTAATGCCTAAAGGCAACAGTTTTCAGGCACACAAACCTGATGGTCATATTGAACCTTCTGCATAAGAAAGGTTGTATGAATGGCACATCAGGAAGCAGCAATGAAACTTTGTTCTTGGTGCCATTCATCTGCACGTGCCAATGCGGTGGTATGCTCCTTGAGCGTGATGTAGAACACCCTTCTGGAAAAAGGAAGGTTAAAGAGAAACTCGATTCATACAGTGCACTAAGGGAAAAAATATTTTGGCAATTTGTGAGCTGTCGTGGTAAGCCTGTCTTTGGAATGGTGAAAGAAAAGTCATTTTGACAATTCATTGCCTGTAATTCGTCACATGTAGCTGAACCCTGATGAATCATGACTACCACAAAAGGTAATATTCACGCACTTCAAGTTCTAAATCGTGTGCTTCAACAAATAGTGAACGCACCGTATTTTCATCCCAGTGTACCAAATTTTCAAAACGTAATATAATACGTGTGACTGTTCCTCACAAACACAAATTTCTCCATCAATTTTGTCCTACATCATTATCAACTCATTTTTAATGAGAAAAAAGTCCCTCATGCACTCATAGCCAAGACAGGTGGTCCGTACCATACAAGAGCACAAATTATCTCATGCAGTCACTGAGGCTTAGCATACCCTCATTACTAAATAAATATTAGAAAGGAAAAACACTGTGTGATGACGTTTATTCGAGCCGAGAAGTCGCAGCGAGGTCGCAACGGAAAGTGGGCGTACGGCAAGTCTGGCAGAGGCGGCACAAACTCTCGCGCAAGCAGAGCACGGGCTTTTCGTTGTCTTCCGAAGGCGCATACGCGTTGGTGCGTATGCTCCACTACAATACCCCCGGGGTGAAGGGTAGCCATCCTGGCGACTCAGGGAGTAGGCACAATGAGGGGGTCGTAGTAGGGCTTGAGACGGTCGACGTGTACGGTCTCGCGTCCTCGACGGCGCAAATCTGGTGATTGTGTTAATGGCTCGATGATGTAATTCACCGGGGAGGTCGCGTCAATGACACGGTACGGACCATGGTACCGGGCCAGAAGTTTAGAAGACAGGCCAGGAACGTGCGGGGGCACCCAAAGCCACACAAGGGAGCCAGCACGAAATGTAGGAGCTATGCGGTGAGCGTCGTCGTGTCGAGTCTTTTGTAGACCTTGAGCCTCACTTGTCAGAGACCGAGCCAACTGACGGCAGTCTTCAGCGTATCTGGCGACTTCCGAAAGCGGGGAGCACTCAGATGCATCAGGGCGGTACGGTAGTATAGTGTCGAGTGGGTGGGAAGGTTCGCGGCCGTACAATAGAAAGAACGGGGAAAAACCGGTAGTCGCTTGCGTCGCGGTGTTATAAGCGAAGGTAACAAAGGGTAATACAGCGTCCCAGTTAGTGTGGTCGGAGGAGGTGTACATCCTCAGCATGTCGCCAAGTGTGCGGTTGAACCGCTCAGTAAGACCATTTGTCTGTGGATGGTATGCGGTAGATTTAAGGTGGATAATGTTGCATTCAGCGAGGATAGCTTGGATGACCTCCGACAGGAACACTCGACCCCTATCACTGAGTAATTCCCGCGGAGCACCATGGCGTAGAATGAAGCTGCGGAGAATGAAGAGTGCAACTTCGTGGGCGGTCGCTGCCGGTAGAGCTGCAGTCTCAGCGTAGCGTGTCAGATGATCGACTCCGACAATAATCCACCGGTTTCCAGAGCTACTATATGGGAGGGGGCCATAGAGGTCTATACCCACGCGGTCGAATGGGCGAGCCGGGCACGGGAGCGGCTGTAACATGCCAGTAAGGTGCCGCGGAGATGTTTTTGTTCTGTTGGCAAGTGGTGCAAGACTGAACGTATTTCTGCACAAAACGATACATTCCTCACCAGTAATAGCAATGGCGCAGCCTTTCGTAGGTTTTCAGGACACCTGCGTGAGCACTTTGGGGATCTGCATGGAAATTCATGCAGATGTCAGAGCGCATATGAGTTGGGACAGCAAGGAGCCACTTCCGACCACCAGGCGTGTAGTTGCAGCGTTACTGAATGTTGTCACGTAAGGCAAAGTGGGCTGCTTGCCGGCGCAGCGCTCTCGTGGAAGGGACAGAAGACGGATCGGTAAGGTAGTCGACTAACAAGGCAAGGTATGGGTCTTTACGCTGCTCCGAAAGCATGTCAGTGCTGTCGAGTGGTGACAAGGTGGTAAAAGGGGGTGACAGAGAAGCCACATCTGGTGTTAATGGCGATCGGGAAAGTGCATCGGCGTCCGCATGCTTGCGACCGGAACGATATACGACACGGATGTCGTATTCTTGCAATCGAAGTGCCCAACGGCCCAGACGTCCGGACGGGTCTTTCAAGGAGGACAGCCAACATAGAGCGTGGTGGTCTGTGACCACGTCGAAAGGACGGCCGTAAAGGTACGGGCGAAACTTCGTAAGCGCCCAGATTATGGCCAAACACTCCTTCTCTGTCACGGAGTAATTCAATTCAGCCTTCTTAAGAGCGCGACTTGCATAAGCGACTACGTATTCGGTTTGGGTGCCTTTCCGTTGTGCCAAAACTGCGCCAAGACCAACGCCGCTTGCATCAGTGTGAACTTCTGTGGCAGCAGTGGGGTCGTAGTGGCGAAGAATAGGTGGCGAGGTCAGCAGGCGGCGCAGCTGGTGAAATGCGTCGTCACATGCAGGTGACCATGCAGATATACCTTTGCTGTTGGAAAGCAGACTAGTCAGAGGTAGTCTTTCAGGCAACTTGCGAGAGCGGAGCTCCAGGTCTTCTTGGGGATCTCAGCACCTCCACCAAATGTGATGACGTTTATTCGAGCCGAGAAGTCGCAGCGAGGTCGCAACGGAAAGTGGGCGTACGGCAAGTCTGGCAGAGGCGGCACAAACTCTCGCGCAAGCAGAGCACGGGCTTTTCGTTGTCTTCCGAAGGCGCATACGCGTTGGTACGTATGCTCCACTACAACTGCAACTAATTAGACGTGCAAAAAAACGGAGTGCAGTTTTACAAATCATAAATAAATAAATAAAATAATAAATAAATAAATAATAAATAAATAAAAGGCATAAATAAAACGAAACAGTTCTTGCATTTTTAGATTGTTCTTCTTCTATTGACGCTCGAATGTTTAAAAGAACAATGCACGTATAATACCATTGTATATCAACCATGTTTATTTTAGTGCTTTTTTTAGTGTTATCACTACCACTATTTCTGATGTGCAAATGCATTTGATCAATATTTTGTTCAAGATACAGTGTGTTTGTGTGTGTTATTCGGGATGTTCTATTTTCTCAGTTGCACTGAAATAGTGTATTTAGATATACAGTGAACATATGTATGTATGCTGCTTTTAGTGGTACTGCCACCACGTGAGTGTCTTCAAGCAAATTCAAGCTGTATAGTGCAGCTTTCGCCTGTAGGACCCTCAACAATTTTATTGGAAAATAATACCATTTTGGATGTACTATTATTGCATAAATCGCAAGTGTGATTGCAATAAAACCACTAATTGCAAGTTAGCGTCATGTGTGTGTCGCCCTCTCATTTATCCCTGTCGTGGTGGATACATGATACGAATTATGAATCTAAACCAAGTTGTCCGGCAACGTGACTTGGCGATTCTTTGAGTGTTGTTGTCCTAGGCCTGTCATTTAGAGGCCTATATATTCTCATGATCATCTCAATAGAACAGCACTTCTAGCTTCCCCTGTGCTAAGCATTCATAACATTTATTTACTATAGTTTGATAAGAAAATAAACTGCTCCTAAAATTTCAAAGCTTATTCGATGAGTTGCTATCCCAGAGTGATATGAGTGTAACTATGCTCTAAATTTGCTTTCTAACTCACTCTATAGCCTACATTTTTTTTTCCTGCCGACATATTGCTTCACATGCAGCCTCGATTACACGTTACACACTCAAAATGATGCATTTAAGAGGAAAAGTCGCTACCCTACAAATGATGGGTGGCTGCAATGAGATCAGAAAGTAGGTGTCTTTATGGAAACGAATTATAGATTACGTTGTAAGCATAATAACAAATTATGCCTACAACACTTATACACTATCACCTAATGCGGGTTCATAACAGATATTTGGCAAAGAACACAATGAGTGTTAGGATGGTGATTTTTATGGACTTGAAAAGTATGCTCGTTTACTGTATTCAGCTTTATGTAAAGCCTCCTGTGAAATAAGACAGCTTGTGCCCATTGTTTTGACATTTACTATTGCATCATCTTCCCAAGTGCTGTTCCATTGATGATTGATTTGATTGATTGATTTGTGGGGTTTAACGTCCCAAAACCACAATTTGATTATGAGAGACGCCGTAGTGGAGGGCTCCAGAAATTTTGACCACCTGGGGTTCATTAACGTGCACCCAAATCTGAGTACACGGGCCTACAACATTTCCGCCTCCATCGGAAATGCAGCCGCAGCAGCTGGGAATCGAACCCGCGACCTACGGGTCAGCAGCCGAGTACCTTAGCCACTAGACCACCGCAGCGGGGCAAGTGCTGCTCCATTGGCGATGGACGGAAAATAAATCAAGGTAATGTGTCCGGACTGCGGCCTACTTATTTTCATTATTATCAGGCCGTTGAGATATCTCAAGTGAGTGAGTGCCCTTCTGTACAGCGATCGGAAATTCACACATGCCACGAGACACATTTCCTTTTGGCGTTTAGTCGTGAATTAGACCGAGCAGTAAACTTGGGTGGTCAAACGAACTGCTCGGCCGCGTCTTATGACATAAAAAATAAATAAAGTGTGTGTGGGAAGGGGGGGGTGGGAGGCGTAACGATCGAGACTTATTATCTTGCTCGCACTGACGTGTTTCGCAGTCGGCACTTCGTGAGGCATGACGCTAACTCATTGACTCATTTCTCTAAGCCACGATGTGTGCGATCACAAAGAAGTTAAAACTTTCACGAACACACTCTCGCACAGCATCATTTGAAAAAGAGCGATATCAGGCGGTCATTTCTTCATGCTGTGCTACCTTTGTGCGAGCTGCTTACCCTGTTTCCTCGACTAGCAGCCCATGGCCTTCAAACATTTGAAGGACTAAGCCGAGCACTACCTCGTCAAGGCACAACGTGTGAAAATCCGGGTGCTCTGTAATGCACCCAGACGGCTGCCTTCGAATCGCTGCCTGGATTTTGCGGCAGCAGATGCTCTCAAGAGTGGTGGGCATCGGCACGCACTGTCTGCAGGTACACCTATTAGAATAGTTAGATTAGCGATTGCACACAGTGGCCTGCTGCTCAACATAGACTTCAAGACTTGAACGTACCAGCGCGTATTTTCGAGCCGATCGTGTTCAGGAGGGTCGTGGTCGGGGCTTCTGCTAGCGGAGGTTTTTCCACGTGGTCTCGATACGGGTGCCTCCACGGCGCAGTCTTTTCCACTATCGTCGCCACTGCCGCTATCTTGCGCTGACGATGGCCGGTCTCGCACCCGCATGGGTGCGTCGGCGTACGGCTCAAAGCCCAAGAGCCAACTCCGCTCGAGCAGACGACGCTGTAGTTCAGAGAGATAAGCCATCGCACACTGAGTGTCCACGATGTTATGGTGTTGCCGGCACCACAATCTAAACAGTGTGATGCTACAAACCAAGAAACCACGGTCAACTAAAACTCAAAAACATCGCTGCGTCGCCATGTTTTGTCGACGAAAGAGACTTTTCATTGGCTGTCTTAAATGACGTCAACTGTGCAATTGACAGGAACGTGAGCGGGGAAACTGAAATTGCCCTTTTTTAGTAATTCAGCGAACCCAGACATCAAACAAGTCGAGGTTTAGTATTAAATGAATGGCCAGGATTCTGAATACACATGTAGTTGAAAACTTTTGGAGGACGTTTCACGACCCCTTTAAAGAAGTACTGACACAAATTTTGAAACTTTGGGATTGTTGCATAAATAAGTACACAGGTTTTGAGAACAGTTAAAAGAGTAGTATTGTGCCTGGGATACATTGCACATATCTTTAGAACTGCTACCTTAAATCAGACATTTCTGGTTTGAATATCGAAGGGACGGCCGCTCAGTGATGTCACTTTTAGACAGCGATTCGTGATGTACTAGCGGCAGATCTGCCATTTGCTAGTGGTAGATGTAAACAATGATTCGTGCGGTCTCCAGCGACCCAGTCTGTGATATTTGTGATTAAGGCTGCATTGAAGATGCTGAGTTGGTAAACTAGGTGGAACTGTGTTGACTTGTTGAGATAATGTCTATTGCAGGATGGGGGGTGCTAGGTGACAAACACTTAAAAAAGAATCAAAGAGAAAAATTTATGTGTTGGCTAACTCCAGTGTGTGGAGAGTGTTAACACTGATATATACCAAGGAACGAAAAAAAATGTCTATTTTGCTAAGCCTCAGAACTGTGTCAGTACTCCTTCAATACGTACTTGCTAAAGATCCGTTTGCTTGGGCATGTTGAGATACACGCTCTAGCAGCCTCTGTATGGTTGCACAAGCTTGCATGAGCAAGCAATTTGATGTTTTCCCTCCCAGGAACTTTAGACTATACTCCAGGCTACCCAGTTGAGTGCCCTTTGATTGTCTGCTGACGCAGCGACTCCATATTATATCCTTGCAGTTTTTCTTTGCTTCTTCCAACTATACCTGGTGTTTTTTCTTGACCAACAGCTGTATTGTACGCAGTTGCAGCTGAACTCACTAACCGATGTCTTGGCTTTCATTTTGCGTGTCCTCTGCAACACGACGAACTCCTTGGTATGCAGAGCGTTCCTTGTCGTCATCTTGATCTTGTCAGACTGCGCCAGTAAAGCTCAATCTTCTACCCACTCCCTCTGTCTCTAGAGCAGAGCTCTCTCAGCGGCGTAGCGGCTGTTGCTATAGAAGGGAGTTGAAGGTTGGTTGCATGGTGCCCGTCTTGTCCTGTCGTGGCTGCTGCTGCTTGTAAAGGATGGAGACCAGCACCTTTTGATACGTTGCAACAACTCGACTTTATGTACAGAAATTTATGCACAAATTTACAAGACTCTTCACCATTGGAACTGTCGCATGTTGCCTTGACAGAGGCAACATGCATGCGGAGCACTGTTTGCTGCGACCAGAACGCCCGCGAGGAGTCGGGAGCCAGGTTTTAACCCCTCGGTTGCCCCTCCTAATTCTCCACACGGCCAATCAAAACAATTCAGTCCATTTGATTGATTTGTGGGGTTTAACGTCCCAAAACCACCATATGATTATGAGAGACGCCGTAGTGGAGGGCTCCGGAAATTTTGACCACCTGGGGTTCTTTAACGTGCACCTAAATCTGAGTACACGGGCCTACAACATTTCCGCCTCCATCGGAAATGCAGCCGCCACAGCCGGCATTTGATCCCGCGACCTGCGGGTCAGCAGTCCAGTACCTTAGCCACTAGACCACCGTGGCGGGGTAATTCAGTACGTTTATTGGACAGACTAAAACACATGTCGCTGTTCTCTCCTCTCGCTCTCTTATTCAAGCACTCGACCTGTCGGTCCGCATAAGGGCGTTAATCAGGAAATTTCGTGCAATTTCGTGTCACCCACAGTAGTGCATGCAAGGATGTGCCCTCGTGGACACCCTGGTGGCTAAAACTCACCAGAACCTTTTAATAAAGTTCTTGACTGACTGGTTGACTGTTAAAAATATGGTCACTCCTTATAGACAAAGATCCGGAAATTGTCACATATGATTCTTGAGTGCCAAAGTGTCAGGAACTGATTAAATTGTGCAGAAATTTCAAGCATTCAACATGGCAATGCTTCACAAGCGTAGTGAGACGTAGCTGGGGATGGAAATTCGGAGAAAAATCCCTGTCATATACCTTGCATACAAAGCGGACAGCTCTTTTTTGAACGGATTCTAGTTTCTTCATATCAAATTTTTTTATGGGGGTTCCAAACCACACTACCGAACTCGAGGGACAAATTTTGCAGGTAAGCAGTTTGGTTTCCTGGGGTGCAAGACAGAGCATACGATGTAAACAGCCTAAACTCTAGGGCTTTGTTAACAAAGCATGTGAGATCAATATGTTTAGACCATGACAAATTATGTGTCATAAAGATACCAGTTCATAATTAATTTACAAAAGCCAACAGCAGGTCAATGAAACAAGGAACGGCTCAATGCAAATCCATGAACGACAGATGACAGTCTGGGAAACCCAACCTACATTGGCTATATGTGACGCCATCTGAAAGTTCATGAGGAAAAAAAAATTACTACCATATCTACCACGTGAATGTTGCTAGAGTAGCTTGGTCGGAGATGCACAGGACATTTCTTGGCGAGACCATTTCTGTAAGAGGACTTGTTAACGAACCGGCGCATGATGTGTACGTTGAAGGCAGCGTTGTTGGGCATGTTTTGCGGCCGGCACTGCAGTGTTGGCCACGTCGATTGGCACGTTAACCACTTGCCCCTGTTTGCCATACTGGCCGCTATCGTGAGTGAAATGCCCAACGCTTATAAATGACAGGAGCTATCAGGCGTTCTTCAACGAAGTTGAGAGTAGGCAGGTGAGGGGGCTTGGGAGGATATCAGTACCCATGCATAACACTAATTGTAGGAACTTGTCACGTGCTGCCGTGCCTACGAAGCAATGATGCTCGCCTTGCTGGCCTGCCTGGTGGCTTGTTTGTTTTGTTTTTTTTTTCTTTCCTCTCGGCTAGGAGGCAGCACACACGGTCAGACCAAACACCACTGAAACCTCCCTCTCCCTCTCTCTTTCACATTCCTTTCTCTCCCCCATCATTCATTTCTGATGTGGCTTTGTTGAGGTGACCTACAGAGAGAGAAAAAGAGAGAGACGACACAACTTTCTCTTTTCATCCCTTTCTAAAGCCACTTCCAGGAAGCGAGCAGGCGGGCCAGCAAAAACCAACACATTGTAGGGTGCCTTGATGCGCGCGCTGCCGCTTAGAGTGAAAACACTCTTAGAAAGAGTTGCCACTGCCACAACCAGCTCTTGGGAGGCACCGACGCCATTCTCTTGCTAACCGCTCATGCCGACTCTCCCCGCTAGACACGGAAAGCGGCATTCTTCACGCTGTCTTTATGCAGGATGCCTGGACGCTGCATTCCACAGTGCACCAACAGTGCTAAAAATGGTTGCAGAATACTTTCGTTTCCTAGAGACCGATCGCGTTGGCCGCAGGTTCCTTCTTGAATGTATCAACCCTTTCTGTCGCTCTCTCCAAGGACTCCTACAAGTCTTCTTTTTCTGCCTGCAGTTTGTCCACAATGGCACTGAGGCTCCTCAGCTGCTTCATCAGTTCAGACCTCTCTTACAGGACGTCCTCCACGAAAATGTCCGACCAGTCTGCTGAGGCACCACCACCGAGAACTTATATGACTGGCCAATCGCCTCCTTTCCCAAAGTGCCGACGTCACAACTAGCGGATGGAAGCTGTAGCAGCCAGTCTGACGGACCGAGAAAGGTGATTCACCACGCTAAGCCAAGAGGCGAGAAGGCGGTGTGCCATTTCGTTTCTCCCATGTCTCCTTTGCCAAAAGTTGTTATCTTGGCTAGCGGTGTCTGTATTATTAGATTTCGCTGCTCTGGCTAGTCCGCATAAATTTGCAAAGTAAAAAAATCAAAGCTTTTTTCGCTATTTTATCCTACTGAGTGTATGTATGAGTGTGCAATAATGTTTACAAACTATGCGTTCTTTTAAAAATCTCAGACCAGTGAATATTTCTTGCAAAAAAAAGGCAATAACATTAAAGTTTCGCTACATTTGTCGCATTGCAGCATGGGTCTGTTGGCCACACTGAACGTGAAGCCGCATGAAGGAAGGTGCAGCCGTCATGCAGCATGTGGTTGCAGTGTTTACGCAATGTTTTGATCATTTTGTGTTCTTAATTAAGAGGAGTTATTATTCTTGGTGATAAGAACAGATTGCTACCACATTTCAGTATGCCTGGATCTTGTCTTGCTCCAAATTGCAAGTCTAACTACGATGCGAAGTGTTCAAGTGTACGTGTCTACAGGTTCCCCAGTGACCCGCAGCGAAGAGCGGTATGGACAAAGGCTGTTTCCCGTAAACATTTTACGCCTTCTAAACATACAGTGGTAAGCGTCAATTTTGGTTACGCTACCTGCACTTCCAACCTAATTATTATTTAACATGATATTTGTCTGTTATCTACAGCACACTGGCTCACTGACTTGTAGCGATCAGCTTGGTTTGTGTTCATGTTCACAGCTTCCTTTGACCTTTTCATGCATTATGCGGCTATATAATCATGTTTTTTTTCTTACGCTTTGCGAGAAACATTTCGCTCCAACGGATTTTGTCAGAACGGCAACATACATGGATGCACAGACCGGCAAGGTGATTGAAGTGGCTCTGGACCGCGTTCGCCCAAAAGAAACCACAGTCCCCAGCGTATTCATCAACTGCCTCAAGTATATGTCACATCCCACACTGGCCGCTCGAGAGGCACCCGAAGAAAAGAAAGCCCGATTAAAAGCGGCATCATTGCGAACAGCTATTGAACTTTTTGTAGCTGCACAAGAAAACCGGAAAAACAAAGTCGGTAGTTTCGCAGAGCTTTTCCGTGCTCTTTCAAACTTTTCAATGTTGGAATTTTGGATGCAAATTATGAAGGACTCAAAGATTCTCTTTTTGGACCTAGCACTTGACCGTGCACCCACTGTGCATAATTCAGTCACTGTGTCAGTCGACCTGTGCATTGACGTGTTTATTGGAGAAGCCCGCATCGAGAACCTTCCCAGTGTCAATGTGCCTTCAAGTTTGCAAGACCTCAGGCAACTAAATGAAGTGTTGAAGTCAGTTGAACGTATACAGGTGAGCCACTCTGTCGATGACAGCCAAAAAGCTCACTGTTTTCTGAAAATTCTGTTGGTGCTGCTGCGGAATGTGTGCAATGAGTACCAGTGGCAGGAATCTTCTGGATGGCACTTGGAAGTACTCAAATTTGTAAGCAGCCAAGTTGAGCTTATATTGAAAAACTCTCCATGCTACTATCCAGAAATGCTTGTTTTTACAGGACTGCTGTTTACCATATCACTGCATAATTATAACTTCATCAGAAGCTGTCTGAAAGTGAAATTACCCCATCCTGCTACTATAAGGCACCTCTGTTCATCCTATCAAGTGAGCCTTGCCTTGGAGCAGCACGACTCTTCTTTCCTTAATTATGCCAAGTCAGTCTTAAATGTGATGAAAGAGCACGAACGATCTGTGACTCTGATGATGAATGGGATCCATATAAAGGTATACTTTGACTACAAAGGTGGTTTAATCGCAAGTGCTGCTACCGACAATTCTTGTTGAGCCAAAACAGCTCACGTTTTCATGGTACAGAGCCTTCTCTCAAACCACAAATATGTTCATATTACGCCAGTGGCCCAGATCGATGGAAACACTTTGCACGAACTCTTAAAGAAACTAATCACTGACCTAGAGTTAATAGGATTCAGGACAAGAACTCCATAAATCGGAAAGCAATGAAGTTTTTTGCGAACCCTCCTAAGTAAAGCATTGTATACCAGCATCCAGCTGATCTGTCCCAGCCACTATTTTTTATTTTAGACACTGTTCATGTCTTGAAGTTCGTACGAAATAATTGGCTGAATTAGCGGAACATTGGAAGTGCATATAATATCCTGACCTGAACAGTAGTGACCCGAAGCCGGGTATAGTCACAGCTTCATTTAAAGCATTGGGTGAGTTACATGATGCAGAGAAAAACGAGCTATTGAAGATAGCACCCACTTTGTCTTTGAAGGCACTAGATCCATCTAATATGGAACGACAAAATATCAAGCTGGCACTCTAAATTATTTATGAATCCACTGTAGCAGCGCTCAACTTTTGGACTTTACAACATGCAAAGGGAACTGCAGACTTCATAGCCACGATTCTAACTTGGGAGAAAATTGTCAATGTGAAAACACCAAGGAAAGGTCAGCGCCTGGGAGATGACATGCAGTGCCCGATAAGCTCAGCACCCTGCCCTTAGACGGAATTTCTGAAAAAGATGCCAGAGTGGCTTGACCCCTGGACTAGTCTCAAGCCCGATAACGAGCATTTCACACCACAAACGCACATGGTTCTTGGCCACACAAGCCATGCTCTGCATGAAGTTTCATTGTATTGTTCACGAGAGCTGGGATTGAAATATGTGCTGCTTGTCAAATGCCAAACTGATTCTCTGTAAGAACGATTTGGAAAGTACCACCAGCTGAGAGGTTCTCAGTATCATGTCTCAGTTCGACAGATATACGAGTCTGAGAGCAAGCTGAGGCTTCAGAAAGTTTTCGATCTTCCTGACTTGGATGTGTTAGTGCAGTTTTTTGAAAGGCAATGCCTGATTCATTTCATGAACAGCTTCATGTTAATATTACTAATAAAAACATCGCGAAGAAAGCTACAAAAATGCCTGCTGTGACTTATGTTGCAGGATATTGCGTGCATGCTGATCTAAAGAAGTTGATGTGTGCATCTTGTAAGGAAAACCTTGTGTAAAAAACACAGATTTGAATCGCAATGAAAATGTACTCATTGCAGGAATGTCAAGAGGCAGACTCAAACTCTCACAAGCAGTGGTAGTCAATGCAGTGCTCTTCACAAAAATTATTCTTGATAAGCTGAGAGCTGATCAGTATGCTTTGCCATTCCTGGCTCTGGCCAATCAAAAGGAGGAACTGGTTGCACTTGTGTCTCATGCACTCAATAATTTTGACGCCCCTGACTACTGTGACTCAAGTCGTTCCCCACAGGAAGTAATGCAGCATGTTTAGGTGCCGCAGCCAATACACTGCTCAACAATTTGGACAAAGCAGCCAACAACGAACTGTCTGTTCCGAAAGGAAAGCGAAAGCTCGGCACATCTAACAACAACCCGGCTGTTACAAAACGAAGTAGAAAGCTGCAAACGCTGTAGAAGTGATGAGTGGCATTGCACAGAGCTACACAATGTGATTATGTTTTTCTTTTGTTTGAACTGTTTGACACTTGGATGTATTCAGGTTTTTCTTTCTGGCTTGTATAATTATTGTATCAGCTCGATTTATGTGTGTTTGTTGACTGTAAATCACCCCAAGATTTTGAGCTATGAAACTACATTGCGCATGACCTTTCCCATTCTTGTAGCTGCCCACAAGCACTGCCAGTATTATAAATAAAAATAAGCAAAGCTATTGGAGTGTTGTAAATTCCGTCCTGTCATGATGATAAAATTTGACATTGCTTCATCCTACTGAGATGTTTTATTAATTTTTTCTCTGCCTACGTCATCTTTTATAATAATTCGGTAATTTCTTGAAAACATGTATCTATTTATTCCCAGATATTTTCCTTGTCTATTGTCAATAAACTACATGCTTTACTTTGCCTTAAAATGTAATGTATCGGTGCTATGTTGACAAGATTAGCATTTTGTGGGAAATCAAGAAAAAAAGAGATCTACGAGCAGCGAACGCGGTAAAATTTACTTTTGTTCGCAACGCCTACAGATTCGTCGCGGCAACAAGCATATATACATCGGCACAGCCACAAAAGAATTACTTTTGCAGTGTTTCTGCCCACATATTATTTCTGTTTAATAAAAAAGTATTACACTTACGTGACCAAAATGGCAGTTATCACAGTTGGGGCTTTACGACAAAGAAACAACAGTGTAATAATAAAAAATGTTGCAGCAGAAGGATCTGAAATTTTGCACCCTCTTAGATTCCTTGACACAGACCTAAATCTAGGCACATGGGCCTTTATCAGTTCGCCTTCAAAAAATGCGGCCGGAAAAAAAATAGGCGTACCAAAACCTGCCGAAGAGCATCGCATGAGGTGAAGCACGATTTCGAGGCCCATCCCGTTTGCGTGACGTCACGACAGCATGCGGAGGCCTTGAGTTGGTCTAGGAGGTGGTGGCCGAGGACTCTCTATTTTTTGCAACAGAAGTGCTGGCGTGATATTCTGACTCAACTATTTCCTGAGCAGTTCTTCTCTCAGCTTTTCTTTTAGGAAGCTTCCCATCTAAACTATCGAGAGACACAGCCATCACTGGCTTTTCTGCCTAAGACAGACTGGATGTCGCAGCAACCACTTCCTCCTCCATTGGTGGGTCCTCCTTCTTGTGCCGTTGACGCAAGGAGCACAGCTTCTGCTCCGCCTTCACCAATTCATCATGCAGCCGCTTGACTCTTATGGCACACTCTACTTATGCGGTGTCCACAATCTCTGTGCAGTGATCCTCTGGTTTGCGTTTCATTTCCTGGATGGCAGACGTCTTCTCCTCCGCCATGTGTTGTCCCAGCTGCGCTCTTTCCTTGGCCAGTTGTTCCATGACACTCACGAGCTCTTCCTTTGTCTTCTCAATATGAGCTTTTGTGTGCCTTCTTCAAGGCCTCCAGAGCCAGCCCAATCTGTGCCTTCTGCGAGTTAGCCACCAAGTTGTGCTCGATCTCGAGGCTTCTGCGTAGCTTCTGCTGCTCTTCTTCTACGCTGGCCTTGATATCTTGTAGCTTTGGAAGCACTTGCATGCTGTTCAACTGCATCCTTGCCCCTCTCAAGGTCACGAGCTTGGGCCACCTTGGTAGCAGACTCTGGTTCCTCTGGTGCTATTGTGGTGTCCTTGTTGTCCATTATTCTCACTTTATTCCTCTTACTCATCGTTTTCTTCCTTTTCTTCACGTATTTTGCTTCCTAATCTTGGGACTTTGTGACTGCATTCATGATTACTGCCCTCGCTCGCTCCGCAGGGCTGTCTCGCGATACGTCAACAATACACCTCGTGTCAGCGTCAGCTCCAACGTCAGCTACATTCCGTGAACCTAGTTGACACCAACAGGCATCTCCTCCGTGGAACTCACTCCGTCCTCCATGACGATGGGTACAGCCGGAGTAGACGATTCGACAATTTGTCGAGCAAAGCGAGCAAGTTCCTCGAAGGAAGGAGAGGAGCGACCCAACAGGTACAGCTGGAAACAGGGGTCGCATCGCTGCATTACGTGCGAGACTGTAACCACCTCAGGTGCAGTGGGGTCCGCCCAATGGAAGAGCTTCTGCACGGCCCAAACATAATCTCGCAGACCCTCCTATGGGTGTTGCGTTCAGATGACGAGCTCAAACTTGATACGGTATTCGCAAGAAACAAACTCGTCACGAAATGCTGCGATGAACTGGTTCCAGGACTAAAAGGGTGGTTGAAGCCGCCGCCATCGTTCTGCGGTACCACGCAGAGCAACAGGGAGGACCCGCCGCAGCACCTTGGACTCTGAGAAGCCGTTAATGGCCGAGTACACGAAAAGATCGTCAATGAAGTCGAGGACTGACTCCCAGGCGTCTTGACCGAAGAAAGTGGGCATGGTCAGCGTCGTCGTCAGGGCCACGGTCGCGGACTGCCAAGTACCTCGATGTCCGTGGCTCACGGGCAGGGTTCTTCCCATTGAACGCCAAATGTAGGGGGTTTCGAGATTACTCGGCCCAGAACCCCACAAGGAAGACGCAGAGTCAGTCCAGAAACCTCCTTCATTGACCGAAACCCGGGCCGCAACTGCCCCCTGCAAGCCGCTGCCACGTGCCCCCCGATCGTCGTTGTCCTCTTCCTCTCTTTTATGGTCGGCGCACTCGTGGCCGCCGCTCCCATATATATATATATATATATATATATATATATATATATATATATATATATATATATATAAATGACGCTATGATGCGGCAGACGTGGCCTGGCTCATATGCCATGTTTATTCCATCCACTTCTTCCTTCTCGACCTCTACTAATCATAGCTTGATACGTCACACAATTCCCCTCCCCCTAAAAGAAGGCATGAATTACGAAGAAGAAAACGTAAACAAGGCAAGGTTGAGAAGTCACAAATGTCAAAATGCACAATTGGTTTCATGTCCCAGTGGTGTTCTGTAAACTCGCAAAACTTCAGAAAAGAGTGCGGCAGTCCGGTCAATGGGGGAGTTCTGGTGGGCGAGGTTGGCTGTGGCATTCTGGAGAAGGTAACCGCGTCTTGCAAAACTGTAACGACCATGACATAACTTGAGCAGCTGCAATGAACGAACAAGGTTGGAAGTCCTTGCAGCACTTGAAGGTCGAATGTCGTAGCCGCCGAATCTTCTGGCGTACGCCCTGTATTTTGTGTCGCGGCTGAGACAGAATTAGTGCTTGCAGCCTGCGTGTACAAGAACTGGAGTTCAAGAAATTATGTCTATGTTCGTGCGTTGTACAAATTATAACGTTCAGTCTCTTTCGTAGTTTTCTGTGGCATTGGCTTCATTGTCGTAAACTAATGGGATGGTGTCTGAATCTTTGCGTGGTAGAACTGGTGACTTCTTGTCTTGTTCGGTGTTTCCTGAGGTTTCGGAGTTGTAATCTTAGGCGCAGTCTTGATATTTTGTGCCAAATGCGTTTCTGGGGCCGATCCTTTATGCGAAGTTGCCTCGCTTCTTGAATTTGTTTTAAGAAGCTTGCTTTGGGTTGTCGTCCTTGTTGGTGTGTCTGTTGGAGTGTCTGCAATTCACGGACTTGCTTTTGCTGGCGTTGCTGACATTGCTGTGGATCGTATTGCGGCGGAAGCCCTTCTTGAACATCGCGCTGGTTTTCATGACAACCTGATGGGGTCTCCAGTCGGCAGCTGGTAGTCTGTGAGCTGTTGTCATGCAGTTCAGGCAATGAAGATGATGCTTCAGAGTTGATAGAAAGTTCTTCAGAAGCTTTTTCTACACTGTTCACTACGAGAGGCTCTTGCGCATGGCAGCGTATGACATTCAATGCGGCTGAGCCTTCGGTGTTGCTTCGACTGTCGAGTGTGCTTGCACAGGACGGTGATGCATGAACCCGTGCAGAAGGAGCATGGCTCGACTGGGTATTTTCTCGGTGTGTTAACACATTTATCATGAACATAGTGTCTGTGATGTTTAGGACGGTTCGAGCACTTCCACTACTTTGCAGCAGCGCAGGAAACGGACAGGGAGACGAGTTCAAACGTTTATATACAAAAGGAAGGCGATGAAAAGTCAGTGATGTGGACGCCGTCGGGACGACCGCCACGGCACTTGAGGAAGAAGAGTCCCGTAGAGTCACGAATCTCGAGCAGCGGTGGGGTCGTCTAGGAGATGCCTGTACCAGCGCGACCTCGGACCTTGTTTCCGAGCTCTTGAACACCGCCCGGGCGCAGTGGTTCCACGTGCGGGTTCTGGCCAGCACACCACCGTCTGTGCCGTGCTGGAATGCTGCTTGTCACAGCTGCGGTGCGGCAGCTCAGTCACCGGCGTTCCTCCCTTTGGCCAGGGCACAGCCAGACACCCTCGGGTGCACACCTCGTGAGCTCGCGGCCCACGTCCGAGTCTGGCGCGTCGCTCGGTACGGCTCGGCACCGCTCGGCGATCTTCGATTCAGCCAGCAACTCTCCTGGCACCTGGATCCTCAGCCACCCTGGACCTCGCCTGGCTCCGTGGTCCTCCGTGCACACGCCCGCGCCTCGCCCGGCAGAACGTCTCGCTCGTCCGAGCTCGGAATTGCACGCCTTGGCCCGAACACTGCGAGCGCGCCTCGTGCCACCCGTGCCACCGCGCTCTTCTTTTTTGTCCCTCAGTGCTCGGTGGCCCGCGTCGACGTTTTTGCGATATTTACACGTGCTATTTCCCCCCCCCCCCCCCCTTTAGAAAGTTGTTCTTCTTCAACAACTTTTCTAAGCACGAGGATAGAGAATGCTCACAGCCTGAAAGGCGGAAAGTGTGCACATGTTAACAGTTTTTTTTTCACAGGCATTCACAGGTTGGTTTACACACAGTTCATGGAGTTTACATGGAGTTCACAAAGTGTTCAAAAAGAAATAAAAGCTTACATGTGCGTAAAGCTTCAAGTCTACACTCGCCTCATGTAGTCAGCTCCAACGTTGTCACTTCCTTTGATATATTCCACAATGAAGTCGTATTTCATAAGTGTCAGACTCTAATGCAGAATTCGGCTGTTTGTGTGCTTGGCCGAGTTGATGTAGGCCAGCGGCTGGTGATCGCTCTGCAGTACAAACTGCTTGCCGAAGAGATAAATGTGGAATTATTGGACAGCCCACACGAGCGCAAGCCCTTCTCGCTCTACGGTTGAGTACCGTGACAGCCACGCGTTCCACCGTGTCTGTCAAAGGTGGTCTCTCCTCGTACTTTTTAAGGAGATTGACGTGGAACAAACTGGTTCGGGTTCCTAGATCAACGACATAGTCCATCTCACTCCGCTTCTCTAGTACAATGAAGGGGCCTTTCCAAGTGAAAATCAGTTTGTTGGTGTCGGAAAGTAGTAGTAGTAATACCTTGTCTCCGACGCAGAGCTTACGAGGCTTCGCTTTGCGATCGTAGTATTTCTTTTGCGACAGCTTCGCTTTCTGCAGCTCTTGGTGCACAATTTGACACGTCTCATACAAACGATCGCAAAGCTCCATTACGTAGTCGTACGTAGTCTTTGTTTGGGGATCCAAGGTTTTTCACGTCCATAATTCCTTCACTATGGACATTGGGCCTCTAATGTATCGACCATACAGAAGGTCGAACGGCGAAAAGCCGATGCTCGACTGAGGCACCTCTCTGTATGCAAATAATAATGGTGCCAAGTATCTGTCCCAGTTCTTTGGACTTTCTTGGCACATGCGCCGTATCATTTGCTTTGATGTGCCATTGAAGCGCTCTACAAGACCATTTGCCATAGGGTGGTATGGGGTAGTCGGCAACTGTCGGAAAAACAGTCTGCTCACTTCCTGCAATAAGCGTGATGTGAATGACCTTCCGCAGTCGCTCACGATTTCTCGTGGTATTCCAATGCGCGGGAACATTTCCACCAACGCTTCTGCGATCGTCACCGTTTCTATGCTTGGTAATGCAACAGCGTCTGGATATCGCGTTGCGCAGTCGACCATTGTTAAAATGAAACGGTTTCCTTTGGCCTATGTCGGTAATAAAGGACCGATTATGTCAATCGCTACATGTTGGAAGGGCACGTCAATCACCGGTATTTTTCTGAGGGGGACATGTCCGACTAAGTGCTTTGGCACAGTGCGCTGGCAGATGTCACAAGAACGAACAAATTGTGTCACCTGAGCCTGCACGCCCGGCCAATAGAATTCTTCTAGAATCCTATCAGTTGTTCGTTTAATACCTTGGTGACCTGCCATAACTCCCTTATGCGCCATTCTAAGGACAAATTGGCGGAGGCTTTGCGGAACAACCAGTTGGTCAACTTCCTTCCTCGTTAGCGATCTGTAGTGTCAATGAAGGATTTCCTTAAGCAAAACATACTCTATGTTTGCTGATCGCTTCGTTATCGTCTTCCCGATTGCCGAAAAACAGTTCTCCAAGGTGCGATCTTCTCTCTGCAACTTTTCAAGAACTTGTGGAGTCACATCTAGTTCGTTAGATGCCGCCACGGGTAACCCCATGTCCCTGGTCCTTCTTGTTGTCGCTGCACTCAAAGTCGGTAGGTCCGGTGACACGCATGGATATGGAGAAGGCCCCCCTGCTGGTGCCAACTCCTTATGCAGTCTTGCGACATCCGACAGGTGATGGGACGTGGTAGAACCAGAAAGGAAGATTACCTCGTCGATGTTGCGAGAACGACGTCATAGAGTGCCTTTCCATGCAGAGTGCCAGTGTCCATCCTCGGAAGAACGGAGAGTCGATGTATACCTTTGCCTCGAGAAGCTGCCTCGACGAACCGTCGAGAAGGTGTACAGTACGTGTAATACCGGTGAAATTCATTTTCGGTACCAGCGAACACTTGACCACCACGGTATTGCATCCCGAGTCCCTTAGCACCATCACAGGCTGTCCCTCGAGATAGCCGGTTACCGTTGTCATCTCTTGTCTTAGCAGACCAAGACAAATATCTCTCTTTTCCGATGGTGCATTTTCCTCTGCGGATGAAGGGGTACAATCCAAGTTCTCCTTGTTTCGAGCAAAAGGTGCACGGTCATAGCCGGCAACAGCACTTGATGCCTCCTTGTTGCGGATCTTTATATTTGGGCACTCGTCCGCTTGATGGCCGTGTTTCCTGCACTTCCAGCAAGGCAAGGGCTTCGGGCCTTTTGACCGCATCCAACAGTCTGCGGTGCGATGACCTTGCTTGCCACATAAAAAGCATTGCACTTTTGCTTTTCCGGCCTCTTTATCGCGACTCTTGCTCGCCACTTCTGCTTTTTCACTTGGTCTTTCCTGTTTCCCTTTCGCGATATTTGTCAGGCCTTGCGCCTCCAAATAATGGTCAGCCGTATCGGCTCGCTGATTGAGCGTTCGGCATCCTCGCTCTTTCAAGAAGATGGCGAGTTTCTCATCGCATCTTAGCAAAAACTGTTCGAACACAATGCTATCTCTCAAGGTGTCATACAGTTTTTTCTGTTTTCGCCATCTGCTGCCAATGATCGAAGTAGCCGAGCAGCCGACCAGCAAATTGTCGCCCTGTCTCGGAATTATCCGGCTTAACTTCGTGAAACTTCAGCCGATATTCCTCTTCGGTGTACCGAAATCTTTGCAACAAGGTTTGCTTCAGCTTTTCGTAGTCTGTAGCATCCTCCGCAGCCATACATCCTACAATACTCAAGGCTCCACCTGAGAGGCATAAGCTTAATGAGAGTGCCCACCTGTCGCCTGGCCATCCCCGACTCGTGGCTACCCGCTCGAAGCGCTGAATGTACGCGTCCAGTTCGTCGCGGCCCTCATTGTAGGGAGGAATAAGCTTGTGGGAGCTCCTGAACGCTTCGCTGCTGGCTTCCGCACTCTCTCCACTGGTTCCAACCGTCCCAGCCGTGCGCTCAGCAAGACGACAATTAGCCTCCAGTAGACTTTGTTCCGCCGCCAGAAGAGCAATCTCCTGTTCATGCGCTATTCGCAATGCGTCTTTATCTTCAGCTCGTCTGTCACGCTCCTTTTTCTGCTGCTCTTAGATCCACTCCTTCAGTTCGTTACCCGACAAGCCAAGTTTCTTGCCAATCGGAATATACTTCTCCCAATCCATTTCCGCCCACTGCACAAAAGAGAAGTGCGGCTCTGAAAGTTGGAGCTAGAGCTTTGTCTTACGTCGTGGACGCCAAAAAATTGTGATGTTTAGGATGGTTCGAGCACTTCCACTACTATGCAGCGGCGCAGGAAACAGACAAGGAGACGAGTTCAACCGTTTATATACAAAAGGAAGGCGATGAAAAGTCAGTGACGTGGACGCCATCGGGACGACCACCACAGCACGTGAGGAAGAAGAGTCCCGTAGACTCGCGACTCTCGAGCAGCGGTGGTGTCGTCTAGGAGATGCCTGAACCAGCGCGACCTCGGACCTTGTTTCCGAGCTCTCGAACACCGCCCGGGCGTAGTGATTCCACGTGCGGGTTCTGGCCAACACAGCACCATCTGTGCCGTGCTGAAATGCTGCTCGCCACAGCTGCGGTGCGGCAGCTCAGTCACCGGCGTTTCTCGCCTTGGCCAGGGCACAGCCAGGTACCCTGGGGTGCACAGCTCATGAGCTCCCGGCCCACGTCCGAGTCTGGCGCATCGCTCGGTGCGGCTCGGCACCGCTCGGCGATCCTCGATTCAGCCAGCAACTCCGCTGGCACCTGGTTCCTCGGCCACTCTGGACCTCGCCCGGCTCCGTGGTCCTCCGTGGACACGCCCGCGTCTCGCCCGGCAGAACGTCTCGCTCGTCCAAGCTTGAAATTGCACGCCTTGGCACGAACACTGCGAGCGCGCCTCGTGCCACCACGCTCTTCTTCTTTGTCCCTCAGTGCTCGGATGTCCGCGGCGACGTTTTTGCGATATTGACACGTGCGGTTCTTCTGGTTTACGAAGAAAGCCGCTATCACTTTCCAGTGACATGCGCGCTCGTTGTGATTGTTTGCGGGGAGCATTGTTATCACTTTCTGTTAAGCGCAACGCAGGCCGCGTTTATCTTGCATGCCACTCTGGAACCGTGTGGATCATTCTTGAAACTTTGCATGCTTGACGCGCACATTTTAGTAACTTCTGGAGCTCCAGAAATAAATCGAGAACGCGATATGACGCGTGTATAAAAAGCCGGCGCAGTGCGCCACTAGTCAGTCTTTTCCCGTCGACCGACGACCGTTCACGCCGCTGTTGCTGTGAGTTGTGTTTGGCCTTGTTTTGCTGGGCACAAGTCCGCCCAATAAACAGCTCGCCCGACATCGCCCTGACTCCTGTGTGCTTCCTCTCAAGTGCTGCGTGTGTCACAACCGCGTGACATCTGGTGGAGGTGCTTCTCAGTCCATGTACCGTACGCCCCCGTCCAGCCGTGAGCCAAGCCCAAGCCGCCAAGAGGACGACGCCGACCCGGTCGTTCGAGTGAGCCGAAGACAACAAGGACTACCGTCCCAATACCTGCCGCTTCCCGACAAGGACAAGAAAACAAAGGCTGCTACGAAGCCGGCATCCACGATGACGGAAGCAAGGTCTTCGGCAACCGTGGTCGTCAACCAGCCCAGAGAGCCGCCTACCTTCCGCGGATCGACCTACGAAGACCCGGAAAGCTGGCTTGACATTTATGACCGCGTCGCAGCCCTCAATAAGTGGGACCCGGACGACAAGCTGCGTCATGTGTATTTTTACCTGAAAGACGCCGCAGGGACTTGGTTCGAGAACCGCGAGTCAACCTGGAACGACTTCCGCGTTGCTTTCCTGCGCACCTTTGCAAGCGTCGTGCGGAAGGAAAGAGCCGCATCACTGCTTGAAACTCGGGTGCAGCTCCCGAACGAAAACGTAACGATCTTCACGGAGGAGATGACGCGACTTTTCCGCCACGCCGACGCCGACATGTCTGAGGACAAGAAGGTTCGCCTGCTTATGCGAGGAGTGAAGCAGGAGCTCTTCGCCGGACTGATTAGAAACCCGCCAAAGACGGTACAAGAATTCCTCTCCGAAACTACCACCATCGAGAAGACTCTTGAAGTGCGGACCCGCCAATACGATCGGCGCATGTCGCCAGACTTCGCAGAAGTCCGAGGACTCTGCCCCGACGACCTGCGCGAGACCATACGCGCTATTGTTCGTGAAGAACTACGCCGCACGTTGCCCTCGTCTCAGCCCCAAGTCGCCTCTCTCGAAGACGTAGTCCGCGAGGAACTACAGCGCTCACTGAGCGTTCCTGAACGGCCACAGCCCCAACCGGAGGCGATGACCTACGCCGCTACTGCACCTGTCGCCGCTCCTCGCCAACGCCAGGACCCAACGTCTCCGCAGTTTCGTCGCCAACCACCGCCGCCACCCCCGACGCCTTCCCGCTCGCCAGTAATCCAGCGCTCGCCGAGGAAAACTGACGTTTGGCGCACCCCGAACCACCGCCCACTATGCTACAACTGCGGCGAAGCCGGGCACACCTACCGCTACTGCCAGTACCGTGAGATGGGACTGCGTGGCTTCGACGTGAACGCGCCGCGTCCGCGCCCAGGTGAGCGACCTCGCGACATCGCTGACTACATCGCCGGATCGCAGTGGCAACGACGACGACCATCCCGTTCACCTTCGCCTGGCCGCTACGCCTCTCCGGATCGCCGCCAGTACACCGGCCCTAACCGGGGCCGATCCCCAAGCCACTACCCGGGAAACTAAAGGCAGCAACCGATGGAGGTACGGTTGCTGCACGACGCAATGCCGAAGCTCCTCCTCCACCGCCGCCGCCGCTGCCGATGACGACGACCACGACGCACGAACTTTCCCAACGTAGTCGCAGTACGCCGCCTGAGCAGAGTCTTCACGACAGAGCCTCGCCGCCGACGCGACATAGCAGCGCTGGACCAAGCCGACGCAGCCGTGATCCAACGCCCCGACCTAACCGGAACGCCAGACGACGAACCACCGACCTCGACGTGATCATCGACGGCCACAGCGTCACCGCCCTAGTCGATACCGGCGCCGACTACTCTGTCATCAGTGGTCTCTTCGCCGCTAAGCTCGAGAAGGTAAAGACTGCATGGGAAGGACCGGATATCCGAACAGCAGGGGGCCACCTTATAACACCGACTGGAACCTGCACGGCAAGAGTGACGATTCACAGCCAGACGTATTCTGTGAGTTTTGTGGTCCTGCAGCAATGCTCGCGAGACGTCATTTTAGGCATGGATTTCCTGGACCAGCAAGGCGCAGTCATCGACCTAAGATCCAGGTCAATCACGCTGTCCACGGATAATGCAACGGCGTCAGACTGCAACGTCGCTCACAATGCCTTGAATGTAACAGAAGAGCAGGTAACCATCCTGCCACTGTCGAGCGTCATCATTTCCGTCGGCACCAAAGCGTCTACCAACTTACAAGGTGTCATCGAAGGCGACCAGCACCTGCTCCTAGACCGTCAGATGTGCGTCGCAAGAGGCATAGCCAAGCTTCATAACGGCGAAGCCAAGGTAATGGTGACGAACTTCAGCAACGAATATAGGCACTTGAATAGGGGCACGACAGTAGCACATCTAAGCGAATTTGTGGAAACGAGCAATGCCTTCGCCCGCACCGATTCTCAGGGAGCCGCAACATCGACAGCAGTTTCCGCGCCCGCCTTCGACGTAAGTCAAGGCCTTTCCAGGCAGCAACAAAAGGAGCTCAAAGCCTTACTCCACCAATACAAGGACTGCTTCTCGTCGTCATCGAGGCTTCGTCAGACCCCTCTCGCGAAACATCGCATCATAACCGACGAATATGCCCGTCCGCTCCGTCAGAGCCCCTACCGAGTTTCTGCACGGGAACGCGAGGCCATCAAGCAACAAGTCGACGAAATGCTGCGTGACGACATCATTCAGCAGTCTACGAGCCCGTGGGCATCACCCGTGGTGTTAGTGAGGAAGAAGGATGGAACCCTACGTTTTTGCGTCGATTATCGTCGCCTGAACAAGATCACGAAGAAAGACGTGTATCCCCTCCCACGGGTAGACGATGCTCTGGACAGACTCTACAACGCCAAGTATTTTTCGTCGATGGCAAATCCAAGTAGACGAGAGAGACCGAGAGAAGACTGCCTTCATAACACCAGACGGCCTGTTCGAGTTTAAGGTCATGCCCTTTGGTCTTTGCTCGGCGCCCGCGACGTTCCAACGGGTTATGGACACAGTACTCGCAGGCTTGAAGTGGCAGACTTGCCTCGTCTACTTGGACGACGTAGTCGTATTTTCTTCCAACTTCGACGAGCACCTCCGGCGCCTTGAAGCTGTTCTTCGGGTAATCAAAGCCTCGGGACTTACCCTGAAGCCAGAAAAGTGCCGCTTCGCCTACGAGAAGCTATTGTTCCTTGGCCACGTTATCAGCAAGTCGGGAGTGCTCCCTGATCCACAGAAAACAGCTGCGATCACCGACTTTCCTGCACCCACCGACAAGAAAGCAGTACGCCGATTTCTTGGCCTCTGCGCTTATTACAGGCGCTTCGTGAAGAACTTTTCGCGGATCGCCGAGCCACTGACGTACCTCACGAAGGCCGACGTCGACTTCAAATGGGAAATGCCGCAAGTCGAGGCATCTCAAGAATTAAAGCGACGCCTGCAAACGCCGCCAATACTGGCGCACTTCGACAAAGAAGCTGACACCGAAATTCACACGGACGCAAGCAGCACAGGGCTCGGCGCCGTGCTCGTGCAGAGGACCGACGGACTTGAAAGGGTCATCAGTTACGCTAGCCGGTCACTTTCGAAGGCAGAAGCCAATTATTCCATGACAGAAAAGGAATGCCTTGCCATCATCTGGGCTACATCAAAGTTCTGCCCCTACCTGTACGGCAGGCCTTTTAAGGTCGTGAGTGACCACCACGCCTTGTGTTGGCTAGCTAACTTGAAGGATCCATCAGGGCGCCTCGCACGGTGGAGTCTCAGACTACAAGAATTTGACATCACCGTCGTCTACAAGAGCGGACGAAAGCACTCCGACGCCGACTGCTTGTCTCGCGCCCCTGTCGATCCGCCACCCCGGGATGACCGGGACGACGACTCTTTCCTGGGACCCATAAGTACCGACGACTTCGCGGAACGCCAACGAGCTGACCCAGAGCTCAAGATCCTCATGGACTACCTGCAAGGCAAGACCGCCGACGTGCCGAAAGTATTCCGCCGAGGACTGGCTTCGTTTTTCCTGCGGAACAACGTCCTCCTGAAGAAGAACTTCTCGCCGCTCCGTGCCGACCACATCCTCGTGGTGCCTTCAGCGTTACGTCCAGAGGTTCTGGAAGCATTACACGACGACCCGACAGCCAGACATCTTGGTGTTTCCCGCACACTGTCACGAATACAAGAGAAGTACTATTGGCCTCGCCTCACTGCCGACATCGCCCACTAAGTAAAGACATGCAGAGACTGTCAGCTACGCAAGACGCCAACAACTAGGCCAGCCGGACTTCTGCAACCCATCGAACCACCTCGACGGCCATTCCAACAAATCGGCATGGACTTACTGGGGCCGTTCCCGACGTCAACTTCTGGCAACAAATGGATTGTCGTAGCGACTGACTACCTCACCCACTATGCCGAAACAAGGGCCTTGCCCAAGGGCACTGCCGCCGAGGTCGCCAAATTCTTCATTGAGAACATCGTCCTCCGCCACGGAGCCCCCGAGGTCCTCATCATCGACAGAGGTACGGCCTTTACGGCTGACCTAACGGAGGCGATCTTGAGGTACAGTCAGACAAGCCACCGCCGAACCACCGCGTACCACCCACAGACGAATGGCCTCACCGAGCGTCTAAATAAGACCATCGCCGACATGCTGGCCATGTACGTGGACGTCGAACACAAGACGTGGGACGCCATACTCCTGTATGTAACCTTCGCGTACAACACGGCCGTGCAGGAAACGACGCAGTTTGCTCCATACAAGCTCGTCTACGGACGGAGCCCAACAACGACGCTTGACGCCATGCTACCGGTCGGCACCGACGAAGAAGACCTCGACGTCGCCAGCTACCTGGATCGCGCTGAAGAAGCTCGACAGCTAGCCCGCCTGCGTATCAAGAGCCAACAGACGGTCGACAGGCGCCACTACAACCTTCGACGACGCCACACCGAATACCAACCCGGCGACCTTGCCTGGGTCTGGACGCCGATACGACGACGGGGATTGTCTGAGAAGCTCTTGCGACGCTACTTTGGACCCTACAAGGTAGTCCCACGTCGTGGTGAACTGGACTATGAGGTCGTGCCCGATGGCTTAACATCATCCCAACGACGCCGTGCATGACCCGAAGTCGTACACGTGGTGCGACTTAAACCTTATTATGCGCGCTGATTAGCTGTGACGCATTGTTAATGTAATTTATTGCATGTACTCTCTCTTATGTTCTTCTGTCTTTAGCATCGGGACGATGTTTTTTTCAGGGGGGGGTAGTGACACGTGCGGTTCTTCTGGTTTACGAAGAAAGCCGCTATCACTTTCCAGTGACACGCGCGCTCGTTGTGATTGTTTGCGGGGAGCATTGTTATCACTTTCTGTTAAGCGCAACGCAGGCCGCGTTTATCTTGCATGCCACTCTGGAACCGTGTGGATCATTCTTGAAACTTTGCATGCTTGACGCGCACATTTTAGTAACTTCTGGAGCTCCAGAAATAAATCGAGAACGCGATATGACGCGTGTATAAAAAGCCGGCGCAGTGCGCCACTAGTCAGTCTTTTCCCGTCGACCGACGACTGTTCACGCCGCTGTTGCTGTGAGTTGTGTTTGGCCTTGTTTTGCTGGGCACAAGTTCGCCCAATAAACAGCTCGCCCGACATCGCCCTGACTCCTGTGTGCTTCCTCTCAAGTGCTGCGTGTGTCACAACCGCGTGACAATATTTACACGTGACAGTGTCCTTATGAAGCAAACGGTGAGCGTCAGGAGCGCTTGAAGAGCCGCGTGATGGAAAACCGGGTGGTGGACCACGTATGCGAGACGAAAAATGAAGTGCATGAGGTGGGTAAGCAACGTCTCGTGTCATGTGCTGGAGCGACGACTTTGAAAACACCGGCTTTCGTGAAGAGAAACCTGGTGGAAAGCTACGTTCCTTGAGAAATAATCGTGGACTGTGACGGCCGAGTGTGGTAGTATGAAGACGGTCGGTAATGAGGAAGTCCTTGTCGTAGTCGTTAAACCGGGCAATCATCTCTTCCCTGACCTTTTGCCATGATTCGTCATTTTCAAAGATGTGGGTGAGGTGAAACTTAAATGCCTCACCGGAGATGTAGTCAGTGAAGTTGATGATCATCCCCCGTTCTGACCAGGATGCAGCGGCGGCGTGGAGCTCGAATAGGTTGAACCAGTCCTGTACGGGTGCGTCGTCCGCTGATCCGGTGTACTTGGGGATGTAGAGGTCAGTCGATGGTTCTGTCATGGTACCGGTAACTGAATGCGCCTGAATCACCTTTTCTGTGGTGGATATTCAGTTGAAGCGTACTGCAGGTGGCTTTGTGAATGATGTGAGATTGATGAGTGGTGGTCAGGTCTTCATGCTGTCGACTCATGTGATGCTATGATGCTGGAGACGTGGCCTGGATTTCATCTCACTTTTTCCTTCTCGACCTCTATTAACCATCGCTTGATACGTCATGTGTATATATATATATATATATATATATATATATATTAGGCCTGGAAGATGTGGCCAAAACAGTCACCTCCAAGGCACAGAACCGACTCCAGGGTCATATCCCTTCTAACGATGAAGATGAAAGACACTAGATGATGATGAATTTGTACAGGTGATGAAGAAGCGTGCTTTAAATGCCCACACTAATTCCCGCGCATGAGAGCGACCAACTTATAGATGCGGAGATCGCCCTGTGACAGGCTTCATACACGAGACATGCACTATCTCAGTACCGCGACAGCACCGGTCACTTGGAGCAATCACAGGTTCAATGCGATAGTTAACGGGTGAGGTCTGCTCTAAGACTGTGTATGGGCCAAGGAACCGAAACTGAAATTTGTCGCACTCCTGGAACTGGTGTCCAGAGTAGCATCTCGTCGCCGGGGTGGAAGGTCACAGTGGTGTGAGATGCGTCATGCAGATTTTTATGGGCTTGTTGTGTTTTCTCAGTGTTGAGTCTGGTGAGCTGGCAGCAGTGATGGAGGCGGGACACACATTGTTCACAGGATGATGCAGATGGTGTAACCGGGGCTGTCAAGAACGAGACGTCCAGGAAGGAAGATAGCGATCATAGACGAGGTATAATGGCGAGAAGCTAGTTGTGCGTTATACGGCGGTATTATAAGCGAACGTTACAAACAGCAAAATCCCATCCCAGTTGGCGTGGTATGGCTCAATGTACATAGGTATCATATCGGACAAAGTTCGATGAAAGCACTCAGTGAGCCCGTTGGTTTGGGGGTGATAGCTGGAGGTTGTCTTGTGACTGGTGCCGGAGGCTTTTAGCAATTCTTCCACAATTTGCGAAAGGAAACCTTTTCCACTGTCACTCAGGATGACACGAGGAGCATCGTGACACAAGATCAAGGCTTCCAGCATAAATGTAGCCACGTCAGTAGTGAAGGCCGAATTCACGCAGGACGTTTCAGCGTAACGTGTCAAGTGGTCGACAGCTGTCGCTATCCATCAATGGCCACTCGGAGTCGTGGGAAGGGGACCATATAGATTGATGCCAACGACTTCAAATGGTGCCAACGGACATGGAAGTGGCTGTAGCTCTCCGCATTGAGGTAATGTCGGGCGCTTTTGGCGCTGGCAAAGGTTGCAAAAGGCGACATACTTTGCTACGCTGGCGGACATCCCTGGCCAGTAGAAATGACCTTTAATGTGATCGTACTTTTCTGGAAACCAAAGTGACCAGCAGTCAGGTCATCGTGATAGGCCTTAAGAAAAGCAGCTCAAAGAGAACGAGGCAGAACGGGCACCTAGCGTTGACCATCCGGGTGATAGATGTGATGGTAAAGAATGCGGTTATCAAGCTTGAAATGCCTGAGTTGTCGCAGTAGGCGGGCATAAGGCGGTCGCGATTTCCCCTGAAGGCGATCTATTATACGTCTACAGTAAGCGTCAGCAAGTTGATGCGTTATGATGGAGCCGTGGTCGTCAGGTGGGATCTTGTCAATGACGGCTATAGACGAAACAGATGTGGAAGGACTATCCAAGCGTTCAATGCTGAAGTAAGCAGCGGAAGCAGTGGACAGCGCCGTAGGAAGTGGGCAGCGAGAAAGCACATCTGCGTCCTGGTGCTTTTTACCACACTTCTAGATAATAGTAAAGTCGTATTCATGAATACGTATAATCCATAGACCAAGGCGTCCTGACAAATTCTTGAGCGTGGAAAGCCAACACAGGGCATGGTGGTCTGTAAATATGGTAAAATGTCGGCCATGTAGATAAGGTCGAAATTTCTGCACTGACCACACGACAGCTAAACACTCCTGTTCAATAATGGTGCATTTTTGCACCATTACCATGAACCACTTCTCAATATCAACAACACTAGATTTGCTTACCACAAAAACTTCATCTTACTGAAAGCCCGGACTAACTATGGCAAACAAACCGCTAATTTTAGCTCACTTTCCATATGGAATTCACTTCCATCCATCTTAAAAGTAATGAATCCACACTCGTTTGTAAAAGAACTAAAAAAGCTCTTTGTCAACCAATACAACACGTAGCACTTCATTCTCATAGCCCCTAAAGCATGCTCTCACACATGTATGTATGTGTGTATATATATATGTGCGTATATATATATGTGTATATGTATGTGTGTATATATGTATGTGTGTATATATGTGTGTATATATTTATATATTTTTTCTTTTTTCTCTTTACATCTCGTGTTTACATGATTTCTTTATATTATGAAATGTGCTTGATCACCCATATCATTATGATTATTGGAATTTTTCCCTTCCTGTCGAAGCTATGTTTTATTTGTTTTTATGTTCATCATGCACAGGAGGTCCCAATTCAGTCTCCGACTACGGGACCTCCTTCTGTACACTGTCTGTAATGACTTTACTTTATAGTAACAATAAAATTTGATTCTGAAATTTGATTCTGATTTTTTCTCGGCGTTCGTCAGGACGCGACTTGCATACGCAACGATCCTTTCACGTGACGATTCATCGCGCTGCAATAGAATACCTCCGATTCCGTGACCGCCAGCGTCAGTATGCAGGAGTGTGGGTGCTGTTTCATTGAAATGTCGAAGTACAGGTTCAGATGTAAGGGCGTTTTTCAGATGGCTAAACGCTGATTCGCAGGCAGGAGACCACTCAAAACGAACACCAGAACCGAGTAATTTGTGCAAAGGTGCTGCTTTCGAGGCAAAGTCTCGTATAAATCGGCGCAAGTATGAAGCCAGGCCAAGAAAACTGCGTAAGTCCTTGGTCCTTTCAGGGCGAGGAAAATGAAGAACGGCCGATATTTTATCGGGGTCAGGACAAATGCCATCCTTGCTGACAATGTGGCCTAATACATTCATTGTCTTGCTGGCAAAACGACACTTTTTGTGTTCGGATGAAGGCCAGCCGAACCCAAGCACATGAGGACTTCGTCTAAACGGTGTAAAGTTGACCAGAAAACAATGATATCGTCCAAATACCACTGGCAAGTTTTCCACTTCAGGCCACGCAAAATGGTGTCAATCATGCGTTCGAATGTTGCGGGTGCATTGCAGAGGCCGAAGGGCATTACATTGAACTCCTAAAGTCCGTCTGGTGTCGGAAATGCCGTTTTTTCTTTATGGTCTTCATGCATTGATATCTGCCAGTACCCCGAACGCAGATCGAGACTGGAATAGTATTGAGTTCCCTGTAGGGAATCCAAGGCGTCATCTATACGTGGCATAGGGTATACATCCTTGCGCGTGATCTTGTTTAGCGCCCGGTAATCTACGCAGAAACCCACAGAACCGTCTTTTTTTCGAACTAGGACGACAGGTGATGACCAAGCGCTAGCAGAGGGGCATATTATGCTCCGTCTCAACATGTCGTCAACGTTTTCTTCAATAACCTTCCGCTCAGCTACTGATACGCGATATGGCCGATGACGAACGATTGACGTACCCTCAGTCTCGATGCGATGCGTGGTGACGCACGTCTTTGCCAATACGGGTGAATTGACGTCAAACAAAGCTTCATGTTTCGTCAGTAGGGCAAACAGTTGTTGAGTCTGCGAAGCGTTCAGGTCAGAGCTGATGGTAGTTTTGAGGGAGAAGGTGGATGGAGAACATGCAACAGGGAGATCTTCAGGAGAAGCGTCTTGAAAGGTTACCACAGAGAAAGGGCCCGGTGTAGTGATGCAAGCCAACGTTAAGCCCTTCGGAGCCAGAATTTTTTTCGGCCGTTGGGTTCATTGCGCAAACGAATACGAAGCCATCGTCGAAACGTATCACACCTGATGCGAAGGCTATTCCTTTGGTAACACAGCGTACGAAGGGTTGTACGAGCACATCGCAGCAGTCAATGACATCAGACAGAAGTGTAACAGTTCGCTGATTGTGCGGAGGTAGCTCAGTGTCTTCTGCAGCATAAAAACGAAGTTGTGCGTCATCTGCGTGAAGCGAATAGGCGGTATCGCTCATGTGTAGGACGCGTTGCCGGCAGCAGATGGACGCGGATGCTGTTGAAAGAAAGTCCCATCCTAATATTAGCAGTAGAGTACAGGAACTAAGCACTGCGAATTCCCCATAATGGAGAAGTCCATCAATGAAGACACAAACAGTGCACATGGCAGAAGGTCGGATAACGTCCCCTTGAGCAGCGAGCAACGTAGGTCCATCATAGGGCGTAGTAACTTTGCAGAGACGCGCACATAAATCTCTGTGAATGACCGAGAAACTAGCACCAGTGTCTGTCAATGCTACCATTTCTATGCCTTCCACCGAAACAGATATCATATTATGAGGATGTTTCGGAGGAATTTTTTCTACTTCGCTAAATGCAGCTTTTCCCCCAGAAGCTGCGTAATTTAGTTTTCCGGGCGATGGTCGGCGAACTGAGAGGCTGGTCGAAGTGGCGACTTAGAGCGACAGAGAGGGGACAGCGAGCGATGTCTGACACCATGGTAGCGAGGAGCCGTTTCAGGAGTTCCTGATGGCGAGGAAGAGCGACCGTGAGGTGTAGCGTAAAGACGGTGCTCGAAAGTGGTTCCTATGGCATAGTCATTCCGTTCGTAAGTGTCAAACCCACTGCGCTCGTCTCGCTGACGCTTGCGACAGACGCATGCGATGTGTCCACGATATCCGCAATAGTAGCATGTAGGTCTGGTCGGGCGCCATGATTGATAGTAGGGCTAACGGTTGTTTGGGCTAAGGACTATGAAATCGAGGTGTGCTGGTGCCGGTCGTGCATAGTAAGGCTGGTTTTGCGTGCTGGGCGTCAGGGACGACAGATGGGCTGGCGTCGTCGTCGGCGTTATCAGTGGGACAAAGGCTGGAGTAACCGCGGTGACTTGCGCGTAAGTCAGTGGGGCTTTGGAGACGTGAGGGTCTGTGTAGGCATTACCAGTCATAACCGCCAACTCCTCCTTGATGACGTCCCGTAAATTTATACTTGGGGTGTCAGAAGGAAACTGATGTACTGGGACTGCAGTTCCTCTCGACTGCACTTCCTCTCGTATCATGTTGCGGATCATGGCTCATAACGAGGGGTCGACAGTATGGTTGTCAGGGATGGCTGTAGGAGAGTTGTACAGCTGAAGCCGTGCTGATTCGAGCTCGTCCAGGTGCTGGCACATAGCTACAACGTTAGCAATGATACTTGGGTCCTTTACGATCAAAGCATTGAAGGCAATCGGCCCTATGCCTTTGAGCAGATGGCGCACTTTGTCAGTCTCGGTGATGGAGGCGTTGATGCGTCGACAGAGAGAGAGAACATGCTCGATATACGAGGTATAAGACTTGCCTAGTTGTTGTTTTCGACCATCAAGTGTTCTCTTCGCCAGACTGGCTCAAACTGCTGGAGTAACGAAGACTTGTCGCAGATGTTCTTTGAAGACGTTCCAGTTGGGAAAGCCGATCTGGTGGTTAAAAAACCAAGTCTTCACCACGCCAGTAAGATAGAAGAAGACGTGGCTGAGTTTGTGCGGATCGTCCCAACGGTTAGCTGCACTCAGTATGTCATATTGGTGTAGCCAGTCATCCACGTCCTCGTTTCGGAGTCCAGCGAATAGAGGGGGCTCACGAGGGGGTCCGCTGACGATCCAAGAGTGAGTAGCTGCGGCAGTCGTAGCCGGAGGGGTAAAAGGAGAGGCGCCCAAGGGTTCGTCCTGTGGCATGCTGGTGGACACGTAGCCCAAACGGCGACCTGAGCGAAGCTCCAGGAGGTAAAGCGGGCGAGCAGGAACGGGAAATCGAGGAGCAACGTCCACCACTTGCGACGAAGTCCTTTACACCTCTTTATTAGGCCTGAAAGATGTGGCCAAAACAGTCACCTCCAAGGCACAGAACCGACTCAAGGGTCATCCCCACTAACGATGAAGATGAAGGACACTAGATGATGATGAATTTGTACAGGTGATGAAGAAGCATGCCTGAAATGCCCACAATACACACACACACACACACACACACACACACACACACACACACACACACACACACACACACACACACACACACACATATATATATATATATATATATATATAGGCAGGCACGGTGGCGAAAGTGGCCATAGCGTAGCAATAAGTCAAGTAAATCCTCCGTACGTTCTCACGGAGGATCTACTTGGCTTATACATATATGCTTCAAAAAGCTGTTTATTTGTGACGTTTCTATCAGAGAACGATATTCATCAAGACGAAGTTTACCAGGCTCCAATGTGCTTTTATGTCATGGCCAAGCCGAGAGAGCAAGAAAAAAAAAAAAGATGAAGTGTCCATAATCATAAATGGTCACGCGACACCGTGTGCATACGCCTACATATGCATACCACATAGATTTTGTGCAAGAAAAGGATAAACAAGAATGAACGGTCCAAAAATAGACCAGTGACGAAAAAACCCATGCCCATAGTCAGACATAAAAACAAGTTCTATGAAAAAATGAGAAAAAAGAAGGAACAGAGCGAGATATATATATATATATATATTCCTTTCAGTCACTGTGTCTCCATATGGAGACGCGACTTTCTTTTTCGTTTTTGAGAACGAAACCGAAACAAAGTCATGCTGCACAGTGATGCAGCTAACTTTCAAAACACACAGAGTTGAAATGTAACGCCAACTGGATGTGGAACGGCGAAACAGCACTCGTAAAGATCTTTTCAAGATGGACGCAACCGCGTTTTATAGCAGCACCGGTGAGTTGCCGTCCAATGTTCTCTTTTACGGCGGGGTAAACCATTTATACTGTCTAAAAACGCCTGTTTCATGTGCAGAAAGAGCCAATTAAATTAAAACCAGTCAGTTTTTCATTCCGAGGTCTTTTAGTTTTCACTTTTGACGCTGTTCAGATGTGCATGTACAAACGGACACACCGTGACTTAACTTTTACTTTTTTAGCATGGTCGCGGGAAGTTAGTTCACTTGTGTCATTGGCATCTTGCTCATTTTTGGTCGCAGTTATCTTTTTTCAGCTATCGAGAAGCATGGAAAGACTCGACGCAAGGCCGATATTCCTGCAGCAGAGCGAACTTTTTCGGCAATTGCTGACGGAAACCTGTCCGATGCTAACCAGTCCGATGGTAACCTTTCCGACGACGAGGCCGAAGTCTCCGGCGATGTTGTAAATGCGGTATGTATATTTTGCAGTAGTATTTCATAGTTTTTAGCAGAGCGGTGCCCTAAACGATTACGATTTATTTTTATCATAGGACATTGATATCGGAGGCCCAAGCAATGCTTCCGCACCAACAGTGGAGGAGAGCAGTGATTCCGATGAAGAGAATGATGCCATTAAACAGAAGCGCAAAAAAATCTGTTAACAGGGTGAAGAAAACCTTCGACCCAGGTGACATATCATGGATCCCAGCCCCCACGAAAAGCGATGTGCCGGATGAATCTATTCAGTCTTTCACGAAGTACCTCCCTGACAGCACATTTGAAAGACTTGCAGAATGCTCAAACCTCTATTACTTGCAAACAACTGGCGCAGAGCTGGGCACTACACCGCAAGAAATTAGAGTATTTTTTGGCATTGTGATATACATGGCGGTGCTAAAATCTCCTAGAATTAGGATGTACTGGCAGCAGCGAATCCGGATCGCCGTGGTTGCAGACGCAATGAATGTGAACCGATTTTTTTGAGCTTCGAACCGCTGTTCATATCACTGATGCGAGCGGTCCAGCCCCCAACAACAGAGATAAATTCTGGAAGGTGCGACCTCTCGTTGATGTCGTTAGGGCGCGATTCTTTGAACTTGATGTAATGGAACAGTCAAGTGTTGACGAACAGATAATTCCTTTCACTGGAAAAGTCCCCGCAAAGCAAGTAATTAAGTCGAAGCCAAACCCTGAAGGTGTTAAAGTTTTTGTTCGCTGCAGTCCTGATGTAATCGCTCATGACATTGAAATCTATCTGGGCAAGGGAATTGAAATTGATCCCAGCTATGCGCACCTCGGTCTTGGTAGCTCTGTTGTATTAAGGCTGTGTGAAGCACTGCCAAAGGAAAGAAATGTGAAGTGTTTTTTTTTTTGACAATTACTTCACATCGGTCACTCTGCTTCGCGAACTCCGAATGGCCGGCATACAAGCAACAGGCACGATGAAGGCAAACAGACTGATGGGTTGCAACCTGAAGAGTGAAAGAGAGCTCCGAAAGAAAGGTAGAGGGGTGATGGACACAAAAGTGACTGAAGAAGGGGATGTTGTTTTAGTTAGATGGCTAGACAACGGTATATTAAACATCGCTTCTATGCAAGTAGGGTGTGGTTCGGTTGGTGCCGACAGCAGATGGAGTGATACATCAAAGGAGCGGATTGAAATACCATGCCCAGAAGCCATTCTGGAGTACAACAAATTCATGGGAGGTGTTGAAAAGCTAGATTTCGTGATGGCCCTCTACCCCATGAAAGCGAAAACTAGAAAATGGCCTGTCAGAGTAATGTGCCATTTCATATCACTGGCTTTGGCCAACCTATGGTTGGAGTACGTGCGAGACGCCAGCAACCAGGGACTTCCAAGAAGAAAGGTCCTTGACATGCTTGCCTTCCGAATGGATACCCTTGTTCAAGTGAACAAGAGCGCACCAAGGAAGAGAGGGCGGCCGAGTTCTGACTCAGCTGAGGTGCCTACACGTCGCCCACACAATTCACATCCAGCTCCACCCAATGCAGTGATGTACGATGCGAAGGACCACTGGTCTCAGCAGTTCCAGATGCCATTTCCACAGCGGTGCAAGTATGAAAAATGTTCGGCCGAAACCAGGGTCCACTATAGAAAATACAATGTTTTCCTGTGCATCCCAGCTGAGAAGGACTGTTTTTTTTTTTTCATTTTTACAATCAGCAAACGAGCGAAAGCACCAGTCGCACCCTGTGCAGTAAATATTATTTCTCCTCCTTGTTGTAAACTGGCTCAGTGTATTTATTATTTTTTATAGGAAAAAGCAGGATTGAGTCACGGTGTCTCTATATGAGGGCACAATGCCATTTGCATAATAACTACTCTAGAGAGACGGAACCTTATTTCCTTACCTCTAGACACCTAAAACTGCAAAACCTGCGAGTATGGAATTTTTCTGCAGGGAATATATACATGCCTTACACGTACGCCACGGCTAGGAATTTTGGGATACCACTCCACCATTCTGGGGGACGCCCCCTGGCAGTGAAAGCGCGAACGCGTACGTGCAATCACACGTCATGGGGCTGTGCTCTATATTTGGGTGCTCGAACTGCAGCAAAAGAAAGAAAAGACAGCATTCTTCTAACCCAACTTTTTTCCGCTTGCCAAAGGTCGTCCTCAATCAGTGCGACCGTACGAGAATGCTAAGCGCGAAGCGGCACAGTTTGTGCCTGGCATGTATCAGGCGCGCAAACTCTGATTTCAGCACCAACCGTGCTGAAATCGGAGTTTGAGACGGCCACTTGATATCAGGTGAGCTCGAAAACCATTCTTTGATTATTCGAAATGCTGGGAGACCGAAAAAGAATGGAACAAATTGCATTTGTAGGCAGGCCATTTAAGCCATGGGACGAGACGAATCCCGATTGGGCACCAACGCTTCTCCTCGAACACGCCGCGCGTCACGAAGACTATGCGCGCTACAACCGCGTGAAAGCTCGGCGCCTACAAAAATATGAGAACGATACGGCAGCAGCAGCCCCGGTCTCGGATGGCACGGGGATCAGCAACTCAGTGGAAAGCCAGCTCCCACGAGAAGACGAAATCCCTGCGGACAAAAAGGATCCTGGCCAGCCACCGCGAGAAGACGGATGCCGTATGGACGAAAATGAGCATGGTCTGTAGCCTTCTAGAAATTTCGTGAGCTTGTGACGTTCATTTAGTTTTAGGTAGCCTGCTTCGGTTGTCAAAGAGGAGCAACACTTCTACAAGGCATCATTTCAAAAAATCTGATGTGACCATTGCTTTGTGTTTTTTCGAAACCTCCAAGCTTTGGAATCGCAATGCCTTGCACTCAACAAATGCCTGTATGCTGCTCGCCAGTGAAAACGAACACTTACAGCTGTCCAAAGCAGCATTGATAGTTTTTTACACAGAAATGTCCAACTTTGTACAGTTAAACAGCTTGTTTGAGGTTCTTGAAGCCTACATGTCACACAATGCAAATAAAGCACTGTCAAAGTTTCAGGAGTTCATTTTGTTTGTAATGAAGCTGAAGGTGAACCTGCACAACGTTGATTTGGGGTTCAGATTTGTGCTCTCTGAAACTACTGTGCCTACAATTTTCGGAATTTTCGCAATGCATTTGGTACTGATGTGGTAGTCATTATTGATTGTTCTAAAGTGAGGACAGAGAGACCATCGTCATTACTTCCAAGAAGTGAAAGGTGGTCCCAGTAAAAGGGTAGCAGCAAAGCCAAGTTCTTAATTGGCATATATATTCCTTCAAGCCCCACTTTTTCTTTCAACATAGTATTGATGTCTTAATTGATTTGTACATTTTTCTTCTCCAGTTGTTTCAAGAAAGCGAAATTCACCGAAAGAAAGAGGAGAGCCTGTGCCCAGATTAAACTACCAACAGGTGAGCAACTGTGCTAATGGACTTCACGCTGCACCACTAGGTCATCTGAAGTGGTACCACAACAAATGTCAGTAGACAACTTTGAATTCAACAGCCAAGGTGCCGAAGCTTCAACCGTCAGAATTTGAAGCTCCATAAATGAAACTCCCTCCATTGATGAAGCATAAAGAGACTGTGCTCAGTTGAAGAAACAGTTGGCAGACATGGAAAGAAAATATGCCACACTTCGAGAGTATCACAGCATCGCTACGAACACAGTTGAGAACCTCAAAAAGGAAGTTCACAAGCTTGAAAGTAAGGCTGAGAACTTTGAAAACAATATACACTGCTTGAGTGCAGATCAACTTAGAACTCTTTCTAGAAACTGCCTCCAAGGTCACACTTGGTCTGTGGAGACAGTTGAACAAGATTTGCAAAGTAGGTTCACTTGTGGAACAACCTGGTGTGCGACACTAAGGAAGTCGGGTTATCCTCTGCCATCTAGCAGGACGTTGGCGCGGAGGTTTCGGGTATTAAGATTTCCTCCAGGATTTCCTCAAGAAGTTTTTTATGTCATGAAGTGCAAGGCCGAAACTATAAAAAACGGGGGGGAGATTGCGGGCGGTTTCTTGATGAGATGGAAAAAGCTACAGCCTTTGAACTAGACCGAGCTGAAGATGTTCTCCTTGGGGGTACAACTTTTCCTTCTGTTGTATTTGTTTCGTTTGTAACGCCAGCAAAACCCGCTGCGCGCGCACCATTTCGTTTGGGCCCTGTGCACCTTCATTCTCCCTCTTTCCCCCCTCCCTTCACCCTCTCCTAATGCCAAAGTATATAACCACACTACGGACAATAAACGCCGTCGTTGACTGCCCGACCATCGTCCTTGCTGCTTCGCTGCGCGCGCCTGTGTTACTACAGTGGCGACGAGCCCGGAAACCGCCCATGCTGCCGTGAAAGTTGAAGCCGACGGCCTGCCACAACAAGTACCGGCGACCATGACCAGCCTCCAGCTCCTGGTTTTCGACGACACAAGAGATAAGTGGAAACCATACCTTGTTCGGGCTGAAGCGTATTTTGAAGCAAATGCTATTACTGCCTCCAAAAGGCAGAGAGCACTTCTGGTGGCAGCACTCAGCACGCAGACTGTGCAAGTGCTAGCGGGGCTAATTGCACCTCGGACGCCGAATTCTCTTACTTACGCCGAAGCGGTCGCAGCATTAAATGACTACTACGATCCCAAGCGTCACGAGATTGCAGAAAGCTACAAGTTTTTTACCCGTTGCCAACAAGAAGGGGAGTCGGTGCACGCATTCCTAGTCGAAATACGGCGCATAGCAGACAATTGCAACTTCGGAAGTGCGCTGAACCGGATGTTGAGGGACAGGATTGTTTGCGGCGTACGCTCAACTAACTTGCGCAAGCAGTTACTGGCACATAAAGATTTAACCGTCGAGGAGGCTGAATCAATGTCCGTTGCAGCCGAGGCAATCGACAGCGATGCAAAAGATACGAGTGCAGAGCCGCCGACTGTGCTAAAAATGCAAGCCCATCATGGCTCACCCTCTCGAGGTAATCGTACACTAGGCGCATCGCATGACTGCGGCCGATGTGGAAGCGCGAAGCACGACCATAACGCCTGCCGCTTGGTTAACGCACGCTGCTATCACTGTGGGAGGCGCGGTCATTTGGCAAAGAAATGCTACAGTGCTCCAACTGATGAAAAGGGGGGAAGGCGGGCAGCGAGTGTAAAGGCACTGACAGTTGAAAGCGCGTCTAGCAACGACGACCTGGATAGCACACACGTTTGGACGTTGATTTCGGGAAGAAAAAACGGTTTGGAACCACCCATACGCCGCACGTTTCGATGGGGCAACGAAGACCTTGCCATGGAAGTGGATACTGGTTCCCCGGTGTGCGTCGTATCGCGCCAAGTGTACGATCGACACCACGCACAGTGGCCGCGCTTACAACCACCACGAACCAAGCTGTCATGTTACGCGGGACAGCTTCCGGTGTTGGGGGAACTCGAACTCCCAGTGAAGTATAAAAATGTATCTGTGCCTTGCCCGCTCATCGTGCTTGACTGTGCATGACCCAGCCTATGTGGCCGCGATCTCATTGCTTTGCTTAGCAAGACGGGCGTTCCCATTGGAGACCTGACTAAGCCGTACCCTACAGCAAGCGCCGAGCCAAGCGACCCTATGCTGAACCGACTACTCGGCGAGTTCGAGGATGTTTTCTCAACAGACCTTGGACTAATCAAAGGTCCACCAGCCAGCCTAAAACTCAAGGAGACAGCGACACCGAAATTCTGTAAGCCCAGATCTCTTCCTTACGCCCTCCGCGATAAGGTCTCTCGTGAAATTGATCGGCTGGTGTCACTTGGTGTTCTATCGCCCGTGCAACATGCAGAATAGGCTACACCTATTGTGGTCGTTTTGAAAAAGGACGGGAGCGTGAGAATATGCGGTGACTTTAAGGTTACCCTTAACCCAGCATGTGAGGTGGAGCATTACCCTCTTCTGGTGATAGAGGACATGTTCGCAAGCTTAAACGGAGGCGAATATTTCAGCATTTTGCATTGAAAAGATGCATACAATCAAGTGCCCCTTGACGAAGCGTCCAGCGGGCTGTGTGTCATTAACACGCACCGAGGGCTTTTCCGGTATAACAGACTTCCGTTTGGAATAGCTTCCGCACCGGCCATTTTTCGAAGAAAGATGGATGCAGTACTCGGCGGGCTGCCAGGTGTTCAAGCCTACCTTGAGGACGTGCTAGTGTCAGAAGGCAAGAGTGATAACGGAGAGCAGCTCAAGAGAGTGTTGGAGCGGTTCCGAGAGCACGGCGTTAAACTTAGGATTGACAAATGCAAGCTTCGGCAACCTTCTGTGACTTACCTTGGCCATCGTATAGATCGGCAAGGCCTCCACCCCATTGAAAAGAACGTAGGCGCCGTCATGCAAGCCCCGCGCCCGCGTAACGTTAGCGAATCGCGCTCGTTCTTTGGCATGCTCACGTTCTACGCACGTTTCCTGCCCAACATGCCGACTGTGCTCAGCCCCTTGTATCAGCTCATGGAAAAACGAGCCCGTTGGGAATGGCGGGAACCGCAGCAGTCAGCGTTCGAGAAAGCGAAAGAAATGTTGGAGAATACGCAGCTTCTCGTTCATTTTGATCCCAACAGGGAACTGAAGCTAGAATGTGATGCTTCCCCGTGTGGCGTGGGTGCTGTTCTGTTTCACTCGGCGGGAAATGAGCACAGACCAATCGGTTTTCGCTCCAGAACATTAACAAAAGCGGAGCGAAACTACTCTCAGCCGGAGCGAGAAGCCTTGGCACTGATTTTTGGCACTGATTTTTGGCGTTTCTCGTTTTTGTGACTACCTCCTAGGTCGGCAACTCACCCTGGTAACCGACCATCAGCCACTGCTGGGACTGCTCAAGCCTGACCGCCAAACGCCGCCGATGGCCGCTGCGCGCATTCAACGGTGGGCACTGTTTCTAGGAGGCTACCAGTACAAGCTACAGTACGTTCCGGGGAAACAACTACTGGCAGCAGATGCCCTCAGCAGACAACCAGCCCCGGCGGCAGCGGAACCAGTAGCCGAAGGGGAGCCTCCCGAGTACGTCCTGTCGGTGGAGGCCCTGGACGAAGGTATAGTGACGACGCACGAGTTGCAGGAGCTCACTGCCAAGGACTCGTTGTTAGCCCGTGTCGCGGAATACATCTTGCATGGCTGGCCTCGAACAACAAGTGGAATGGTGCCCACCTTGCTGCCCTTTTTTGATCGCAAAATGGAGCTGTCGATGGCTCACCGGCTAATCTATTGGGGCAACAGAGTCATCATACCACGGAGGGCGCAGGAAAGGATGTTGCAGTTGCTACATGAAACACACCAAGGCTCCTCGTCAGTGAAAGCGGTGGCACGGTCACTGTTTTGGTGGCCAGGGATAGACAGGGAGATTCAGGAATTGTCGGCGCAGTGAGTAAGCTGTGTAGAAAACCTGCCCATGCCTGCGGCAGCACCACCGGTGAGTTAGCCGAAAATGGCCGAGAGGTGGTCCCGGATCCACATCGGTTTTGCGGGCCCATTAGCCGGCAAGATGATACTTGTGGTGGCAGATGCTCACACGAAGTGGATTGAAGCAATACCTATGATGCATGCGAACACAGCGGGTACTATTCGCTGCTTACGAAATCTGTTTTGTCGGTTCGGAGTGCCACGCACAATCGTGTCCAACAATGGCACGCAATTTACGAGCCAGGAGTACGCCACGTTTGTAGCAAGAAACAATATTGTGCACTTGCGTACAGCGCTTTTCCATCCTCAGTCGAATGGAGCAGCGGAAAGAGCAGTGCGCAAACCTTAAGGATGGCTTGCGGAAAATGCAAGATGGCCCACTAGACGATAACATCATGCGCCTGCTATTCCATTACAGGAGGACCCCGCAAAAAGAAGGAAAGTCACCCTCGGAGATGCTTCTCGGTTACCAGCTGCGGTCCCGTCTTGACACCTGCCTGCCGCCCAGGGATGAGAACTGGTCGCCGGGTGCCGACGATTGGACCATCTCGCCAGGAAGCAGCGTCTACGTGCGCAACTATGATGCCGGCAAAATATGGACGCCTGGACGCGTAAAAGCTGCGTCGGGGGCGAGAATGATAGGAGTGGACATACCAAGAGGGTTAGTGCAGCGTCGTATCGACCAAGTCCGCCGCCGCCGCGAATCGACGCCGGAGTCTGCAACTGCGGGGACAGCTGAAGGCGCGGACGCTGAAGCTGAACCTGCCAGCGTGACTACTCCTGTCCCGTCTCCTGCGTTGCAACGCATGTCCAGACGGAATGAGCAAGAGCGAAGCCCAGAGCTACCGGCAGCGGATGGTTGGAGTGAGTTTTCCCCACCAGGTGCTAAGGAACCTCCAGTCGCTACGGACGAACACTCACCTGAGGTGGTCCCGCATCAGCCAACGCTGAGGCGATCGACAAGAGTTAGGAACCCGGTACAATGGTTCCACTTTTAAAAAGAAAGAAATGTTGTATTTGTTTCGTTTGTAACGCCAGCAAAGTAGCTGCGCGCGCACCATTTCGTTTGGGCCCTGTGCGCCTTCATTCTCCCTCTTTCCCCCCTCCCTTGACCATCTCCTAATGCCAATGTATATAACCACGCTGCGGACAATAAACGCCGTCATTGACTGCCCGACCATCGTCCTTGCTGCTTCGCTGCGCGTGCCTGTGTTACTACACCGTCAAAGCTGCAATAGCCCGCCAATCACCCTTTGGTGTTCATGTTGGGTGGAATTGATCAGCGGTGGAAGCTGGTGATTGAATATAAGTTTACTGGCCGATCCATGTATGGTGCCTTGCTCAAAGACAATGTGCTAGACATCTTCCAGCATTGTAGCCACATTTCTCTCAGAGTCTGGGCAGTCACATGTGACTAGGGTTCAGCAAATCAAACAATGTGGCGAGAGTTCGGGTTTTCAAGCCACAGACATTTCACTACAGTATGCTCAACACTGCATCCATGTTTGAATCACAAAGAGCTTTTTTTTACTGCTGATGCAGCACATGTTCTAAAGAACCTATGAGGCAACCTTTAAGCTCCAACGTCTTCATTCTGAGCATAGCCTCCTTTATGCTTTCTCTGCCTACCACGTGAGCAAAGTGCGACCGTTGGCGGTCGGCTCCCACTCCTTCCTTTTTTCTGGGATTACACCGCCAGATGCCATGGGGTGGTGTCAGCCATGTAGAGTTGGTGCAGCAGCAGCTGATAGCAGTCATTCCATGCCGAACGTGCTGGCATGTGGCGTCGCAAGCTGACTTCTCGTGCTGGCATTCAATTAAAAAGGGAAGCCTAAAACTCTTCGTGTTTCCAAGTGCGAATTCATTGCACATGTACCGTAAAGAAGGCAATCAGTAGTTATACTTCTTTGTTTTGAGTAAGTAAGCTGTTTGTCTTACCCTGAATGCTGACCATGCATGGAGTCGCATATTTTGCACCAGTAAGTTCGAGTTTTAGGCCTACTGGCTGTGTTTTTGATTGAATGTGCTCTACCTCGAATACGATGTAGCTATCTAGTTTTACGTCTGTGACTCAACCTGAATCGCCGACTTTTGACTCGAGTCATTAACCTGTATAATAATTTTTATTTTATTTTTAAATTTTTTGGCAGATCTCTATGGCCAACTGCTGTGCACCACTCTGCCGGTCACATTCAAAGAGCAAACTTTCTGGCATCTCCTTCCACGAACTGATGAAACACTGTGGCAGAGATGAATAAAAGCCATTCGGAGGGATTAGTGGGAGCCAAACACCGACTCCAATAACTCAAGAGTGTGCAGTAGGCATTTTAGAGAAACAAAATTTATAGATTTCAAGCGACAGCACCTCAAAACAGGTGCGGTGCCATCTTTGTTCCCCGAATACCCTGCATACTTGAGGCCGCAACTTTTGAAGGATAAGCATTCTAACCTCCCTGCCGTTTTTTCCCTCCTATTTTCCTTCCTTTTCCTTCTTGAGAACATCCTCAAAATGTCCACGTCGCAGAGCACAAACAAGGAAAATGGGTCACCACCGAACAAAGAGGAAGCGCTTGAATGATGAAGACCAACAAGAGCGGATTCCAAATGTTGATCAACCATGTAGTGAGAATTTACAATTCAAACTCCATCAACAAAATATTCCAGCTACAGACATCAACCAACCATGTAGCAAGGAGATAACAAAAGAAACAACGAGAACTGATCTAGCAGCTATCGAAACTTGTATGATCAGTCATGACCCCTAACATGTCTCTCGTAAAAATGTTGAAAAAGCAACACAGGTCAATAAATGCTGTTTCTGTGGCAAGCAGGCTGGAGTGTCCAGCCTGCTTGCCACAGAAAGAACCAAGTGGAAGCAAAAGGAGCAAGGTTTAAAGAAACTAACAAATTGACAGACTTTGTGAAACAGTATATTGATATAAAGAAGAGCTCAAAGAAATTAAGTCTGACTGCCATTTTGGAAACTTACAGTACATACAGAAGCAAGCAAAACACCTGCAAGGTGTTTTCTTCTGTAACCAAATCGTGAACTGCAGCGAAAAAAGCCAGCATGGTCTGAAAACGTGATTCGCCACTGTATTACTCTTGGGCATTTTTCTACAAAGATGAGCATGCGGAAAAAGAGAGGCTTCTAAAGCTTGCCCAGCAATGCATTCAAATAAGGTAGACAAGCCCTTTAAAAGATGACTGTCTTAATGCTCATAAAAAATTAAAAGTGTAGTACTGCATTTAAACTTGGCTGATGTACAATGCTACCCACACCTGTAGGAGCATTTTTTTGCTCTAAAAACTATTCTTCCTTTATTTTATTTTCCTTTATTACATTCAGATTCTCACCACTGAAACCTTGATCCATTTCGCTGAAAGTATTGGCCATGCATGGCAATTTCTAAATGGCATCGGTGCTTACGATGAGAACCATGCACAGATCAAATGTCCAAAAAACTCTGGAAGTATTTTTTTCAACTACAAGGTATGAGTATAATGGGCAATGCTGTTCCCAGATCGCAACACTATTTTGAAAGTCTGAAACGCATTCAATTTTCTCATCTAATACTCCTGTCACACTGCACGTGTAATGTAATTTGCAGTGAACGACTTTAAAAACGAATCTCACTATGATCTTGTGTTCCAGGTCTACACAGCTAAGTGAAATTAAATTTGGAATTGGTGTCAATGTTTATCGGCAGGCTGCTATGATACCAAAACGTTGCAAATCGTGCACTTAATTTACATTACACTGTCTGGCTGGTTGAAAATACACTGCCACATGATAAAACAGCATTAGGAGAGAAGAAAAATCCTCATACCTAAGCAAGACTAGGATAAAGCCACTCACAACATACAATCGCCAATATTTAGAACCGTAACAACGTTCATAAATTTGTGACGACGATAGATTATGATCTGTGCAAACAAACGATGATTGCTCTCCAGCTAATGCAAATGAAGCATCACAACCAACTGAAGCGCCTCAAGATTGATATCGAAGATCATAGACATTTTTGGAGCTGCGCCTGCACACCAATTCGTTTATGTCGGCTGCTCTTAGGGCTTCAACTTGTGAGCGAATAACAAAGAAATGTTGTGCTTTCCCCCCAAAAAATGGAAAATTGGTTTGAAAACACTCTCCCTCAACTGGTGTCCAACATGTGCGTGTGTATTCTGCTACTCGCGAGCCTAACCTGGTGGCGTTGCACGAAAACAGCAAGCGGGTGTAGACATAGCTGAAGTTGGAGCCTGGGAAAGAGAATATAGCTACGGAAATCGCTTCCACTATCATGTTGCATGTTAAAAAGTTACCAAAATATTAACAACTTTACCATCTTTAATAAACATCTGAACATCATTTACACTTGCTTTAGGATGTTGAATTTGTGAAGCACCTGTTGATGAGACAACACATGTCACGCTTCCATGAGTTCAGTGAACGCATTCAACGAGCGAATGCGATTAGGTGTGAAAGTCATTCACTATGCCCATGTAGCAGCTACAAATATGACATTATTGCCTAATATCCTTCGCAGCGAATGACATTACAGATGCCATTTGACAGTGGTATAACACAGCTACTTGTTAGTAGGTACTATCATACTCTTACCTGCACTTTTAGGTAAGGGAACTAGCTATATATAAGGGACAGATACTCAGTGTATATCGTGGTGCTTAATTTTTGCTTCGCTAACTTTTTTTCCAAGGGATATGGTTGCCTTCATAGACATGAAAGTTGATAATGGTGTCAAGTGAGAAAATGTGGGTATGCTCGCTGCATTGTGTAGTCCATCACACAATGCTCTAAAGGCGATTTTCTCAATAGTTCTTCACAAAAATAGCGTGCAGTGGTAAAGCAACCCCGTTGCCTAATAATAAAATAATGTACAGGTATTTGCAACATTAAAAGCGTTATTTTTTATGGTGGAATTCCTTGCACAAGGTATATTGATGCCATAAAGCAGAAAATTAAAAAAACTATCAACTTACTTGTACATTTTCATGCATTCTAAGGATAAATTGTTTATTGCAAGGCACTTTCTCTATTGTGCTACTGGCAGTCGTTGATTGCAATTACAAATTTGTTATGATTGATGTCGGGGCCTATTGCAAGCAGAGTGATGGAGGTGTTCGTGAACAGTCGAAGTTTGGCAAGCGGCTCGAACAAGGAAAGCCACAGCTACCAAAGGACTTACAGCTTCCAAACACAACACTGCCAGCTCCTTGTGTGTTTATTAGGGACGAGGCTTTTCAGCTGAGGACTAACTTCTCGAGGCCTTGTCCAGGATGTGGACTGAATTCGAGTAAAAGAGCGTTCAACTATCGGTTGAACAGAGGACGGTAAATTCATATAATTTTAAGCTGCATCATTGTTGTAATTGTAGTCCTAGAACATGTGGGATTTATTCCTATTCCACAGTGTCAACATCATAGAAGTGGTCAACATACCAAACTGTTTGCACTTGATTTTCAGCTTTCATATTTCCTACAATGTAATTTTTCCAGATTTTTGCTTGCTAAAGTGAACCTTTATAGTACAGTCAAATGCCAAAATAAATATTTTTTCTTCCTACATGCACAAAAAGTCACGCCTTGGGCTACAGTAGAGCAAATACGGTAATTCGTTGTCATAAAATGTCTGAAGTTTGGATTGAACACCACATAAAATTGCAGATTATCCTACTCTTCTACTTTGTTCTCAGAGATTGAGCATGTTTGCTGACACAAATTCTGCCACTCACTACTATATGTTGACCTGGCTGAGAAAAACAGGTATTTTATATCATTGTACTGATGTCATACAAATCACTCATGCTCAGAATCAGGGGCATTTCAACAAGCGTGAAGCCTCTTTATGCAAGCTCACGTTAGGAATATATTAAAGAGGTATGGCAGGGTAGATTGAGCAACACCGTGTATTTGCAAGCGCTTGGGTGTGCTCAAAGCCATTTAAAATAGCGCCAAAAACCTCACCTTCTACTGATGTGCAGGCTCTTTTCCACCATTGTTTTTCTGAGTACATTTAAACAACAATGGAATAATTTTTATTGCAACTATGGCTAGATGGGTTAAATATATCCCCTTCCTATCATTTTTGCATCTTTTCATTGCAAATTTTCCCACCAAACTGCTTTTGCAGCATAATTATTACTGTACATTAGGAGCACATTGTGCGACTCTTTTTCCGGCATTTTTTTTTTCATTTGTGTTGAGAGTTGTGAAAGCTTTGAGGCGCCAAAATTACGTTGAGGAAGAAAGACGGCCGTGCTGCTCGTTAAGCTCCAGCCAATCAGTGGAGGCATAATGGACAGTTTAATAAGTATACACCATGACAATCGCGCCCCAGGACAACTTTTTTATCCTTGCTCACCCTACTGAAGAAAAAGAGACCAAAGCAGAGCAAGCATACACTAAATACAGTCTCAAATTTGATGGTATAAAATCAAGCACATGAGTTCTGTTGGCTAGAGCACAATAAAAATTTTCACATTGAATGTACCGCTGGTGCTACACTCTTGTAAAGAAGTGTAAAATAGTATTTTGCATGTCCAGAGTTTTGTAGAGCTCAAAATCGGTGTTTTTATATCACTATTTGTTAGAACTGATTACTCACAACTTTCTGGAAAGGTTTCTTGCTTTACTCATAAGATGTGCCGAGAATGCATTTGGCATTCTAGTTACGAGGTGGAGAATTCTCGAGAGGACCATTGGAGAGAGCCTAGCACATGCTAAATGGAATGTGAAGGACATGTGTACGCTGCACAATTCGCTCATGGATGCACACAGGAAGTGAGGACTCCTAATGTGGTCCAAGCTATGCAGATTCCGTGAACTACCTTGGGCAGCGGTGGGGTGGCCAGTGGCGACAGCAGCTCATGCAAACACCCTTACAAATGGCTCGCACTAAGGCCCCTAACTTTGCCAATAAGGCAAGGTACGTCAGGGGCCTTTACACAAAGTACCTTAACAGTGCTATACGATGTGTTCCGTGGCAGGATGCTGTGCTATTAGGAGTTTAGGTACATTTAAGCTTATTACATTAAAGCTTATTAATTTAATACTCTCAGGCACTTTTTGTAGATAGAAAATTCCCACTCGACAGATGCGTTTCAGTGTGAAAAAGCTGAGGATCATTTTGGCAAAAGTCAGCAGTTCTTTGTTTGGGCCACAAATTTGCACCCAAAGGGCATTCAGCCGATCAGTGCTCCTATCAAAATTTTTCAGCACTGCTTGCGTTGATGCCAAAAAACGTACATGCTTGTAAGCCTACATTGCCCGCTCAGCCTGTGTTCCAATCATCCACTGGTGTTCCATTAACACCTCAAGGGCATCAGTCAAACGCCTTCCTCCAAGACTTGGAATCAGCACGCACGCAGGATCTAGACATACAGACCCCCTCATCAGCTGGAACTTCAGCGGCAACCGTTCCACAATTTTTTGGCACAATTCTTCGAAAATGAGGTGCAGTCATCTCTAAACTGAAAGGATAATGAAGTCGGAAAGTTGCAGAGCCTTTCTGAGTGCATTTTATGCAGCGAAACTAAGGTCTATCTTGGGTGACAGAGAAACGTTTGAAGGCTGGTCCATATCTATTCTCATTAACGTAAATGGACTGTTCGCTGTCATCATCACCTCTTTCTTTATAATTCTGCTCAATATAGACCATAGAAGCATTTCCAGCGATATTCCGAAAAATGTAAGCATCGATGTATCGCTCTGAAACTGGAGCAGGAATGGCTGCAGTTCTTCTGGGACACTAAGCATGAAGGCTAACTCTATGCACAGCCGAGAGTCGTGGATGACTTTCTCGACCACGGCGTAACTGGCGCCAGTCTGCCCCTTATTCTCGTTGTGACACGACCTGACAACCACCTTCATGTTTTGGCCATCTGCATTTTGGGCATGCCTTCTGAGCACGATGGAAGAATAATACTTAGGTGAAAAGAAAGCGCACTCACTGCACTCTGACGTGATGAACGAACAGCGTTCTAGTAACTTGGCGCGACGAGAGATGGCGTGCGAGATTGTGGACAGACCTTCGCCGCCTGTTCGCCGCACGCGCGTTTTAGTTGCCGACTTTTTCACGGAGAAGTGCGGTAATATTTGCTTTGTTTGTGTGTATTACGGTCAGCTGAAAGCTTTATGCCGTTGGACAATGGTGAAGTGCTTTGTGCTTCTCTGCAACAGCGGCTACAATTTGTGTGACACGAAGTATTCCCTTTCCAAACCTCTGAGTAATGAAGCGGGACTTGAAGCATGGAGACGGGCGATACCGTGCAAAGACAGAGTGCTCCAGAATAATGACCGTGTGTGTGATCGACATTTTGCCCCACATTTCATTCTCAGGACTTGGAGTGCCAAAGTAGACGGCTGGGTGCTCTTGTCGGGTACGGGAAGGGCGGGACTCGCGAAAGGTGCGGTGACGACTATTATCGAAGGGGTGCCAAAATACTTGTCAAAAAAAGTAAAGAGTCCTCGGAAGCCGGTAGGGTGACAGTCTCGTGCTGTTGCTCCCCGCTGTACTGTTTTGAAGTCTAGGAGCTCCTGCGAAGGTGAATCGGTGCTTTCTGGCGGTGCTGACGGAGCACCAACGACTGATCGCGCTGCAATAAGCGTTGTCGAGGGTTGCAGCTGTGAAGCGGAGAATACGATCTCAGACCCAAGCAAGACCCCGTTCAAGATTTTATTCAACTCTGCTCCTAGAATGCGCCTTCCTGGACCATTGTGGGCAGCTCACCGAATCGACGAGGAAATCAAGGACGTTCTATTCAATGACGCTTGCATTTGGCACAGTGGTGCATCCAATGCCGTGTTTACGAAGAAGACACTGCATGTAAAACGCGACATGTCTGTTCAAGCATATGTTTTGAGTAAGCCAGTTGAATGCAGCACTGTTGGGATCAATTCATTTGCCAGTTCAGTTTCCGAAGTAGATGCAATGTTAACTGCTGTTGATAACGTGAGTGTTTGTTGTGGAGGGTCTAGTTTGGACAGTTTTTCTACCGTGCTTCCGGAGTGTGCCTTTGTCGATTGCCAAGGAAAATGAAGGCACAATAAGTGCCCATTAGTGACAACTGGAGGTGGTATATGCAGGCCATGCAGTGGTCTCTAAGACACTTTTAGGATACATGCTGAGCGACAAGCTATGAGGATTAAACAGAAGCGCTCTTTGAAACGCATACGATTACCACCACTCCGCAGAATTACATTGCCTGCGCAGCATGAAAGACTCTATGCCTTGCGCTTTTCCAGAGCTGCGCTGCAACGCTCGCGATCGAGGCTTTTGAAGCGCAACAAGCTTTTGACAAAACAGCTTGAGGAAAGCAAGAAGGAAATGATGAAAATGCAAGATGAAGATGTTGCAGAGAAGTTGCAAGCTCTTAAAATGCCACCAGCTCAGCTACTTATTCTAAAGGAATGTATTTCTGCTGCCAAGTGGCGGCAAAAACAAACAGAAGATACACAGACGATGGGCTTTTACAGCGCCTTCTAAATATACGAAGCCCTGCTACGTATTCCTTCTTACGAGGCAATAACATATTACCCCTTCCTTATGTATCCACAATTAGGAAGCACATTAGTATGGCTGGCCTCAAATGCGGATTTGATGAGGATTTTTTTTAAAGCTTTTAACCCATTATTGCCCCTTGTTGCAGATATACCCAGTTCCGTGCCCTGCCGATTTCAAGGATCCTAAGGCACCGGTAAAAGGTGTCCATACTATGCTATTTTGAGGGTTCTTCGTTCCACGCAGTACCATTTTCAGCCGCTTGGGGGCCACATTCGTCGTATCTACAGTTTGCAAAATGGCAGCATCCACGTCGTCGTGAGGCTCCGCAAACAAGGTACTGTAAATATTTTTTTATGAGCCCTCAAGTTAACCTGCGCTGCTTTTTTCCCTGAATGTGTGTTGGAAACACTCTTGACAGTAATCTAGAATCCAAAAGTTAGTTTCTTGCTTGCTCTGTTCGAGAAAATATTTTTTTCATGTGGTGTGTTGCACATATGCAACATTGGGCACTAAATGCCACAATTTTCATTAATCCAGATATGCAACATTGCTTTTCTGCTTGAAACGCGTCTCACATATCGTGACACGCATTCATGTGGAGTGTGTGAATGGATGTTTGTTTGCTAATTTTCCTGTTTTAACGATTTTTTCAGGGACATTCTGTAATTTCAACCTCAACATTCTATTCTGTTCCAAAAGAGAGGCCGAAGCGTTTTGTTCATGCAAACCTGCTGGATGTTATCGACCCTAATGAGAGCGATTTTTCCGCTGATGAAAAAAGTGACGAAGAAGTGTCTGGAGACAGCAGTGATGAAGGAGATGCCATCCAAACTGAGGTAGAAGAAGCTGAGGAAGAGGTTGCTACCTCGACAGATGCGCCTCCGGTAGATCGGAAACCGCAGAACATGAAAAGGCGGTACACATGGGTGAAGAAGGATTTTGATATCGAGGCAGGTAGTTTCGAGAACAACTTTCCGCTGCCACCTGCATAGCCGCTGAGTGCAGCGAAATACTTTGACATGTTTGTTTCTCGATCCATTCTAAAGGCTGTCGTCGATGAAAGCAATAAGTACTACTTTCAAAAACATGGAACCACTCTAAACCTCACCGGGGAAGAACTTACATCTGGCTGGGCATGTTTTGCAGGATGGGACTCATAAACATGCACAGGGTTCGTGCTTACTGGGAAAATGGAAGTAGATATGAATTTGTAGCCCAGGTAATGTCCCGTAACAGATTTGAAACGATCACAAGCCACCTGCATTTTTTCAATAATGAAGCGGCCAATGACAAAGTAAAAGAAGACAAATGCTGGAAAGTGCGCCCATGGCTCAGTTCTTTGCGCAGCAACATAGTTGTCTTGCCCCAAGAAAAAAAAAATCTGCAGTGGACGAAATCTTGATCCCTTTCCGTGGGCGGTGTTACATTCGTCAGTACATGCCTAATAAACCAAAGAGTAAATGGGGTCTAAAACTCTGGGCACGTTCTAGGGAATCAAGTCTGTGTTATGATTTCGATGTCTACCAGCGCTGCAACAAAGGTTTTTATGGCAGCCAGGGTGGCTACCAGCTTGGGTTGGGAGCTGGTGTCGTGCTCCAGCTGTGTTCCAGCCTACCGAAGCGAGACGACAATCTAGCCGTCGCTGATAACTTCTTCACAGGCCCTCAGCTTGTAGAGGAGCTTTCAAGAATAGGAATTTCCTATATTGGTACGGTTCGTGAAAACAGACTCAGCTGCAGCAAGTTGATGAATGAGAAATGGATGAAAAAGTGAGGTCGGGGCACCTGTGATACTTCAGTCGCTTCGTGTGACCAAAAGACAATGGTGGCAGTGAAGTGGCATGACAACCGCACTGTTACTCTTCATTCGAACTGCATTGGTGCTGACCCGCTTACATCAGTCAAAAGGTGTGACAGCAAGGAGAAAAAGCACATTTTTGTCGATTGTCCAGCGATCATTCCTTCCTACAACAGATCAATGGGTGGCGTGGATCTTCTTGACAAAATGTGCTTCTTCTATCGCTTTTCTATCAGGTCTAAACGCTGGTATATGTATTTGTTTTGGCACACGCTCAAAATACCAGCTGTTAATGCATGGTTCATGCACAAGAGAATTCTCCAGCAGCACAAACTGCCGCCTACACCCTTGAGAGAATTCCTCTCTGAGCTCGCAACGAGTCTGATCTTGCTCAACAAACGACCACCAGGGCGCCCTTCAATACATAATGTCACGCCATTCAAGAAAGTGTGCCTAAATGTCCCCCGGGATGTCAGAAGAGACAGCAAGGAGCACTGGCCCACATGGAATGCAAAACGGAACCACTGCAAGGCATGCCCAGGAGGGTAAACCTATGTTTCGTGTGCCAAGTATAAGGTGATGTTGTGTTTCAACAAAGACCGTAACTGTTTTGTTAATTTTCATCAGTAGGCGCCAAACAGCTATGCTTCAGTTTTGTGCTGTCTTCAATTTGAAAATTCGCCAAAATTATTGGTGGCAATAAAAAGTTTTTTTCACTTGGCTTGGCCTCCATTTTATACACTACTGCCCATTGTTGCACATATGCAACATCTCATTAATAATTCGCAGACTATATCTTCAAGTTTTTTATTGAACACTTGTACTTCTAGTGACTCTAAGAGCATGGCCAAGAAATATTTTGAAGTTTGGAAAAATGTTTCTCATACTGGGAATTAATGGGTCAAGATAAAAGTCTCCAAGAAAACGTCTTTCCAAAAGAGGGGAATGCTCTTTTGATGAGATACATGTCAGAAAAGAGATGACTGTCTGCTCTCAAACCATGACCTATGCTGGCCTTGTTAATAACGGAGAGCAGGGTGTTCAAAGCAATGAGCTTGCTCATCATGGTCTCGTAGTTGCCTTTTCTCCTTTTGGTGACAGCTACTTGCAGCCAGTAGCTGTTTTTGCTTCAAAAGGACCAACAAAATGCACTCTTCTTGCACAGCTACTCCTACAGTGCATTGTGCCCTTAGAGCATGCTGGCATTTTTGTTGATGGAATAGTGTGCGACGGTGTTTCAACCAACCGGGCTATGTGGAAACAGCTCGGGATCAGTGGTGCATTGGGGATTGTTAATGCGTTTGAGCATCCACTTGACGTGTCTAGAAAAGTGTATGTCCTGCCAGATGTTGCTCATCTATTTAAGTGCATTCGGAATCACCTTTATGAGAAAAAAAACTTTGAAAAGACAAGGCCGATTTATAAAGTGGTCGTGCTACGACATTTGTATGTGGCAGACACGAAACGTGCTGCCGACCTCAGAGTATGCCCAAAGTTGATGTACAACCATGTTAACCCGTCAAATATGTTGAAAATGAGAGTGAAGCTAGCCACCAAACTTTTCAGCAATTCTGTCGCAAAAGGAATACAGTTTTATGCATGCAGAGGTGAAACTCTGCTTTGTAATGCAGAGGCAACGGTTGAGTTTACCCATTTTCTTAATAACCAATTTAATGCCCTCAACCGCCGCTTCCCACGAAAAGGTCTCACTCTTGGTTGCAAGGACTTCTTGGTCATTGAGAGTGCTTCCAAGTGGCTCGACGAGTGGGAACAAGAAGTTATTAATGAAGACATTCCGAAGGACTTTTTTCGGACCCCATCAACTGCAGAGGGACTGCGAGTTACATTGAAATCAGTTCTAGAGCTGTCTTGTTGCCTGTTGATGGAATGTAATTTCAAGTATGTCCTCACCTCTACAATGAACCAAGACTCTTTAGAATGTTTTTTTGGTATAATAAGACAGGCAATAGGCCAGAACGAGCATTCTACATTTCCAACTTTCTTGCAGCTCTATCGGATGCTGTCTCTGTATTTTTTGCTGAGGCCCTTACAGTTTGATAACTGTACAGCCGCTGAAAGCAGCCAGTCTGCTTTTGTGACTTGCCGACATTAGAGGCATATACAAGAGTTCAGCTGCAGCACGGCCAAAAAAGTGGGAAGAGCTGAGAAATAAGCTCGATGGCCCGATCAGCCAAGAAAACTAGGAATGTGAAGATGTGTTCGATCACGATTATTCTAATGCAGCTCTGGTCGACTGCATTATTTATTATGTCACCGGATTTGTGACGACGAAGCTGGCCAATAAGACATCGTGTGTAGTTTGTAAGAAAGCACTCAAAGGACAACGAGGCTTCTCAAAAGCAGCTGAAGCGGAAACTGTGAACTGCAAGACCAGAGGAAGACTGACGCATCCCAATGCACACCTTTTCCAGCTTTTTAGAAACATTGAGGAAGAGTTTGCAAAACATGTAGACCAGAGGAATCTGCATAATAAGACGACAGATGCTGTACTGGCACATTTTGAGTTTACTTTCCCCTGCAATTTCCACAAGGAAGATATATTGGCCAAGTTGCTTCATTACAACGTTTGTTTGCGCATGCGCCAATACTGCAAGCAGTTAAGGGCCAAGAACGAGAAGAAAAGCCAGGATTTGCGAAAACTGTCAAAGCTTGTTTAATTTCGTACCTCTGCAAGTAATTGTGAACAATTTTATCATTGTATTTTTCTTGTATTTACATTATATTTCTCTGGAAACTTGTATTAACGACTGCTTTGTAATTCATTCAGTTAAATGAATCGCTTTCTATTGAATGTTTTGAGCATTTCGATGGTCAATGTACGGTCAAATAAATAATTGCAGCCTTGTACTTGGGGGGCGGTGCAGGCGCGCGATGATGTAGGACGTGCTGCGCTTCGGCTCCGATGATTTTCGGCTGGAACCCCGGGCAACTTCACAGTACCCTGTCAAGACCAACATCAATCGTTTCGGCGACTCACAGGCAACATGTGGATACCAGTGTCATCCACGTTGGCCGGTTTTTAACAACTTTACAACCTGTAGCACCCTCGTTCGGGCGGCGCGCAAACCGGAGAGCGCGCGATGGCGACAGAAGAAAATAAAGAAGGCGCTAGGCCGTGGCACGTGAAGCCACGGCTCACGTTCCGGGCTGGCATCGGTTATCGTTCAAGCGTGTCTCTCTTTCGCTCCTGTGGCATAAGCCTACAAGTGGTGACCCGGACGAAGACAATGACTGACTCGAATGCACCCTCAACCGAACAAGCCTCACGTCCGCAGGACGTCTCGGCCGTGCAGCTGCGTCTCCCATCTTTCTGGCCACAGGACCCGCAAGTTTGGTTTCATCAGGTCGAGGGGCAATTCTCCCTGTACCGCATCGCCTCGGAAACGACACGCTACTACCACGTAGCCTCCGTCCTTCCTCCTGACGTTGCCAGCGAGCTCTCCGACGTCCTCTTCAACCCCTCGGACACTACGCCATATCAGCACCTTAAAACCAAGGTGCTGGAACGATTCATGCCTTCGGAACGCGTCCGCCTACAGCAGCTCCTTGCAGAGGAGGACCTTGGCGACAGGCGCCCCTCCCAACTACTGCGCCGAATGCGACAGCTTCTTGGGAAACACGACGTCTCTGCCCACTCAGCGTTGCTTCGCGAGCTCTTCCTCCAACGCCTTTCTCAGCCAATCCGCCTCGTCCTCGCGGCGGCCGGCGACGTCAATCTTGACCGCCTGACGGAGCTCGCCGATCAGGTTCATGAAGCGACCTCCCCATCTGTCAACGCTGTCTTACCACCAGCAGACACAGCGATTTCGCGCCTTGAGGCCCGCATCGACGAACTCGCCGCCTCCATTGCCACACTCCGGAGCCCCCTGCAGGCGACTCGTTCGCCTCGTTTCGGTCGTCGAGCTCTTCCACGCACACGAGATGCTCGGAGTCCCAGCCCTCCACCCCTCTGCTGGTACCACCGGCGTTTCCGACACCGAGCCACGAAGTGTACACCCCCATGTTCGTGGCAGGGAAACGCCTGCCGGGATCACTGACGACGGCGTGTGATTTTCCTTCTCGTCCCAGCCGCCTTTTCATGGTCACGGACCAGCTATCGGGCGCCAGGTTCCTTATAGATACGGGCGCGGAAATTAGCGTTGTGCCCCCGACTAAGGCTGATCGTTCAAAGTCACAGGGGCAAGTGCTTCGTGCTGCCAACGCCTCGTCTATAGCAACGTATGGGCTCCGATCTCTCACCCTCGACTTCGGCCTTCGCTGCATTTTCCGGTGGGTTTTCGTCATCGCAGACGTGGTTCAACCGATCATCGGCTCGGACTTCCTCTCATACTTCGATTTGGACGTCAGCGTGCGGCGGCGGCGCCTCATAGATGGTAAGACTCGTCTCTCCATCTCGGGGGTCCTGTCCGACATCGCTCCAATGGCCATCCGCATGCTGATACCTTCCTCACCGTTCGAAAAAATCTTGGCGAGTTTCCCGGAGTTAACTAAACCGTGCAACCTCACTCAGCCGCCTAAACATACGGTGACACACCACATCGTCACCCGGGGTACACCGGCAGCCGCTCGACCACGCCGCCTGTTCGGAGACCGCCTAGCTATTGCTAAACGGGAGTTTGACCACATGCTACAGCTCGGCATTATCCGCCCGTCGTCAAGCGCTTGGGCTTCCCCGCTGCATTTGGCGCCAAAACGTGATCCTGGTGACTGGCGTCCTTGTGGGGACTATCGAGCGTTGAACGCCAAGACTGTCCACGACAGCTATCCTCTACCTCACATCCAGGATTTTACATCGCGCCTCGACAGCTGCACAATTTTCAGCAAAGTGGACCTTGTTAAGGCGTACCACCAGATTCCTGTCGAGCCCGCCGACATACCTAAGACCGCCATCACGACGCCCTTTGGGTTGTTTGAATACGTGCGGATGCCTTTTGGACTCCGCAATTCGGCTCAAACTTTCCAGCGGTTCATTTCTGAGGTCACACGGGGTCTTCCTACTGTGTTTGCGTACCTTGACGATGTCCTCATCGCCAGCCGCACACCTGAAGATCATGAGCACCATCTACGCGCTCTGTTCCAACGTCTTCAGCAGTACGGCCTCGTTGTGGACGCCTCTACGTGTACTTTCGGCGCATCTGAGCTCGAGTTCTTGGGCCATCACATATCATCCAAAGGAATACGCCTTCTCTGGTCCCACGTTAAAGCAATTCAGGATTATCCTCAGCCTACAACACTGCGCCAATTACGCCAATTCCTGGGGCTTGTGAATTTTTCCAGGCGTTTCATACCACACTGTGCCGAACTGCTACGACCGCTCACCGACCTCCTTCGGTCGACCGCCGGCCCGTCCTCCGCCATTCCTTGGTCATCAGAGGCCCAGGCCGCCTTTGCTGCTGCTAAGCAAGCGGTCGCTAACGCCGTGCTTCTCATTCATCCACGCAGCAACGCCCCTACTCGGTTGATGGTGGACGCATCCAGCGTGGCCGTCGGAGCCGTCTTACAGCAGTGCATTAACTCCGAGTGGAGACCCTTGTCGTTTTACTCTCGGAAGCTACTTCCTGCTGAGACCCGCTACAGCGTCTTTGGCTGGGAATTACTAGCCATCTACGCTGCAATACAGCACTTTCGGCATTTCCTGGAAGGATGCTCGTTTTACGTGCTGACTGACCATAAGCCACTGGCGTATGTTTTCCGCACTAACTCATCCAAGTACGTGCCCCGTGAACTCCGCCATCTGGCTTATATATCGGAGTTCACGACTGACATCCGCCACGTGAAAGGAGCTGACAACACCGCCGCAGATGCCCCTTCTCGTATAGCCGCGGTTGACTCTCCACCGCCAACCATCGACTGGGCCTCATTCTCCTCGGCACAGCAGGATGATAGAGAGCTTGCCACTTTTCGGGAGAACCCCCGTTCTCTCCGACTACGCCTGGTGCCTCATCCATTATCATCTGAGCGCTTGTGGTGCGATGTCTCAGCTGACCTTCCCCGCCCTTTCGTTCCCGCTTCATTACGACGCACCATTTTCCACTCCTTACACGACATCTGTCACCCTGGCATTCGGGCTACTCAACGTCTTCTCACCCAGCGCTATGTCTGGCCCGGAATCAACGGTGATGTGCATGCTTGGACGCGCATGTGCCTGCCCTGCCAGATGACAAAGGTCTCCCGTCATACTAAGACGCCGCCCCAACCTTTCCTTCCACCCGGCCGTCGTTTCGACCATGTTCATCTAGACATTGTGGGCCCTCTACCAGTGTCTCAGGGGTACCGTTATATATTGACCATGGTCGATCGCTTCACACGCTGGCCAGAGGCTGTTCCAATTCAAGATATCACAGCCGAGACAGTTGCCCGCGTTTTCATTTCTACGTGGGTATCCCGTTTTGGTTGTCCTGGCACCGTGACAACAGACCGTGGCTGTCAGTTTGAGTCCTCGCTGTTTACTTACCTTAATGGCATCCTCGGAGCCAGACATTGCCGTACCACAGCTTATCATCCCTGTGCCAACCGCATGGTGAAACGCCTTCACCGACAACTGAAGACCGCCTTGACTACCCGCCTCAATAGAGCCACCTGGGTTGATGCCTTGCTACTGGTGCTCTTAGGTTTACGAGCTGTCATCCGGGCAGACCTGCAGTGCTCAACAGCAGAGCTGGTGTATGGCACTTCTCTACGGCTTCCGGGAGACTTCTTCACGTCAACGAAGCTACCAGACCAGCCACAGCAATTCCTACAACGCCTCCTCGACTGCGTTCAAGACCTCCGGCCCACTCCACCCAGACCTTCCGAACACAAGACCATATTCGCCCACCCTGATCTGGCCACTGCAACACATGTTTTCGTGCACCACGACGCGGTCAGACCACCTTTGACATCAGCCTACGACGGACCATTCCCCGTCCTTCACCACACCCCCAAAACTGCCACTCTACTTCAGAACGCCCGTGAAGAGACAGTCAGCTTGGACCGACTCAAGCCGGCGTACTTGGAGACCGCCCTAGAAAGCCTCTCATCTACGACTGATCTTCCATTGGAATACCACAAACGGCATGTCACATTCCGACTTCCAGTCTACACGGGGGGCCCTGTAGCGCCCTCGTTCGGGCGGCGCGCGAACCGGAGAGCGCGCGATGGCGACAGAAGAAAATAAAGAAGGCGCTAGGCCGTGGCACGTGAAGCCACGGCTCACGTTCCGGGCTGGCAACGGTTATCGTTCGGGCGTGTCTCTCTTTCGCTTCTCTCTTTCGCACCAGAGGAAGACTGACGCATCCCAATGCACACCTTTTCCAGCTTTTTAGAAACATTGAGGAAGAGTTTGCAAAATATGTAGACCAGAGGAATCTGCATGATAAGACGACAGATGCTGTACTGGCACATTTTGAGTTTACTTTCCCCTGCAATTTCCACAAGGAAGATATATTGGCCAAGTTGCTTCATTACAACCTTTGTTTGCGCATGCGCCAATACTGCAAGCAATTAAGGGCCAAGAACGAGAAGAAAAGCCAGGATTTGCGAAAACTGTCAAAGCTTGTTTGATTTCGTACCTCTGCAAGTAATTGTGAACAATTTTATCATTGCATTTTTCTTGTATTTACATTATATTTCTCTGGAAACTTGTATTAACGACTGCTTTGTAATTCATTCAGTTAAATGAATCACTTTCTATTGAATGTTTTGAGCGTTTCGATGGTCAATGTACGGTCAAATAAATAATTGCAGCCTTGTACTTGGGGAGCGCTGCAGGCGCGCGATGATGTAGGACGTGCTGCGCTTCGGCTCCGATGATTTTCGGCTGGAACCCCGGGCAACTTCACAGTACCCTGTCAAGACCAGCATCAATCGTTTCGGCGACTCACAGGCAACATGTGGATACCAGTGTCATCCAGGTTGGCCGGTTTTTAACAACTTTACAACCGATCATCACCCGACCACGTTGGCAACGCCGTTAAGCCAAACGGCGACGGCGACGCCCGGCGGAGTGGGTCCGGCTTTCCGAGGCAACATGGACGCTACTCTCAAGCAGCGTGGATACGACCCACATGCCATGACGTGGGAGACGATTACGACTTCCCAAACGCCAAACTCTGATTCTTCACCGAGGTTTCGGAGCCAAGCTTTCAACGACGCGGCTGAACGCTGCTCGCAAGCCAACGCCAAGAGGGCGACGTCCGCCGCTGCCCCGGCATTCGGCATGCCAGTTGACAAGACGCAGCCTCCCGCTTGGCGCGCTGTGGGACGCAAGGGCAAGGTTCTCACCAAATGGAAGCCTCCCCCGTTTCCGAAACAGAGTCCAGACGACCATGTAATAGTTGTAAAGCCACAAGAGTGCATCTCATTGCATGATGTTTTCTCAGAGAACTGGCACGGGACCGTGTTTAAGGCATACCTCGGGCCCGAGCGAGCTGAGACGCTGGCAGTTATTCCATCGAGAGAGCAAAATTTGATCGTGATTCACACCCCGGACCCTGACACGGCGGACAAAATCATCGGGGACTTCGCGGTAAACACCGAGCACAGGCAGGTTCTGCTCAACGGGTACCTGCGACAAGATGGTAGCAATGTTTGCCACGGAGTCATCGTAGTCTGCAACACAGATACGACGGAGACGCTCCAAGAGAGCGTACACTGAAGGTCAGGCACCATCGTCGAGGTGCGTAAATTTGGCACATCGAACAAGGCGCGTGTAACTTTCGCCAGCAAGGCGAAGCCACGCTTTGTTCACTACGACACAATGCTGATCCCCGTCAAACCCTACTATCGGACGATTCCGGCCTGCAGCAAGTGCGGTGTCGTCGGCAATCGGATGGACACTTGTCCCAACCCACGATCGGATACGTGTGGCCTGTGTGGACAGCAGGTTCCGCTTGTGGAGGAGGGAGTGCGGGCCCCTCATGAATGTGTACCCGTATGTTCTGTGTGCGGTGGGGCACACGCCACAAACTCTCAAACATATACGGCCAAGTACCGTAATTCCAAGGTGGCCGCACAACAGGGCGGAAAGTCCAAAAGGGCATCCAAGAAACGACGCAAAGATCAGACTCCCAGTGAGCCACCACGCCGGGAAGTCGCCAAGACAGACAAACCTGCTTCCCCTACTGGAGGAACCGGAAAGCAGTCGACGGCGCAACCATGCGGCGAAGCCGGGTCATGGGCCAACGCCGTCAAAAACGGAAACCAGGTGGGTGGTACTGGTAGGGCTGCCTCCTCATCACCCCCTATCATCCCCTCTTCATCACGTAACGCCGACCAAAATATTATTGCCAAGCTTCAGGCACAAATCGAAGCGTTACAGAAAAGACTAGTGGCAGCCGAGGCCAAACAGACCCAACTAGCCCCCCTCCTCCTCCCCCCGCAGTAGAGGTAATGGAGAGTGAGACCGGGACGGCGGCAACGGACACGGTAGCCGCACTCGAAGCTCGTGTGAACACACTTGAGGTCCGTATGGACAGCCGTATAACTGTCCTCGAAACCCAAATCTCAGCGGCTGTAAATGCCGCCATTGCTAAAATGACAGAAACCATCCCAACGCTGATAGCTCAACAAGTTGCGCGCTTCACCAAACGAGCCGGCCCAATTAAGGACGTGTCGGGCCGGTACCTTAAAACGCCTCGACGACAGATCGAACTTGAGGATGATGACAGCTGCTCCGTCTCCGGAATTGAGGACACCCCCATCCCCGCGAGTGCTGGCTCGGGAGCACCGCCACCACAATTGCTCGTTAACTCCACTGGCCATGGCGGGCACCCTTAGAATCCGGAAGTCCCCACGATCCAATACAGCCACTCCCATCCAAATCACCCAGTGGAATTGTCGGGGCTTTAAGGCTCACAATAAGCGGGCCAACCTCCGGCTTTTCCTCGCAGCATTTCAAAACGTTCCTGCTGTGATAGCCCTCCAGGAGCCAGAGAGTGCTGCCACACTCACAAACTATACTACGTTTCAGCAGGACCCTTTATCTTGTATCTGCATGCACAAAAATTATACGGCCAACCTAGTTGATCTCGACCTTAAGCCAGTTTTCTCGTACGTGATGGTGACACTCTTTCCGCTGCATAAACAGGACCCGCCACTGCACGTGCTAAACACTTATTGCTCACCGAAACTAAGCAACATTACATTCGCAGACCTTTTTAGCCGCGCCTTAAAGGCTGCAGGCAGGGACCCTCTAGTGATCGTGCGTGATTTTAATGCCCCCAGCACACTTTGGGGGTGTGCACGTGAAGAGAAACGTGGACGTAAGTTGGCAGAACTTATCTTCCCGCTGGGTTGAACCCTTCACACCGACCCTGCCTACCCAACTCGCGTGGGTAACTCCGTGACCCGGGACACATGTCCGGACCTTACCCTCACAAAAAACATACAGTATGCGGATTGAGTCAACACTGAGGAGACCCTCGGCGGTGACCACTGCATACTCAACACCACCATTCGCACCTATCCTTTGGCAAGAACCTACGGAGAGGCAAAACTACCCGATTACACGAAGTTTTGGCAAATATACGCCAATTCGACACCCATTGAGGAGCAAGGATACCATGCTTGGTCACAGCAACTGGTTTCCTCATTACGCTCCACAGAAACACAAATTGAACTCTCCGAGCCGACTCCGGCGGTGGATAACCACTTCTTTCACCTCTGGGAGGCCCGGCGCAGCCTCGTCCGCCGATGGCGCCGGCAAAAACACAACCAAAATCTTAAAATTCGCATCGCTGAGCTCACCCAGCGAGCAGCAGAGTACGCGGCCCAGCCAACACCACCTAGACTTTTTTCAAGGCCTCGGCAAGCCTTCGTCTCGTCAGCGTGATGTCACTGCTGTGAGATCTGTGAGAAAGGGGAAACGTTTTTGGGCGTGCACATGCGGGCGAAGGCGTGGCCAATACGTGTGACCTCACGAACTTTTTTTTCCTGCAAGTTGTATATTTTTGTTTTCTTTTTTGTTTGTTTTTTATTGCTCGCGCGCGTGTGTGTGTTTGTTTTTCTTGCTGCCAGTTACGTTATATTTTTGCTTCCCTTTTTGTTTTGTTTTGTGTCCTGAAAAGCAGCGCTTGCGGGCTTGTGTTCATTCGGTCGCAAGCGAGCGCTAGCTATGGCTGAGGAGCCGTTCGTGGCTTCTGCCGAACAACTTGGCGAGGAAGAACAACTTGTGCGGCGATACCTAAAAGAAGCAAGGAAAGCGGATCGGTGCTGGACCGGATACCTCGACAGCGAGGATGCGCTGAAGGAGTTTGAGCGAGACCTTGCGCGCACAAATGTATCGTTTCAGACAGAGTTGTCGACTGCCTTTGATGTTGAGAAAAGTGAGTATGTTCAGTTCCCAATTAATTGCCATCTGATCGTTTACATGAAGCAACTATATTATATCTCAGAGCTCCGGCCCCACAGCGCTAACTCTGAACTGTTCCGTTATTTTAGCTGGACGACTTCTGTTCAGCGCCAAGCAGAAAGGCTGCATACTTCCGATCGAGCTCGAGTGCCCATTCAGGATCCTCAGCAAGCACACCAAAGGTTGTGTGTTCGGCCGAGAGCATCACAATGTTCACTGCGAGAAACCTGTGGTATGTGCAGCTGTGTGTGTATGTTTTTCTTGCTCCATTTGTTCCCTTCTACTTTCCCTTGTTTACACTGGAACACGAGGTTAAAACCAAGGTGAAAAGCAAAAAAATAATTTTGCATCTACAACTCAGCGTGGCTATAACCTGCTCGTTTGCATCTTTTTTAAGGTGCAGGACAGTACTGCTGGTAACTGGGATTGTAAGACCTTCGCTGAAAAAAAGAGGAAGGTCCAAGGCACAAAGAAAAAAGGATGTACTGGAAGGATGCACATCAAAACAATTGAAATGTTTCCAGACTACAAGGTAAGCGTGCTAAAAAGTAATTATATGTGGCTTAACAGCGTCAAGTTAAAATTGAAGCATCACTAGTTTGTTCGCGTACAGAGCAACAATTGTCTACAGATTAAACAATAATTAACCAGACTGAACACAATGAAACCTTATGTCCACTTTGGTATCACGAACGAGAGCACACTTATTCAGTCATGGAACCACATAAGCGAATTGCACGTAAGATGAAATTTGGATATTAAGACTGTCGTCATTTACCATCATGAAATGACATAATTAAACCCATGAAATGAGAATTCAGAGCTGCTTTCAAAAATTAGATAATTTAATCAATGTGGTCACTGCTAGGTTGTATTTCTGCTGTATCTGTTGCGATAAATACCAGACATTGTAGTTCGATACCATTGTAGGATACCACATGGTCTCGTCAGGGACATAGTTCTACGCCTTTCTTCCCTAATCCTTGTCCATCATATCCCATCCAGTGCCGTCTTACCCTTCTAGAAGAAATTGATGGTATCCTGGTTGTCAATTTTCAGTCATCAGTATTTTTAGGGGGTTGCAACATATGGGGACATACTTTTGAACAAATATTTGAAGCACCTGCTAGGGCTTTGTAAGACTGCACTATTGAATGAATGAAATGAAGGGTTGGGTGATCTTTGGGGGGCGGTTGTGCCACTCTGTATATTACAGTACTTTGTAAAATCAGGTTTTACACCATCTTCTCTTACCAAGGTAGGGCTCTTAATACGCTACAATCAATGGCTTATGGTGGAAGTCTGAAATGTGCTTGTAAGTTTGCATATTCTTAAAATCTATTTTACTCACTTTTGCAAGTGCTCAAGGTATATCTGTGTATATATGTCTCATCAACAACATGCCATTATGTGCGCAGATTTAAAGGTTTTCTTGATTTACATTGCAGATTGAACTTTCTCCAGCGTGTTCTGCCTACAAGAGGAAAGTGGCCTCGAAAGTTACCCTGGCACGTTTGGAGAGGGCGCTAAGTTCAGGCGATGGATCAGTCACACGTCAGGTGCGGGTGTACGTGAGTTTTTCGTCTATGAATGGCCACACTGCTCACACGTTTGGAATGGCACTGGCCTACGGGCAGCCTATGAACCTTGAGGTGTCAGCGAAGATCAACATGTTTGTTCAGCAGTGCACCACCTCAGTCAGTCAAGTGCAGAAATGCCTGCAGTTTTACTTCGAACATGTCCTGTTTGCTGGCAAGCCTAACCCCCCACCTTCATGCAGAGCTTTTTATCCAACTAGAGAAGGCATACGGTCACATATACAGTCATGTATCCGCAAGGACAGATACAGTTCTGTGGACCAGGCCAATGCAGGCAGGCTGCTTAAGGAGCTACAAGAAAAGGACCCCGTGGGAAAATACTTTTTTCAGCCCTACAAAAACCAGAGACAGGACGAAACACTTGCACCAGAGATAAATGACGAGGACAACATACTTGAAGGCATGGCAAATAAATGCGAACAAACATTGATGTTTTGAATGCTGACTGCATTCATGAAGATGGCCATGGAGAAGTACTCGGGTGATGTCGTGTGCCTGGATGCAACGAACAAAACAACTGACTATTCACTTCCCCTGTTTTTTCTTGTGGTAAAAACACCAACAGGCTACGTGACCGTAGGCGTTTTCATTGTTCAGTTCGCCCTACAAAAACCAGCGACAGGACGAAACACTTGCACCAGAGATAAATGACGAGGACAACATACTTGAGGGCATGGCAAATAAATGCGAACAAACATTGATGTTTTGTATGCTGACTGCATTCATGAAGATGGCCATGGAGAAGTACTCGGGTGATGTCGTGTGCCTGGATGCAACGAACAAAACAACTGACTATTCACTTCCCCTGTTTTTTCTTGTGGTAAAAACACCAACAGGCTACGTGATTGTAGGCGTTTTCATTGTTCAGTTCGAAACGTCAGAGTGCATTTCGGCAGCACTTAAGATTTTCAGATCATGGTGCCCTAGTTTCAATCCAGAATATTGGATGATCGATTATTCCCAAGCCGAAATGAATGCCATAAATTCAACTTTTCCAAGAGGCAAGATAGCACTGTGTGATTTTCACAGAGAGCAAGCCTGGGACCGGTGGCTGCGGAAAAAAGAAAATGGCACTGACCGAGATCAGGCATTGTTGTATTGGCGTCAGTTGGCCAGAGCACACACTGCCGAAGAATTCGCCGCAGCGGTCACACAAATGAAGGGCAGCGACCTGTGGGCTAGCAGCCCTGCCTTTCGAAGCTACGTGGAAGGCCACTGGCTCCCTGTGAGTATAATGTGGGCAACCTGCTTCAGGCCTGGGCTATGCGTTACAACCAACAACGGCACTGAGGCCCAAAACAAAATGCTCAAGGAGCACTATCTCAAGTCGGAAAGTGGCCGACGCAGCTTGACTGGCCTCATCCAGACCCTCAGGACATTTCTATCAGACGGAACAACACTTCCATAGAGAAAATTTGAAAGTTTCATCCGATTACAGGCATTATCATGATGCAGTGCCAGAGTACTTGCATAACCGACCACGTAGTGTAGTGCTTCACATCATGAGCAGGCTTGCTGCAGCTGGTGACATTGACCAGAAGTCTGTGACGCCAGTACCCTGCCAAGGCACTTTCCATGTGAAAAGTTCTAGCTCTGAGGAAGTTTCGCATTGTGTAGATTTTGCCGAACCAAGCTGCACCTGTCATGATTTTAGAAAGCACAAGCTTCCATGCAAGCATTTTTGTGCCATCTTTTTGAGTGATAAGGACTGGGGTTTCGACAAGCTTCCCGAAGGGTATCGAAATGAACCTTTAATGGCTCTCGATGATCACGTCATGGCAGAAAGCCATGGGTACGAGGAGCATGACACTGGTGATGCTAGCAGTAATTACATAGAAACTGCAATCACCAGTGAGACTTTTGAAAGTGTGCCAGACTTGGAAATGTCATCTTCCAGTGTGGGCACAATGAAATCAAAAGTACTGAGGGAATTTGATAAAGCAAAAAATCTGGCTTACTACTGCACAGACAGCAAAATTTTAGAGAATGTACTCGAAAAGCTGCAAGAATGCTCTGCACAGCTGCAGTTGGGCACTCAAGCAAGTGAAGGCCTAAATTTGAGAGGCTCACCAACAAAAGGTTGTTCAGGAACAAAGTGCAGACATAGCCACCATAAAGAACCTGATGATGTGTCAGAACTGAAAAGATCCACTCCAGCAAGCAAAGAACACTGGAGATCTAAGGGGCGCATTGGTAGCAAAGCTGAGATGCTGCGAAAAGCATACAACAAAGCTCCGTAAGGTGAAAAATAATGTCTCCATTTGTTTTAAATTAATAGCCAAGTGGAATGAGGTCATGACTGTAGTGCTATGTACATTATTGCCTTGTATAATTTTTTAATTGCTGCAGCTGATTTCCCTGAGCAGTGTTTTCATGGAACTGTTAGATATTTTTGTTTTTGTTATTGTTTCATTTTTTCTTCCGTGCTTTATTTTTAGCCACACTATTCAAGTTAGTTTTAGTCATTTCCATCTGTGTATTTTTAACTACTTGTGGTTTGTGAAACAAGTGATGTGACTGCATGCGCCTTTGCCTATCCAACTGTTCTAATTTATCTCACTGGTACAACCTAAGTGTCTATCCTGCTTCAGAATATGATTGGCATCCATCCATCTATAAGAAAGGAGGAGTTTTTGTCAATAATTTACCTTGGCCTATCAATCGCTGCAGCATGCATTCTTCTAACAGACATTGAAATATCCATGTAGTTATGTTGTGCTTCTGTGAAGATGTAATTCACTTCTGTCATGTGAATATGTAATGTATTGTTATTACTAGTACTACTATTTCAGCCCAGTAAGATAGTGGTGCTCTTATGTTCAAATGCTTTGTATTTGGGATAAGCATGACGCTCAGATGTGGTGTTGAACTGCGTAGACCATTGTTTAAGTCGGCTGGAATATTATACACACTTTTTGTCGAATAAAAATGAAATTATTGTAATTACCGAAGCCTTGATCAAAAAGTAGCCTCTTCTCAGCTTACACTGTTTGATCTACATTGTTGAATGTATTTAACCTCCATTGTTACCAGCTATCATTTGTACAATTTGTTTTTAAATTATTTGTCTTGTATTTTTGTTCTAGTAATTAAATTCTGTGTGCAAATGTACGTTGTGAATTTGTATTTGTGCCTGAATAAAATGCCATGTGTTGTGTGATTTAGTTTCTTGTTTATGAAGTCAACAAAGTCAACAATTCGCAATGGGCTGCATTATGATGACTTTTCCTCTAAGATACCTTGAAAATTTTTATTAAAAAATAGAATGAATTAAACATTAGACAGCTTCATTTTTACCAATGTTGGCGATATTATATATTACCTTAGAGTCCCTAAGTTGTAGAAACAAGAAGGTAACGGTAGATCACGTTATCATGAATACAAAAATTCCACTCACAGTAGCAACAGCCACTCAATAAGAAATTGTCAAAGCAATGAAAACAAGTACAAGTGCCTTATCCAATTGTTCTTGGAACAGCACCAATCGTGAATGATGAGCATGGTGGGGCGGAGCTTGTCTGAGCATTTTTATGAACCAAACAGAAAGGCAAGTACCTTTAAATCTAAAATAAATGTAAGCCAGAACTTCTGAATAGCGCTTGTTTAAAAGGGTGACAGTCGGCTCCAGCTCTTAAACAATGTTAACCAGCCCAGATTCCGTCATTATAAATAGGGACAAGATTTGATTTAGTTTTTATTTTAATTATTGTCATACCAGTACTGTCGGAAGCTTCATGAGGGCACACAAAATTGTTACCTTCTGCATATATTTATATGCGATAACCATGGGCAAAATTGTCTGCAGCTGCTGTTGCAATCGGCTACACGACCTGTTGGGCAGCAATCTTTTATTCACGACTGGTGGTCGCGCTGGCCCGAGTATTCCGAAGGCGCATGCAGTCATTCATGTACAGCGACATTCACGGCCGTCCTCTTTAACTGCCCAGGTGCATATATGCTTTTAACAAGTATGGCTATTTATAAAAAAAAATACGTCGTCAGAATGTGTTTTCATGAAATCATTGCCCTTTTCCTACAACAAGCAATCAATAAATGCAGCAGAGGTCGCAACCCCCAAGGCACCACAAAGTCACGCACGGCACCACGGCATACTTCGCACCTTCTGTTTCCATTCCAGTGTAGCTACTTTACGTCATGTTAGCTAACGGAGTTGTTTTTGTTAGCATAGTCCACGGCACATCCGCCGAACAAGCCTAGGCCCGGTGCGCACAAATGCAACGCGTGCGTGCGCGAGGAAGAAACAAAAAATAAGGGAAAAAAAATATAATGCGGCTCACAGCAAAAAAAAAAAAAAGTTCGTGACCTCACACATATTGGCCACGCCTTCGCCTTCATGTGCACGCTATAGAGGCTAGAAGGTTTTCCTAGTGTCCGGAGCGGGCGTCTCTTACCCCGGCGCCGCTGAAAGTAGTTTGGATGAGTGGAACGGCGGCCGGGTGGTGGCGCTGGGTGTCGGTGGCGCGCTGTCAGCAGCGGCTCACGCAGCAGTCGAGGGCGCGTAAACGTATACCTTTCTTCGGTGTGGTTAGCACGTGCGTTGTTGGCGTGCTCCTTGTTTCTTCCCTGTGTGCTCAAGACACGATGTGAGGCAGCGTTTTGAACCGTTGTGTGCGCCATAATGCCATCTAAAAAGGCAAGAACGTGTTTTGTGCCGCTTTGTAAAGGTGGATACAAGTCGTCAACACAAAAGGTATCGTTGTTCCGTGCTCCAACCGACCCTGCTCGTTTGAAGGAATTGGCAAGAAATATCAAGCGGGAGGACAAAGTATTGGATAACACCTGTGTTGTCTGTTCGTGCCACTTCGATGAACGATTTATCCGGAAAACGTTTACGCACGTAATCAATGGAGAAACTGTGCAACTTGACCGTGAACGTCCAGCGCTTACAGAGGACGCCGTCCCTACTATATTTCCTGATGCTCCTTTGTATTTCACGAAGCAGGTGCCGAAGAAAAGGAAAGCTAGAGACTTCGGTAACACCGAAGCCGCACCGGCGAAACGAAGTGCTTCCAACACCAACGTTGATGTAGTCGTTGAGATGGATGTCTGCCCGGAGGAAACGCTGCAGCCACCCAAGCTGCTTGGGGACATCATTTTGCCATCCCCATTGTGCAGCAAGGTTGTCTTGCCAAGTGAGCCTACAGCCCTCTGTTTCGCCTGGCACACAATCTCAGAACCCGGCGATTTGCGTGTTATGAAACACGTTACAATTTCAGCGTGCACAGAAGCCACCGCGGCGCAGGAAAACTCATTTCTTTGCACCGTGTTCTGCCGCGGCATTAAGACAGACGAACTGCCCGTAAATAACGAGTGTGACGCTGCGGAGGCGCTGAAGAAGGCCGATGGACTGAAACTTTGCCCAGGATGTGGCATTGAGCCAGTAGCAAGTGGCCAGTGCGTGAAATTTGGTGCAGCCCACATCGCAAAGAACTGCCTGGTGACCAGCCCCGACGGGAAATCCTGTTTGCGCTGTAAATACACTCGGAAGCTGGTGCAGAATCACATGTACAGGCTGAAGAAGAAACGCAGCACAAGCTTCAAACAGCGGTTGGCCAGAAAGTCGCTCGAGTTGTTCCGAACGAAAAGAAAGCTGACAAGGGCACGCAGAAGCCTAGAAGATCTTAGGATAATGAACCAGAATATCGCTAGTTCAACCTTGGATGAGAGGATCGAAGGTCTGCCTCCCAAACAACGCCTTGCTGTGAAAACATGCTTTCATGCTGCCTCCAGAAAGTCGACCAGGGGCATGGTGTACGACCAACTCTGGGTTTTGGAGTGTATACTCATGCGCATAAAGAGCCCCAAGCTTTATGAGCACGTGCGGAGGCATGAGATACTGGCTCTGTCCAGCAAGTCCTGTTTAGACCGACACATGGCCGGTTTCAAGAGTTCGTTTTGCTTTAATGCCAGCGTTTTCGAGGCACTGAAGAAGAAGACTGAAGGCATGAGTGCACACAGCTGCCATGGTGGTCTTGTGTTTGACGAAATAAAACTCTCAGAGAACATCACTGTCAAGACCTCTGGGGAACTGAGCGGCTTTGTGGACCTCGGCCCATTTACTGAAAGCAACGAGACTACAGTGAGTGACCACGGCCTTGCCACCATGTTTCAGCCTTTCCAGGATGAGTTTTCTGTAGAGCATGTGATGATAGTATAATCTTTTTCACGTTTTGATACTTTATACTTTGGAACTAAATTGTGCTGCACAAGCATTTCTCTTTGCAAAGTTGTTGCACTTAACAAAGCCCTTTTATTTCCTTTTCCAGGAAACTGGACCCAGATCCTAGGGGTTTTCTCTTCCAAGGGAAACGTGAAGGCGAACATTCTTCTGAAGGCGAAATTTTTCTGGATGACACAACTCTGGCTGAGAAGTCTGGCCTTTTCGTCGACTACTGGACCAGTGATGGGGCTCCTTGGAATCGCAGTTTATGGAAACTGTTTGGGATCAAAGGTAGGCCAATTTTTGTCACGACACTTGTATTTAATCCCATTGAGCCTGCTCAGTTGCCCTAAGTAACAAAATTTTCTTACCTCTGCAGCATCCATCAAAGAAATAAAGTGCAAAGTTCCCCATCCAGTGGACACAACAAGAAGCCTGCATTTTATCTCCGACTTTCCTCATTTGGTCAAATGTGTGCGAAATGCTTTCGTGTCAAAAGGTCTTCAAATTCCAACTGGTCATGCCCATGCCGATGTAATTAAGGAAGCCTGGAAAGAGGACCAGAATTCTCTAACACTGAAAGTTATGCCACGCATTACCAAGTCTCAAGTTCAGCCAAATTCTTTTGAGAAAATGCGGGTGAACTTAGCTTTTCAGTTGTTCAGTGAAGAAGTCCTTAAGGGGCTTTTTTTCTATAAAGAACTCTTGAACAAAACATTCCGAGCAGTCCAACCTACAGAAGAGCTTGTAAAGCTCATGGAGAAGCTGATTTTTGTCATGACATCTAGAACACCATAGAAAGGCCTCCGACCAAACTCGCCGAGTGCGCAGTTTCTCGACAATTTCATTGAATTCCTGGCTGAGTGGGAACAACACGCTGCTGAGCATGGTGGCAGGTTTTTGAGTCCAGGAACTGCCTGTGGGCTGCGTGTGACTTTGAAAAGCACGCTGTCACTTCTTTGCTACTTGAGTAGCTCTTTTGATTTTAAATATCTCTTAAAGGCAAATTTAAGCCAAGACAAAATGGAAAATGTGTTCAGCATTGTAAGGCAGTCTTTCGGATGCAATGACCACCCATCACCGGAGCAGTTCTTGATAATAATCAACAGTCTGTCATTCTACAGCCCAGCACCGTCCCCTAAGAATGGGAACACTCCCGAAGAATTTGTCACAGCACTTTTGGGACCATCTGACCTTGGTAGAGAAAAGTCAGCCCACATATCAGCAGTAATTGACGAGATTTTGGATGATGGCAACTTGAAGCGTGCAGAATATGTGTTGCGAACACAAGGGCTGCTTGATCACAAAAGCTGCATTGAAAAGCACAGTGACAGCCGCCTTGTATTTTACATAGCAGGCTATGTTGTGAGAAAATCCCTCAAAAGGTCTTCATGCCTTGAATGCACTTTTTCTCTTTGTATTTTGCCTGTGCAAGCAGAGTGCAATGATAATGCTTTTTTTACGCGAGAATTTGATCATGCTGGGTTAATTTACCCTTTCAAGCCGGTCGAGGAGCTCGTTGGGAATCTTGAAAACACCTTTACTGTGTTCTTCAGCAGAAATGAGCTTCATGCTGGAAGCATGATGGACTTTTTGCAGTTTTTGCATGGAGCTCAGCTGAAAGAAGTTGGGTGCAGCGAACACGGAAGGGATGTTACGAGGAACATAATTAAGTTCTATGCCCTGACCCGATTACACTTTTTTGCAAAAGCAAAGAACCTGGAGAGGAGCACTCAGAGGCAAAAACAAAAACTTCTGAAAATGAGGCGATGTCAATAAAAACGTCTGCAGTTCAGCAGAGTGACCTAGCCTTATACACGCACCGTCGTGCATACTTTTTTGGAGTGTAAAATGTTCTGTGCTTGTGTGTATTTTTTATATTTCGCACGACAATGTGACTGTTTGTTAAATTATGTATCTATTTCTTGCTTTGCTCCCAAAGATGGAAATGTGTGTTAATTTTCAAAATGTGTGATTTTTGAAGTTTCATTTTGTAACGCTGCAATAAATGCTCATTGACAATCTTGAATTCTTTTATGTTTGGGGTTGTTGTGTGGTAGTTCTTGTATTAGAAACTTCAGCTGTATTTAATAACTCGCTGCTTCCGCTATGTTCTTAATAGTAGTAATATATTAATTACTACTCAAGGTGGCTGGAACCAGGCGTACAGGGCCGATAAAGGAAAAACTGCCCCTTCCACTTGCTGCAGTAGCTTAGTGCATGGCTAAAGCGTTGTGCTGCTGAGTACAAGGAGGCGGGTTTAATTTCTGGCCGCGGCGGCCGCTTTTCTGAGCGAGTTGAAAAGGAAGAAACCCCGTGTGTTCGAGATTTCGGCGCACGTTAAAGGTCCCCTGGTGGTCGAAATTATTCGGGAGCGCTCCACGAAGGCGCAGTTTCGGCACGTTAATACCCGTGACAGACGGGCAAAAGTAAAGTACTTTGAAGTAAACCCCTTTTGTCGTCTAAGGGGACCGTTTGCAGAAAAGAGTGGCGCTGATGACACACGGCACCGGATTACTGCTTTAGGCGGTGCCTCAGAAGAACGCTGCAGAAAAATGGCGCTGTTTGTGGAAGCAGCAAGATTGGAAATATTAAAAAGAATCTGCACATGTACATCACATTCAGCGACGCCGGAGCATAAAACCGTTTTTTTTATTGTCTGGTGGCTTATAATGCGCATACCTGTAATTTTTCTTCGCTTTTTTGCATTTTTAGCAGCAACTTAAGTTCGTCTGGCAACTATGAACAGTCTGTGTTTTGCTGTTTTCGTTTTTTGTCCTGCTTTTACATGGCTGCGTCCAGCTGGGTCAGTGACGGCGTGCCGTGTTTCATCGTGGTCCTGCGATGTCTCAGCGCAGAGACAGAGATAAAGAAACAGCTGAGGTGGGCCTGACTCTTGTCACCCTCGGCTCCATCGAAGATGAGCTAAACGCTGCGAAGGCAAGAGTGATGAGCCTCAAACAAAGACTCGTCATGAACAGCTTCATTTTGACTGCTTCCGCACTGTCCCCCCGAGCCATCAACGGCGAAAGGTGGGCCTATGTGCGCAACGAACGCTGGTTCGAAGACACATTGCCGTTATTAGGCGACGGCCACTTTAAGCAGTGCTTTCAAGTGAGCCCGACACAGCAACTGCCGCTGCCAACCTTAACATGATCGCGCTAGTGACGTAATGCAGGCGTTTGAGAGTATGGACAGACTATAGGCCTTTACTTTTCAACAAATCGCACTGCTGCTGAAAATGAAAACATTTTCTCAGCGCAAAAAAATACTGACAGGGCACCGCAGTGTTGCGACACGTTTTCTTCTATTGATAAACTACGCACACTGTATGCGAGAGTACTCCCTTCCTGCCAGAAAAGTAGATGTGGGATCTGCTTTTGCGAAAAGGATCTTTGCCGGGAAGGAGTTACTCCTTTGTCGTGTGTCACTGCGCCCGAACACCTTTCCGAAAGATGTCCCCTTGTCTAAAGGACTTCAGGGTGCCCGTGTGTCAGGGGCATAATCCCCGCAATCAAACTACCCCTTCCGATGAGGTTTGTGCACCCAAACCGTGGTCGCGTAATGTGCGCTTGTCAAGCTCACAAGATCGCCATCGTGAGTGTATGTAATCGCATGTTTGATTATTTTTCGTGTGTCTGCGGAGGACTTGTAGTGAGCGGCCAAAAAAATATGCTCGCACGCGAACAGCCGCACAAAAGCGCGCAGACACCCACGAGAGCCGCGCACCAGCGAGCCGTGGCGCCATCTACTGTGGATCATTGCAGACTATTTCGCTTCGGCGCGCCCCTTCCCGACACTAGGAAAACTTTTCTAGCCTCTATAGTGCACGCCGAAAAACCTCTCCCCCTTCTAGCCACCATACCCCAACGTTACTAGAATAGGTTCAGTTTACAAACTTCGTTGCGTTGCGCGGATCCGCCACCGATACTGCTCCCACTGGCGCTGCAGTCACACCCGGCTCCACGGATTTCACCTCGCCAGCCGCGCTGCGCAGCCAGTTTGGGCAGTCGTCGGTCTAACTCCCTGGTGATTTTGTGTGGTGCGCGTTTTCAGACCGATGTGTTTGCCTGAACGTATCGATAGCCTTGTTCGATGCAGTGCTGTGGGTGACTGTGGGTGCCCCTAAGCCGACCAAATCATGCCGACGTGTTGCGTACCTGGCTGTACAATGGGTACCGGAACGACACTAGCCCGTCGGTCCGGCATTTCTTCTCCGCTCCCAGCGACGAGCGACTTTGCGCAGCTTGGAACAGGGCAATACCTCGCGCAGACAGAGACCTCACAACGAAGTCTAGGGTATGCTCCATCCACTTTCACGATCAGGGCATTCGCAAAACGTACGTGCACGTGATCAACGGAGAAACAGTTGAAATCCCGAGGGGTAAGTGGAGTCTCGTCAAGGGTGCCCTTTCTAAAGTCTTCCCGAACTTGCCCTCGTACTTGTCAAAGCCAGCGGAGAAGAGGCGGAAACGGCAGCGAGAAAGCAATAAAAACGCTGACCAAGGAACAGCATCACCGCAGTCACAAGCTTCTTGCCGCACAATTCCTGCCGATGTCGTGGTCGACGATATGCCCGAGCCATCCGTGCCGTCGTTTGCTGAAATGGAATGCGTTGAGCTACCACCATCGTGGCAAAGAATCACTGTGGAAAACGGCAGCGGTAAATTTGCGGCATTTTTCAAACTGACCTCCGCAAATAAGGCGCCGCAAATCGAAAAGTGCGTCGTTGTAAGCAGTGACGGAGTGGCAACTGCAAGTGCGAGAGGCCGCGAGGCGAAGGCTTTTCTGAGCGTCAGCATTAAGACCATGCTAGATCTTAGTGACCGGATAAACAAAGTGCACAGCCTTCATGCATGCTCTGGATACGACGTGCAAAGCAGCACTGGTTTTTCACTCAGATGCCAGGCACTAGCTAAGCAGTCAACGTGTTCATTTTGCCGCACTGAAAAAAACAAGCTTTTGAAAAAGAATTCTCAGAAGCAAAAAAGGCAGGTGTGCAAACAGAAAAAGGTGAAAAACCTTCAAAAGAAAGCCATCAGGGCAGCTGCTGCGAGAGTGTCTTTCATGAAGAATATGGCAGAACTACAAGAGAAATTGACAAGCGAAAGATCCTCATCAATCAATGAGCATCTAATGTCACTTCCGCCTCTTCAACAACTAGCATTCAAGATGTCTCTGAAACAAATGGAAGCAAAGGGACCACAGGGTGTGCGATACACCAGAAGTTGGGTGCTGAACTGCCTTCTTCTCCACATTTCAAGCCCCAAAGCCTACAATTTGATACGTAAGATGAATTTGCTTCCCTTACCAACTACAAGTCGACTTAACCAGGTGCTTTCAGGTGTACCCTGTGAGTATGGTTACAATCAAGTGGTCCTGAAAGCGCTCGAGGCATTCTTTTCAAGCAAGCGTGATGTTGAGAAGTGTGGTACGCTCGTGCTGGATGAAATCAAGCTGAGAGAGGGAGTGGACTTCAACAAATCCACGTACAAGTTTGATGGCTTTGTGAAGTTTGAAAACACGGGAGAGAAAAGCAAGGCCATCTTGGCTGACCATGCCCTTGTACTGCTGTTCATCCCTTTGTTTCACAATTGGGTTCAGCCTATTGCCAGTTTCGCCACTAGGGGGGCAGCTCCTGGGGCTGTGTTTTCCAAGATTGTTGTGGAGTCGGTGCTGCGACTTGAGCGCCATGGTGCAACAGTTCTGGGTGTTGTTAGTGATGGTGCAGGCAACAACCGATCAATGTGGACACATCTTGGCATATCTGGAAAGTTGCACCACCCTGTCAACAAGATTCCTCACCCGACGCTTGAAGACTGACGGTTTCTTCATTTCCTATGTGATGTACCCCACATCATAAAGTGTGTGAGAAACCATCTCCTGACACACACATATGCAAAGGTAATTCAAACGGGATTGCACAAATAGCCTACATGAAATTTACTTATGCCTTTCTTGCTGTTTTTTACCAGACTGGCACCAACTGCATAAACTTCGAACACTACGTCCACCTGTACGAAGCTGAAAAGGACAGCCACCTCAAGATTGTTCCAAAGTTCACATCTTCGCACGTCAAGCCAAGCAAGCTGGAAAATATGAATGTCAGACTTGCGACACAGATACCTAACCGGTGTCGTACATTTAGTTTTTATTCAAGTTTTCTAAATGCAAATACTTGATTTTTTAAACCTTTGTTTCAGTTACTCAGCAGGAGCGTCGCCGTTGGGATGAAGTTTTACAGAGAGCAGCGTGAGCCAGGCTTAAAGGACAGTGAGGGAACTGAAATGTTCACGATGCAGATTAACGACCCGTTTGATGTCCTTAATGCCAAGCACCCTGCTACCGGCATCCGTAAGAACTCGCCCAAGATCAAGGTAATGGGCTTCCTTATGCTTATTGTGTTATACTATGAGTCGAATATATTAAAGGGGGCATTTGTCTGCTATGCTACAAGTGATAGAAGACTTCCTGGTCATGCTGAATGAGACCAAAAGGAACAGCATTGAAAAAAACACAAAGCTGTTTGCATCTCAGTTGACGACGGAATCACTGCGAGTCCCGTTGATGTCAGTTCTGGACATAATCACCCTGCTTCTTGACAAGGATGTGAGATATGTGCTGTCTGCAAAATTGAACCAGGACCCATTGAAAGTAGGTATTTTTAGGATTCATTTTGATGTAATTTTGCATTCCTTGTTTTGCTCTTCACACTGACAGTTTTTTTTTCCCCAGCGCTTTTTTGGAGTCATGAGGTCGTTTGGTGGTGACGAAGATCACCCTACGATAGTACGTTTCGGCCAAATATTCAGGCTTTTGAGCCTGTACACTCCTTTAAATGGCGACAAAAGGAAATTGCACTGGCGATGCGGATCCTGTTCTCGTCACCATGGAGGAGAGCCTGAGCTCGAAGAGGCTGGAAGTCCTTCATCAGAAGAAGGAGCGAGAAGACAAGCTTGGACAGCTCATGCACAGCATTGTGTTGGAGAAGCTGCCAGAAGAGGATGCAAACCAGCACGACTATGGTCGACCAACTCCACACGATGCTGCTCTGTACTACCTGGCAGGATACGTAGTAAAGAAAGCAGAAAAGTTTTTGAGCTGCGGGGACTGTAAGGCTACTCTTCTTGCTACTAATGACGTACCATCTGCAGCCATTCTGACAGAGATGCGGTCTTTTGTTCCGGGAGCCCTCCAGCTGCCATCAAAAGATTTGACATCACTTCTTACCGATGTTGAGAGCGCCATAACGGAAAGAACAAGGGACAACGTAGTGTTTGGAGACCTGTTTTGGTGCATTGTCAAAGATTTGACACAAGGACACAGCTTTGCACAAGTCGGATGTGGTGTTCATTCTAAAGAGCTCTCTGCACGCATCATGAAGTTTTACCTGGTCACCCGCATGCATTTTTATGCAAGGTTCCTACGGCAACACAAAGACACAAGTGTGCAAGTTAAAGTTGCCAGGAAGCGTGCTAAGCTTTTGTGAAAACCTGTTAGAAAAAATGTGCTTTCTCTGGACTGTAGCAATGCAAACAATTGCTGGGATGTTGCTTTCATGGACCAGTTTGTTATTCAGTGTTGTGGACCGGTTTGCTAAAACATCTTGTACAGTACTGTTGATCAGTGTGGTCTGAAATGGAAGACCAGTGCATTTATGAATAAACTGCTGAACGAAAGCTGTTTACCTTGTTAACCTTTAATTCGTGCTAAATTGCTAGTTGCAGTGGTCATTCTGTGCCTGCCAAGATGCATGAATAAGCGTTTACTTTGCATGTGATTTGGCCCTGCGAAGAAAAACCCCTATAGACTATTAGCCATTTTATTCCAAATCACGAATGAGAAGCAGTGGGAGGCCGCGCTGCTCAGCACAGACCCGCTTACGCAGGCCTTGTGCTACTAGCCCAGATGGCCGAAGACGCCGCTGGGAACTAAATGAATTCTACTATCGCCGGTAGATCAAACGGTCCCCCCCGAGTCATGATTACGGGCAGGGATGCCACCTCTTATTTCCGCATGAATCGGACGCAATACTAATGCAGCATGTGTGTTCTCTCTCAACGGCGCATTTTCGGATAGTAAAAAAAGCAGGGCATGCGCAAAAGCAGCGAAACGACAGATGGTTTCCGGCAGCTTCGAACTCATTACTCGAAAGCATGTCGCGCTGCATGCTTTGATACAAGTATAAAAGGAGCTTCAGTGGCTAGGATGTGTTGCAGTGATGTTTTTGTAGTTTTCCATCTGGTTACGCGTGAAGAAACGCGCTAATTCGGCGCCCGTATAGCGCCTAGCAGGCGCAGCAGCTGAGAAAGCTGGATCTCGACGGAACGCTCCCGCCACCTGTCGGACAAACTGAAAGTGGAGACACCGGCGAAGCACGGCGTCGGCGGAGAGTTTGGCAAGTGAACCTAGTCTAGTAACGTTGCCATACCCGTGAGAAAGCAACGCTCGACTGGCTGAGGTCGGAATGGCTTGTGGCTTCTGTTCGCCAAATAGACAGACAATCTTTTTTGCTTCGAAACAAGTTTTCAGTAGGCAAGCTGTAGGAAATTATTACCTACTATCAACGTTTTTAGATACTTTTCAGTTTGCAAACTCGCTTCGAGAGGCGGCGGCGTTTTCTCGCCGTTGCGAAAGGTGGCGCTGGCGTTCCGTTGAGATCGGTTGGGAAGCAGTGAGTGGCGGTGACGTTTGCTTCAGACACGTGCTTTTGGTGTGTTGCTGGCGCTCGCACATTCATCACGCCTGTACTTCCAGCTTGGACACATTCTACAGTGGTATGAACTCTTTGCAGTCAATACCGTGAAGTGTCAGCGCGGATTCTCGACATGCCGACGTGCAGCGCGCCCGGCTGTCGTTCGGGGTATGCTTCGGCAGCTGCAAATCCCAGACCACGACATTTTTTCAAGCCCCCAAAGGACCCTGACTTACTGAAGGCATGGCAAAACGCGATTCCACAAAAGAACTTTAAGGTAACGCCAAAAACGTACGTCTGTGACATTCATTTCGAGCCTGTAGACATCATAAGCTGCTATGAGCATACAGCGAACGGTCAAACCGTAACGATACCGCGAGGCAGATGGACACTGAAGGAGCACGCTGTGCCTCGAATTTTTCCGAACGTACCTAAGCATCTCTCAAAACCAACGGTGCCGAAGTCAGCAAGAAAGCCACCCAAAGAGAGGTCAGTGGTTTCCGCCGAAGTTTCTTCCTGCCAAAGCGATGAATATTTGTACGACGAAACTGACGCATGTGACGGCATGAATGTTGATGAATGCACCGATGTTATCACGCTAGGAACTGCGCCCTGGCTTGCTGTTGTGCAGGGCAGCCCGACATTTGATTCGTGGAATGTGAGGGCTTCTACCATCCAAGTTATCTTCTACAAACTCGAAGAGTCTGGGGGCGTTGTGTACATTGAAAAGGCGGTTGTAATCCGGCAAGACTTCGCGACTGAAGTTAGTTCAAGAGGTATGCTTGTCCCGCCGTGCAGCTACATCGAGAAAGATGGAAACATTCCGACCCTGCTAACAAGCCAGACGAATTTAACAATGTTTCTTCGCTACATAGATGCACTCAATATTTGCCCTGGGTGTAAATGTGAGCTGTTTCCAGGTATTTCATCGTCAAAGGCAGCCATGAAAAGGCAGGGTGTATGGCGAAACAAAAAATGCATGGTGCTGTCAGGTGAGCACTTGTGCCCTCCATGCAAAAAAAACAAAAAAAAAACTTTGGTGATAGAATGAAGCGTCGCCCTAAAAAAAGCACAAAACGGAAGGCTGAACGTGAAATTCAAAACCTAAAAAAAAAGGCCATCAGGGACACTGTGTTTCGCGAAAGAGCTAGGAGAGAAGTGTCTATACTGAGACGCTGTTTGTCTGAAGTTTCAGTGAGCAAAGTTGAAAAAGCAGTGGAAAGTCTTCCGCAAGCACAGCAACTTGCCTTTAGGTCAGCATTGAAAGTCGCAAAGGCGAAATCGCCGCGAGGAAGGCGTTATGAACAGGAATGGCTCATGACTTGTCTTCTATTGAGAATTTCAAGCCCAAGAGCTTATAGACTAATGTCAAAAATGAAGCTCATGCCACTTCCAACAACCACAAGGCTGAGACAAATGATGAAAGGAATGCCATGTGAATTCGGTTTCAACAAGGTGTCTCTTGACAGTATTGGGGCCTTTATGAAGAACAAAGCAGGAGTACAATGCTACGGAACGCTAGTACTGGACAAGATGAAGATGCGAAAGGTTGTCGCATTTAACAAGAGTACTTACAAGGTTGATGGCTTCGTTGATTATGGAGATGGTTATGACTCAGAAACAACAACCGACCACGCTTTGGTACTCATGTTTGTGCCATGCAGCTTCTGGAAGAGTGCTAGCGAGGCTTGTTTTAGAAGCCATTTTGCAGTTACACAAGCACAATGCAACAGTCGTCGCTGTTATCAGTGATGGTGCCAGCACCAACAAGGCCATGTGGTCATGTTTTGGTATCAAAGGCAAGCTTCATGAACCGAAACACAGAGTTGACCATCCTTGTGTACCTGATCAACAGCTCTACTTCCTGTGCGATGTACCGCACATCATCAAGTGCATAAGGAACCATCTCATGCGCCACAGGTATGGCATGGTAAGTAGATTAGAATGTTTTTACTTATTTTTCATGCGTGAGCAATCTGAATTAAGGAGTGGCTTCTTCAATGGAACACCTTTCTTCGTCTCGCTGTTGTTTTTAAAAATTGCAGATCGGTGAACACAAAATAAACTTTGACCACTATCGAAGACTCCAAGAAGTAGATGGGAAACAGCAGCTTCGGGTGGTTCCGAAATTGACAAAAGAGCACGTGAGCCCAGACAATCTGCGAAAGATGAACGTGAGTCTGGCTGTACAGGTAAACAAAAATGCCCTATCTACCATATTTAGATGCCTTTCATAGTTTACAACTGCTTGTTTATATGCATAAATGTTTGTTTATAAAAATAAAGCCGTAAATTTTTCATATATGTTGTTCTCAGCTTTTCAGCCGAAGCACTGCCATTGGGTTAAAAGTGTACCAGCGGTTAGAGAAGCCTGACCTGAAAGACTGCCATGGAACTGCTCAATTCACCCTCATGGTGAACAACCTGTTCAGTGCCCTGAATGTGAAGCTTCCGAAGTTTGGAATAACAAGTTCGTCAAAGGAAGTTGAGGTAACGACAATACTTTACAGCATCTGTTGCACTGTTGTGAAATAGTACAGATAATGCTTCATAACATCTGTTGCATTGTTGTGAAATTAATTTACTCACTGGCTTATTTTGAAGGTCATCCAGGAGTTCCTTGATGCTGTAAATAAGACCGAAGAAAACCATATCACCAATGGGACAGTGATGTTTGCATCGCAAGTTACAATGGAGTCGCTTCGTGTTACGCTTGCATCTGTACGGGACCTCATAACAGATCTTCTCTCTAAAGGAGCGCGTTATGTGCTCACGGGCAAACTAAACCAGGATCCTTTAGAGGTAAGCCGTTTGTTCTTTTTGTTTATCACGTTTATGTTTGCGCACATTGCTTTTATAAAAAAACACGTCTTCCTTTTTTTCAGAGGTTTTTTGGTGTGACAAGAAGTTTTGGAGGGGATGAGGATCACCCTACCCTAATCAGCTTTGCACACATATATAGGCTTCTGAGCCTGTATACACCAATCAGCACTTGTGTCACTGGGAACGTGAGTGATGAGCAGACTTTTGTGCTTGCCACTGTTGCAGACACCATGAAAAGGGGAAGAAAGGACACACTGTCGTCCCACGAAAGACTCCAGGAGGCTATTCGAGCGAAGTTGGCAGAAATCTCTTCTACTGCACAGAATAAAACACCGACAGCACCTCATCATGGGTACTGCACACCAGCAGCACAGGACTGCGTTATTTACTACTTGTGCAGCTATCTTGTCCACTCTTACCTCAAGCATCAGAGGTGTTCTGACTGTGTACGTAATATCCAGTCCGAAAATGCGGAGTGCCCGGAGGCATTTCTCACTTTGGAGAGGGAATTTAAGCACGGGAGCCTCAAATTGCCATCATGGGAGCTCTTCTGTATGTTTCGAGGCATCGAAGCCAAAATTTCGGATGAGCTGCAAAAGAACCGGCTCTGCTCAGAGACATTTTGGAGCCTCCTCGACGCTCTTGAGGACTGCGACATTACTAGTGTGGGCTGTTCTGTTCACAAGGTCACCACTACGGCAGAACTTCTTCACTCCTACATAGTGCTAAGACTGCATTTCGCTGCCAGAGATACTTGTAAAAGCTTCAGCTCTTCAGAAAAAGTTGCATCTGCTAGAAAGAAAGTGAAGCTGATGTGAAGGCTTGCAGTACAACTCTGACCACTTAACCCTTGTAAATATGTCCCTGTAAATAATGCAGCTGCTGCTTTCAGTTTCATGACGTCAAATAAAAATTACAAAACAATCTTTTTCTGGCTTCCTTGCTGGTTCTTGATTTTCTAAGCTTTTCAGTGGATTTTGGTCGTGTAACACGTGTTCTGGTAAGGTTAGAATATCGCTGAGCATTACGGGATCCTGGGGTGATTTGCACATATACTGGCCAAAAATAAACGCCGGCTACAATGCGAACAGGAATGAAGGTAAGCGCGCTGTACAGTTTGCCTTTTCTTTTTGTCATGTCTTACGTGCTGTTTGTTTCTAGTTATAATGTTGCGAAAAAAACGAAAAAGCTCTTTTCGGTAAAGGTTAAATGCGGGCGAAGTTTCACTTCTGCTTCTCGAATAAAAGAGTTAACCGCTGCGGTAGTCTCCTGTCGGCGCCTTTCCCGTTGTAGCAGTAGCAGACGACGCGCCGAGATCGATCCTAACGCTACCGCAGCGCCACCGCCTGGTTGGCGATTGCGGTAAGCCGCCCCACGCCAATGGAATGCCGCGCGCTTTGCCAACTGAAGCTATCTAAAAACGTTGCCTACTATCTAACAAAAAAGCTTAGCAATATTTCATCTTTCAAATGATGTACTTATTTACTTGATTTATTCACGCTTTAGGGCCAAACCACATAAGCGCGAAAATGCATGCGACAGCGACGAGCGACGCTATGAGCGACGAAACAGGGCGTTCGCGCGACGTGTCGCGTGCTCGTTTTCGCGCGATCGCTCGGTTAGAGTGTACTAGAATAGGTTGAGTGGCGCGATCGCCGGGCGCCGCCTACGCTTCCTGGCGAAGCCCGAACTGCGGAAAGTTAGCGTGGGGGCACTGCGATCGAAGCGACTCGGAAATTTCCTCCGCGTCTGCCGCCGGGCCATTGCAATTTGCAGCGAAGGCGACGGGGACTGCGTGTTGCGCGAAATGTTTTGCAACTCGGTGCCGTTTACTCGTGTGTGAAAACGGTGTTGCCATGCCGAAAGGCAGGCATCGGCATTGTTATGCGCCAGGCTGTCGCACCGGTTACTCGGGCGTTAAAGCGGAGAAGCTGCTTTCATTGTTCAGCGTGCCGAAAGATGAAGCTCGTCGGGCGCTCTGGGAGAAGAACTTACATCGGAGCGACAAACCCCTGGATAGCAAATGCGCAGTGTGTGAGCTCCACTTCGATAAGCGGTACATTCAGCGGGACTACGTGCACATTGTGAACGGAAAGGAGGTGAGGATTGAGCGCGGAACACCGGCACTAACGAGTGACGCAGTGCCTACGGTATTGCCAAATGCGCCAAAGTACTTGAGCTCGACAGCTCCTCCCAAGCGAGCACCTCGCAAACGGGAGGCACCAGCCAAGCTTGATGATACAAAGCGCAAAAGGAAGAAAGTTGAAAGCCCATGCAGCACTGCGGCTGTGGAAGAGCCGTTCGAAAGCGACGGATTTGATTCCCCAGTGCTTGGCGCTGACAATTTGTGTAATCTGAGTACTCCGTCTGCGTATTGGTCGTGCCATCGGTTTCCAAACTTTGAAGGTACGGTATACGCCCTTGGAGAGCTTGTAGAGTCCACAGGGACCGTAAACTCGGACCACTCGGTCCTCTTCAGTGTAAGCAAGGACCAAGAAGTCTCATTCAGGACATTCCTCGCTGGGAAATTGATCACTGAAGGACGTATCGAGACTGTAAGGGAAGCTGAGGGAGTTCTTCTTCGAGCCTCAGGCTTACTGAAATGCCCTGGTGCCATGTCTACATCGGCGATCATCGCAGAGGAGCTAACAAAGAGCCTCCTGAAAAAAACAGCCGTCATTGGCGGCGCTTTCTACAGCCGGAGATGCGCAGTAACGACAGTGACAGAAAGTAAGGGCGAAACTAATCTTTCACTTGTGTACATGTAGTATATTTGCACATAAGGCAACATGGTAAACTTAAAAAGTGTGAGATATTTTGCCCGAGCTCCTGAGACGTAACAGAAATTGTTTTGAAGGCTGATAGCTTCGTGAACTTACTTTACCTCAGCAGCAGTGACATATATTTGGTGCTGATGAATTATGTTTATTTGCACAGCGGTATACTAGAGAAGTCATTTAGCAAACCCAACAAAATAACATTACCATGCTTTTCAGGAGTTCCTTGCCTGTCTTGTCGGTACCTTCGAAAGGCTCTTCTCACAAGAATGTCTTGGCTCAAGTGCCGTCACCGAAAGCAAGTGAGGACAGCTGCCCAGAGGCTGAGGTCAACCTTGCAAAAGCACAGGCGCGTTTCTAAAAAGGTGCTGAGCCCGAAAGGTAGAATTGAGGGCATGCGAGCCAAAAACGCGGCTTTAAAAGAAGAGACACTGGAAGAGAAGATCTCTACGCTGCCCCCAAAGCAGCAGGAAAATGTGCGGCACTGTTTCAGAGCATCAAAGCGAAAGAGCACAAATGGCATGCGTTTCACTAATGAATGGTTGCTCGAATGCGTTCTCATGAAGATGAGAAGTCCGAAGCTCTATAGACATCTGAGAAGAAGAAGACACAACATTCTCGTGCTTCTGGGCGATGCTACTCTGCGGAAGTACACCGCCTCGTACAGGAGTGGCTTCGGTTTCAACAGAAAGGTTCTAGAAACTTTGAAGACGAAAACAGACACAATGGACACCTTCAGCCATCATGGCGGCATCCTGGTGGACGAAATGAAGTTGTCTGAGCACCTTTCAATTGACAAGACTGGTAGAATCGGAGGCTTTGTCGACATGGGGCCCTTTATACCACGGGCAAATGCGAACCTTCCTTGCGACCGTGGTATGGTTGTTATGTTCGTGCCATTTGCAGGCAAACTTTCTCAGGTTTTGGGGGTGTTTGCTGCGCACGGAAATGTTAAGGGCGACCTTCTCTGCAAGATATTGATCGAAACAATGATCCTAGCAGAACAGGCAGGACTCTTTGTCGACTTCATAACCTGCGACGGAGCTTCGTGGAATAGACGAATGTGGACATCGATGGGGATCCAAATAACGTGCAAGGTGAAGCATCCTGTGGACCCCAAGAGGAACCTTCATTTCCTGTCAGACTTTCCTCATCTAGTGAAGTGCCTCCGTAACTCCCTCTTGAAAGGTGGTTTGAGCACACCAAATGGACGGGTATAAATGTTTTATTACATTCTTGCTTAACATTTTATATTAAGTCAACTGGCTAATCACTGCACTTTTATATTGATGCAGGTGTCAGTGTATTTTGTGGCCGAGGCTTTCAACCTGGACAAAGACAGCATCACCTTGAAGGCTATGCCAGGGCTGACTACAAGCCACCTTCAGCCCAATGACTTCGAGAAGATGAGAGTGTCCCTTGCCTTCCAGCTATTCGGAGACTTTGTGCTGCGTGGTCTACACCACTACAAGGACACCCTTGAGTCACGTTATGGAAAGGGTGCAGTTGATGCTACAGAATCATTCTTCAGGTACTTAAATATATTGTATCTGCTGTATTCTTTGGGCAAAAGACAAGAGTGCGTTAATGGCCATCACTGTTGAACCCAGCTCTAATGAAGATTTTTTTGCATATACAGGCTGATGAACCAACTCATCGAACTGATGACCTCCAGATTCAAGTCCGAGGCTCTTTGGCCGCACTCAAGTGGTAGTTCTGCGCTCTCCAGTTTTCTAGACTACATTGACAAGTGCAAGCAGCATGTTGGCAAGGGCGTCGGGTTCCTTAGCAAGCAGACAGCTACTGGCCTGAGGGTTACGCTGTCCAGTGTGCTTTCTTTACTGGACTATGTTACCACAGAACTAAGCTACAGGTATTTGATGACGAGTAACCTAAGCCAAAATCCACTCGAGAACTTGTTTGGAGTTGTGCGGCAGTCGTCGGGCTGTAATGACCATCCGACCCCAGAGCAGTTCTTAATTGCTGTCAACTGCCTGAGCTACTATAGCCTAGCTAAGCCAGTGCACGGTGCGAGCGTTATACCATTGGTGCTTACATCACTGCTCGACACTGGAGAAGCACACTCGGCAGATGCAACAAGCCTGCAGCAAACAATTGATGACCACATCGCTCAAGGAGATCTTGACGTGATAGAAAGTGCTGCCTGCCATGACAGTATTGCTGTCCCAACTGAGCATTACAGCCTTGTGGGAAAAAAAAGTGACTCTCGCCTAGCATATTACATGGCTGGATATGTTGCTAGAAAGTGCGTGCAGAAGTCAGGATGCACTGCTTGTCGTACTTCACTGCTTGTTCCAGCTTCAGAAGGGAAGGAACATGAGTGTTCGGCCTTTACGAACTTTTGCGACAAAGGTGGTTTGTTGTACCCGTCTAAGGAGCTCTTTGACTTCGTTAGCTATTTAGAAGACACATTCACAGACTGCTTCAGCACTAATGAACTGCGCAGTGATAGCATTTTAGATGTGCTGCATCTGGTCAGGGCTGAAGGGAGACCCCTTGGCTGTGCTCAACATGCAAATGCAGTGAAGTCTCATGTGGTAAAATTTTATGTTGTCACTCGATTGCACTTTTTGGTTAAAGGAATCAATGGAGCTAAGGAAGAATGGCGCAGGAGGCTGCAGCACCTAAAGCTCCGTAGGTGCGTGTAGGATTCCCGTACAGCTGAGTGCTCCACTCGTCCTGTTACATACCTGTAACAGTTTTCTTTGTACATAGTATTTACAGTGATTTTTTTGTACTTTGAAGTTTATCTGTGTACATAGCCAGTGTAACAGTGATACTTCTTTGTATATATGTAAAGCAATAAGTTTTAAGCATCTTTATTTTTATTTTGTTTTCCTTTAAAATGTATCTTTATGCATAGTGTGTGTGACTGATATTTCTTTGTATATAGCAGCCGGTCTTAAACATCTTTATTTTTATTTTGTCGTGTCTGTAAACACACTTAATATGCTGTTGACCGGTGGAAAAAAAACCGCGTTGGTTTATGCTTGGCTTTATCCTTTGGCTAAATTACAGCTGCTTGTTTCTACACATTGAACGATATTTGTTTATTTGCTGCTGATCCAATAAAAAGCTAAGGGATGCAGACATCGCTGTTGTCCTTTTAATATAGGTGTAAGAAAAAGCAGTTTTCTATTAGCATCGTTATTTAAAGCATTCCTTCCCGTAGCCGAGGCGTTGTGACAAAAGCACACGTGTAGCTTTCGCTCACGACATTCATTCCAATTTGAACTGCTATTTACAGCTTCGCTTTACTGCGGCCACACACAACGAGACGGACAGCACGCGGACTTGACAGTTTCTCTCAATTGGTAAAAAGACTAAAAAAAAAAACGGAATCGCGAAGAACCTATGCAAGGGGCGCATTCGCGCGTCACCGTAGCAGACACTAGAGCCGCGAAACCAGTGCAGCAACATTTAGGGGCAATATTATGAGGCGAAAGCCTGATTATCGTGTGGAAACACCATTTTTAATGCTACTCTGACAGTATAAATCTATAGCCGTACACCGGTAAGAAACTGCCGTCGCACGTGTCGCCAAAGGCGCAGAAGCCCGGCAACGCACGACCGTGCGAGCGATGCGCGACCAAGCCGGAATGCTCGTAGCGCCCTCTATCGCAACCGCGTACGGAGCTTCAGGAAAACAGCGGCGGTCGCGCCACTCAACCTATTCTAGTACACTCTAGCTCGGTTCTCCCTAACATTTTTAGAACAATTCAGTTTCACAGCTCCGCTCCCGAGGCGGCCGTGGTGGCGGTCACGCGAACTAGTGGCGCTGCAGTCACGCTTTTCTTCACTTGCTCCTGATCAGGCGCGCGGACAGGCGGGTGCTTTGGCGGGCGCGCGTCGTTCGAAGCGATTTCGTTCCCCACACGTGCGCCTGAATCTTCCGGTTTCCGAATGTTCGCTTTTTTGTTGTGAAAATGCCTTCGTGTTTTGCGCCGGAATGTACGAGTGGCTGCAGAAATGACGCCGCAAATCATCATTTTTTTACCCCACCACGTAAGGCCACGGAGTTTAAACAATGGGAACACATGCTGCACCGCAAGGACAGGCGCCTCACGCAAAAGTCCAAGGTATGTGAGAGACATTTCGAAGGGCAAGACATTGTAAAGTATTTCAAGCATGTTGTAAAGGGCCAGGAGGTTTTAATTCCCTGTGGTAACTGGAAGTTAGTGCCAGGAGCGTTGCCGCGTCTCTTTCTTGGCTTGCCGGAGCACATATCTAAGCCAAGAACGACGACATGCACGCGAAAATCACCGAAAAAGCGGAACGAAATCGGCTTGGAAGCATCGGCGGAAAGTGCGTCTTGTTGGAGTGGCTCGTGTGGAGAGGCCTCTTTGTCCTTAGGCGATTCGCTTGGAGCAGTGGGCATCACGCCACCACCTAGCATCTCAGCAACGAACTCCTCCGGTGTTTGTCTGAACGAACTGGTGACAGTGCCGTTACCTAGTAGGGACTGGAAGCTTGAACTCTAAGGTACTCGGCTGCTGACCCGCAGGTCGCGGGTTCAAATCCCGGCTGCGGCGGCTGCATTTCCAATGGAGGCGGAAATGTTGAGGCCCGTGTGCTCAAATTTGGGTGCACGTTAAAGAACCCCAGGTGGTCAAAATTTCCGGAGCCCTCCACTACGGCGTCTCTCATAATCATATGGTGGTTTTGGGACGTTAAACCCCACAAATCAATCAATGGAAGCTTGAACTCATCGTCGATGAATGTTCTGGGCAAACTTGCGGTGTTTTTTTCGACAGGCGACTTGTGGCAGGGGAGCTCAAAGTGAGCAAGGCCGTTATTGTGAAAAATGATGGTAGCTGTGTTGTGAACGGTTACAACAAGATGCACAAGCAACTGCATAAGACTGTAGACAGCACTGTTAGCGTCGAGCACCTGCTCAATGAGACAGATAGCTTGAAAATCTGTTCAGGCATTCAGGTAGCTCACACTGGTGTGACAGGAAAATTAGAAAATGTCCATCACAAGCTGTGTTCTGTCCTCACAACCCGACCTGTATGTGCTCGGTGCCTACGCCTCCAAAGGCAAATGCGAGCAAGAAAGCCAATGAAGGCAGCGGTGAACAAAAGCAAAAAAATGCGAAACTTGACCAAAAAAGTTTTCTGAGCTGCAGCTGCAAGAGAGAAGGGGAAGCAAGAAATCACACTGCTCAAACAGGAGCTTGCGAAGGCTTCCTACCAAGGAATAGAAGAAGCTTTAAGTGGCCTTCCTCACTTGCAACGCCTGGCATTCCTGACAGCACTGAAGTCACTCAAAGCAAAAGCTCCGTGTGGCATGCGGTATATTTCTGGGTGGATTTTGAACTGCTTGATGCTGAGAATTTCAAGTCCACGGGCATACAAGCTGATTAGCGAGATGAAAATGTTGCCGCTGCCTTCTCTTAGCCGCTTGGCACAAATTTTGAAAGGCTTACCGTGCAAGTACGGCTTCAACCCCGTTTGTCTGGAAGCTATACAGAAGCAGTTTCATGGAAAAGCAGATGAGCAAAGGTTGGGGTCTTTGATCTTAGACGAGATCAAGTTGCGCCAGGCATATGACTTCAACAAATGCAGCTACAAGATGGACGGATTTGTTGATTATGGAGGCGTCACGAATGAAGGAACCAACCAGCTAGCCGACCATGCGCTAGTATTGATGTTTGTTTCTCTGTTTGAATCCTGGGTACAGCCAATTGCAGCGTTCGCGACAAAAGGTGCTGCTCCTGGCAAAATTTTGGCGGAACTAGTCCTGGAAGCAGTGGTGCGCCTTCACAAGCATAATGCTACAGTCATTTCCATTGTGAGCGATGGTGCGGGAAACAACCGGTCCATGTGGCAACAGCTAGGTGTTAGTGGCAGCATGGCAGCACCATGCCATAAGATTGCCCACCCGTGTCTCCCTGATGGGAAGTTTGTGCATTTCATTTGTGATGTACCACATGCCATCAAATGTGTGCGAAATCATCTGCTCAAGCAGAAGTATGGCCAGGTGGGTGGCAGAACAATAATTTTCTTTTGTGTCGCCTTTTATCTTCGCATATATTAAAATCAGTTCTTTTTGCATTTCCAGGCTGGAGAGAACCGCATTGATTTCTCCCACTATCAGCTGCTTTACGAAACTGAAAAGAAGAAACATCTAAAAGTTGCCCACAAGCTAACTGAAGCTCATGTGCAGCCCACAAACTTCCAAAAAATGAACGTGAGACTTGCAGTTCAGGTGAGCACTAGTCAGTGATGAAAAACTCTGTAATGCTCTGACGGTGTTACTGTATTGGACAACTTCCTTGAAACATAAAAAAACTATTTTTATACTGCAGCTTTTTAGCCGGAGTAGAGCCACTGGCCTCCGTGTCTACAGAGAAGAGGGCACTGATGGCTTTCAGGACACAGCTGAAACAGAGGCATTCACACAAATGATAAATGATGTATTCGATTCCTTGAATGCTAAGCTCCCTAAGGAAGGAATCAGAGCCAACTCGCCGAAAATCCAGGTGAGCAACACGTTTAAACCGTGGTTCATTCGCCTTTTCTTCAGGTTAAACTGTTTGTGCGGTATTATTTTCCTTGAGTTGATTCATTTTAATGATGTAGCATTCTGTATTTCTCTCAATTTTTCGCAGGTCATCAAGGACTTCCTTGTGATGCTTGACACCACAGAATTTAACCACAATACGAAGAACACGCTCTTGTTCGCGTCGCGTCAAACCACGGAATCTCTGCGCGTGACGTTGCTTTCTATCATCGACATAATTGATGAACTACACAAGGCCGGTGTTCCATATGTTCTCACAGCAAAGCTGAACCAAGATCCACTGGAGGTAATGTGCCCTGGGCCTTTGTACCATATGGAGTCGACTCAAATATTCAATGTCGAGAAATGTGCTAAAATGCTTTCTTTCACAAAGTGTGTGAATTTAGCGTCTTGCACTAAATACCATGGCATCGGCAGGATTTTCCTGCCGTTGCATCGCAGAGTAAGGGGGAGAGGGCGGGAAGAGGGGAAGTGCTGGTGTGGCTTACGGTTAGGGAAAAGTGCCCCTCTTTTGCAATATACACGGGCCAATTACCTTGTTTATACTGGGCATACTGAAATGTGCTTGATGCGAAGTTTTTTTGTGTTTGCAGATTCTTTTAGGAATCGTCTAATGGCATTCTAAATGCAGGGCATTTCAGTAACTCACGATGTGACCCGCGTTGAGTAGCGTAGTCCGCAGCCAGGCCACTACACTATAAAAAAAAATAGCGGTTACCGGCGCCCAGTTTCGATCCCATGACCCTGCGGGCGGAACGCGAGGTACATGGTGCTCTTCCCACTGAGCCACAAAACGTTAACGCAATACACCCACCCCCTATGCGACGCATTTACTCAAGTCCCCCTCGCGGGGAGATGGGTGCATACCCACTTAGGGGGATTGGCTAAGAAGAGCTGTGGCAGAAAAGAAAATGATGGTTAGGAATACAAAGCGGGTATCGGCGCTCTCTCGTCAGCAGTGTGGTTAGGGCTTCCTAAGGTTAAATGGTGATTAAGTGAGGAGAGATAGCAATGATATAACAACCAACAGAAACAAGTGCAACAACATTAACGTTACGCAAACTACTTAACGTCGTGCACCCCCGATCGTGCCCCTCGCGAGGGGGATGTCTCTTTACATTTACACTGTGCTTACGTGGTCTTTAAATTCTTTTCTTGTCTGTAAACGATGCCCTTCAAAACAGTTTTGCGCGATCGCGTTCTCTCTTACGCAAACATTGCTGCCGTTCCTTTGTCTTCTTTTTTTATCCCTCAGCGATGTTTAAACGTTTTTCTTTTGCAGAGATTTTTCGGAATAGTCCGGTCATTCCACGGTGACGACGACAACCCCACCATTATTCAATTCAGCCAGATTTATCGCCTGCTGTCCCTTTTTACACCTGTGGGAAACGCCGTAAAGGGGAACTGCTCTGGACCTGCTGAGGGCGTCCTCGTTTCAATTCATGAAAGTCTTGCTGAAAAGGCGAAAGCGGCAGCTGAGCTAAAACTCGCCGTTGAAGCAAAGCTGGATAAGAAGCTTCTGGGGATAGTTCGTACCGAGGACGTTTGCTGTGACGAACGGGATCATGGGTACCAAAAAGCTGGAGCACATGAGATGGTGGTGTACTATCTAGCCGGTTATGTGCACAAGAAAATCACGAAAACAATAATGTGCGAAGAATGCTGTGCGTTGCTCACAGCTTCTCCCGATCAGTTCAACTCCGAGGAAACACAGCTCAACCAGAGGCGCCTGACAGAGTTGAGGTTATTCAAGCCAGGATGCCTTCGAGAGGCCTCATTTAGGCTGTATGCATTAATTAAGGAAGTAGAAGAGGTTGTGCACGATACGCTTGAAACGTCGGCAGTGTTCGGGGATATTTTCTGGATGGTATTGGACAGCCTTCATGCGACTGCACTGCCTGCAATTGGTTGTAATGAGCACCATGAATTCCTCACCGCAAAGATAATCAAATGCTATTGTTTGATGCGCATGCACTTCTTCTCTCGAAAGAAGAACCGTGAACTGCTTGTCACGGAAAAAGTTCAAAATGCAAGAAAAAAAGCTAAGCTGCTTTGAGCTGCCTTTCTTGCTCAGTGAACGATGCAATACTATTCTGTATGTGCAAGAAAATATATGTTCCTTCTGAATTTGCCATTTTTACTTTCTCAGTATTATTATTCTCACCATGTTATCTTCAAATAAGATTCACGGGAATAGGAAAGGAAAAAAACACCGAAATCAGATTGACGAGTCTGTTCGGTAAACGGCGCATGACTATGTGGCATCAGAAATGAGCACTATGCTTTTAAAAAGTTTTACTGCATCTACGTTTTCTTTGAAGGGTGTCTTTTTTTTACAGTTATGCTCGCGCGAGGCCGCCTATGCCCACATAAGAATGTACTGGCGACGGTAGCTATAGATGGAGCCCAGACACGTAATTCCACCAGATGAAAATGGACGCAGCCACAATGAAATGCATGTATACGAAGAAACTGCTGCTTTGGCACGAACTGTTCCGCCAGCAAAGCGAAACGCTTTGAAATGCGAGCGGTAACACGGCCGCGCCGCACCGCGTTTCCTCCGGTGTAGCAGACGACGCGCAGAGTGCGGAGCTGGATGGATGGATGGATGGATGGATAAATATGGCTGTAGCCTTTAGATCGGGCGGTGGCTAGCGCCACCAAGCCGTAATACCTAATGAACCAGAAACTATATATTTTTTTTTCCTTAAAAAAAGAGTTTGAGGATTCGTACTTTGCAGTGAAGAGTTTAATTTTCACTCGTGCCTTGACTTTAGCCACCAATCAGATAACCTCCTTCTAGTTAAGTCTACCCGCTTAAAGTTTATTTTGCCCTCCCGGTCCCTAAACCCCAGTGCTTTGAAAAACTCTGCGCCATCATCCTGAACGTTAGGGTGAAGCCCTTTACAGAACATTATCAAGTGTTCGGCAGTTTCTTCTTCCTCTCCACACGCACTGCATACTGTGTCTACCCCTTCGTATTTGGCCCGATATGTCTTGGTTCGCAGTACTCCCGTTCTGGCCTCAAACAGTAGTGAACTACCCCGAGTATTATCAAAGCTAGAGTGCCTCGATGCGCGCGCCCCCGCTTAGAGTGGTGTCAGCTTTTGCAAGGGCAGATGCCGCCGCCTCGGCTTCGGCGCCAGCGCGACCGCCATTTTGGCGCCTCCGGCCGGTAGTTCGTGCTTGGCGTGTGAGGTGTTGTTGGGCAGTGTTCATTCCCTTACAGTTTTATGCACCCATCTCCGCATCACCATGCCCGGCTGCTGCGTGCCGCAGTGCTCGAATCACTCGAGAAACGGATGGAAGTTGTACCGATTTCCAAGAGACCCAAAAAGAAGGCTTCTTTGGACCGTTAAAATCAAACGAGACAAGTGGCAACCGACTAATACGTCGCACGTATGCAGCGTAAGTAAAAATTTTTTTTTTAGTGCGTCGTATTCTGACTGGTCAGCATTATTTAGGGCGCCATTGTTTTTTATTTAGGTGCGCAATGTAAACGCAGGACAGCCAAACGTCGTGCAGGGTACTGTGCGGCGTGCTCGTGTTAAAAGATCACGCTTTAAGAAAATGCGTCAAGTACGGGGGCTTCGGAAGCCCCCGTGTCGATAACATTTCATGCTGGTTCAAGGGCCTCGAGTGTGCTACTACATTCATAGGAATTGCGACTAGTTTCAGTGCCCTTGCACGGGAAAGTGTTGCCTTGGCAGCAGCGTTGTGAAATCCTTCCCACCCCCTACCCGAGGCTGTTAATTTCGTGCACTGCGCTTCGCAGCTATTTTGCTCGCGAGACCGGCTGCCGCTGTCGTGACCGTCCGCCTCGCAGCCCGAAGACAGACTTCGTGAAATTGCCGTACTCGCTCGCCAACTCGCCCCGACAGCGTACGCGTCGACCGGGTGCTGGCGGAGTTGAGCTGAACGAAAAGTAGGCAAGAGATGGGGACGCAGGAGGTGTAGTTAAACAGATGAGAATTTAGAAAGTGGAGGAGGGAGAAAATTATATGCAAGGGCAGAAAACGGGGAGTGAATTCAGGCCGCGTGCCGGCGAGCGAGTACGGAAATCTGACGGCGCCTGACTGCTGCCGAACTTCAAGAGTACGGCACGTAGAGTTCACGTAATTCACATAAGAGGAAATTGGACGTGAAATGCGCGCATATGGCCTCGCAGGGAATTAACATAGGCTCGGGTGCGTGGTAGGGGGATTTCACAACGCTTACGAGGCCTGCCCATGTTTATTCGTGCACGCGTTGGCACTGATCGGTCGAAATTTGAACGCCTCTTGTGAAATCAAGCCGTTCGAACATAAACATGCTGTTCCTGCGAAAAACTCGTAATATTACGAGGCCGGACTTCTGCCCGTCTTGTGTGTATCGTCGTATGTATACTTGGGAATCAGGAACACTTCAGTGACGAACAAAACAAGCGCTGTTACGGAGTGTTGTCATTTTTACCTGACAAATAAATTCGATTGCATTGGGAACTTGGAGGCTTGGGTACAAAGCTTTCGATAGAACGAAATTTGTAACGCTCGCTATAAAATCAGACCTGGTCCTTTGTCGGCACAATAGACTAATATTTTATTCACATGAATTCAGGAATCCTTACAGATTTTCAGTGCGAAAATTGAAAGGGTTATTATAACAGCAGGCTGGGTCTATGATCGCGCTCACTGAAGTGGCTTACATGAAAGCGCGCGTGAGCTCAATTAGTTTCCTTCTTTTTGTGCTTCAAAGTTGCTGCTAGTTCCTGCTGCGAATCATACTGAATGCATACATGAAATCTTGTTTATTGACAGTGACAGACATTCGTTTTTCTTCTGCCAGTGTGTTAATTTCCAATTCTGGTTTTATTTGCAGGCTCACTTTGAAGAGAACAACTATGAGCAACATCGTGCGGATGGCTGGAAGAAGTTGAAACCAAATGCCGTCCCAACTTTGTTCACATTCAAACGTAAGATTGAACTTTTTTCTTGCATTACATAAAGCAGCACCAGTTGCAAGTACTCTATGTACCTGGGATTTCTACGAAGCTAACACCAAATACCGTATTTTCTCGCATATAACCCGCCCTCGCATATAACCCGCTCCCCTAACTTTGAACTCCCCGAAAAAAGAAAAAAAATCCTCGCGTATAACCCGCATGCTTAGCTTAAAAAAAACTGTTTTGGGAAGTCACAGTCACAATCTCGTTTACAAAAGAACTTTATTTCGAAGCGATCGCCGCAACGTTGACGGCGCCGATTCCCGTTCCTTCAATCATCGCCCGACTCGCCGCTGTCGCTGCTGCCATCCGAGGCTTCGTCGCCGCTCTCGAAGACGCAATCATCTTCGGTGCCATCCAAGCAATTGCTGATGGCGCACTTTTTGAAACTCTTGCGCACCATGTCGGCCGGAATCGCCCCCCACGCATCCACGATCCACTGGCACAGCAGCGCAATGTCTGGCCTCCGCACGCGCCCCGTCGGTGTGAGGGCGTAAAGGCCGTCGGCCATCCACTCGGCATACAGCCGCTTCACGTGCGCCTTGAACGGCTTATTGAGGCACACGTCCAGTGGCTGTAGCATGGAAGTCATGCCACCGGGTATGATCACGAGGTCGGTGCGGTGGTCAGCGAGGCGCGCTTTCACTGCGTCAGTGCAGTGGCCTCGAAACGAGTCCAACACCAGCACCGACCGCCGTGCCAACATGGCGCCCGGCCTCTTCTCCCAGATCGTGCGAAGCCAGTCACAGACGAGGTCACCATTCATCCACGCGTTATCTTCGGTTCGCACAACAATCCCTGGTGGCAGTGGAGTGCTGGGTAGCGTTTTGCGCTTGAAGATTACATACGGGCGCAGTTTGGTACCGTCCGCCAAAGCGCACAACATTACTGTGCAGCGTAGTTTGGTGTTTCCGCCCGTCAGTACGCTTACAGATTTCGAGCCCTTTTTCTGCAGAGTGGTGTCCATGGGCATCTCGAAGTACACGGGCGTTTGATCGGCATTTCCCACCTGGGAGAGCAAGTAGTTGTGCTCCTTCCGCAGCCCGATGACGTAACGTTGATAGCTCAACAGCTTATCCTCGTAGGCGTTGGGAAGCCGCTGGCACATAGTCGTTCGCCGCCGCATCGAAAATCCGTGCCTGGCCATGAATCGCTGGAGCCATCCACGGCTCGCACGAAACTCGCGTGAGATGTTCATCTCGCGGGCCAACCTCAGCGCTTCCATCTGCGCCATCTCCGTTGACACAGCGTGGCCGCGACTCCTCCGCTCCTCAATAAATTTGACAAGCTGCGTCTCAAGAAGGGGGTACGCACCAGTCTTCGGGCCGCGAAATGCTCGCTTCTGCTTGTGTGCACTTTCGAGAGAGGCCTTTTTTTTTCGCCAGTCGCGAATGCAGGACTCGTCGACATCGTGCCTCCTCGCAGCAGCTCTGTTGCCGATTTCTTCCGCAGCAGCTATAATCGCGAGTTTTTCTTTCGCGGTGAAAGATTGTCGCCGAGACCCACTCATGGTGCCTCACCAGACAAAGCTGACCAACGGTGCAAACTGGCCACACCTGACTCTGAGACAGACGCTGTCAAATCGCTGTTGTGACGCTGTTGACCAAATCAAACAAAGCACGCAAAAAGTGAATAAACACTAGAGTGTACTAGAATGGGGGAGTGGGTCCACTGTGGCCGGCGGCAAGCGGTGCGGGTGAAGCAAAAACGGCGGAAAATTTGGTGGCGCTGCAGTAGCCTTCTCCTGAAGTGACGTCAGTTTCGGCGGGAGCGTGCGAGTCGTGCGGCGGTTCGGGCCGCACGACGCGCTGGCGGGGACGCTGAGCGCTCGATGTTGTCGTCTGCTCGACGCGCCGTCGTCTGTTCGATGCACCGTCGTTCGTGCGCTGTTTTCACAATTTGTCTCCTGGTTCTTTTTTTACACATTATTAGAGACAAAAACAAGTGACATGAAATAAAATGTATGCTTTTTTTCGTGAACGCGTAGGTTTGTATTTCCCTTTGAGCAAAGCCGTCTGGACAAAGAATACGCGGCAGACGGCACGTTTGCGTGCGCAGATATGTGTCTGCTGGTTGCATAACGGAGCGTTCCAAGCTGCTTCAAAAGATTAGAGGATGAGCACGTCTAGGCGTAGAAATTACTGTTGTGTCGTAGGCTGCCAAACCGGATACAGCAGAGTTAAAAACCAGCCCAAGCTCTCACTCTTTGGAGTACCTCAAGACGAAGAAAGACGCCGGCTATGGGACCAGAATCTCAACCGCGCTGATCGGCCCTTGCAAGTTACCGATGCCATTTGCGAGCTGCACTTCGAGCAAAAATACATACTAAGGCAATATGTACATATTATCGAAGGCCGAGAAGTATATATAGAGCGGGGAAAGCCGGAACTTCGCAGTGATGCTGTACCCATAATTATACCTCATCTCCTGAAGTGTCCTGACGAGCAGCCCACACCGGAGCAGTCAACGAAGAAGAGAGCGGCTTCACCACCAACCTGTGAAGACCAGCCGTCAAAAAGAACTGCGCTGCAATCAGTTGAGCCGCAACTGAGATTTGAAGATTGCGAAAGTGCGAGGCAAAGCGACAACGCATTTGAACTTGAAGACGTTGTCCGGCCAAACGACCACTGGGCAATGCACAAGTTTCGTCATTATGACGGAATTGCTTATGTTTCGGCCTCCCTAAGTCGTGAACTCGTAAGCATCGAAAAGACTGTGCTCATGAATTACGGTACCGACCGGAGTGAAGTGATTTGTCGGACATATGTTCGGAAGACGCTGATCTCCGAAAAGGTCGCCTATAACCTTGAAGATGCCAAACAAGTCCTGGACTGCGCAGAATCTCTTCACCCTTGCAGAGGAGCAGGTAGGGCGAAGGACTTCACCTATGACGTTCTTACGAAGAAACTGGAGCAGCAAATCTCTCATTCCGACGGCCTTGTCTTCAGTGTCACGTGCAAAGGAGCGGTTAAACAACAAGGTGAGTGCGGCAAACGTTTATTGAGACGTCACTTGTAATTGTACAATTAATCAATCAGTAACCTGTTTAATGCTAGAACATTTGTGTGGCCCCTAATTTTTGTAGTACTCATTAACATTTACGAAAGAATAGTTTGCCTACAGAAAGTGAAAGTGCATAAATTGCGTTTCAAACATGCATGGTAAAAAACTGGAAGCTCTTCATAATTTTTTTCTCGTATACTTCCAGGTTCTTCATGCATTTCATGCAAGTACGTGAGGAAAGTAATACTCACCAGAAAAAGCTACCTAAAACGAAAAGAGCGAAGAAACTCAGTCTCCACCAAACTGCGGGTCCTGAGTCAGAGAAACAAGCGGATGGCGACAAGGCTGTTGGACATTGCTGGTCGTCTCGAAGAGATGAGGGCAAACAATGCGAATGTCGCGGATAAAATACTAGAGGATAAAATATCGTCACTACCGCGAAAGCAGCAGGCAAGTGTTCGCGCTTGCTTTCAAGCTGCCAAACAAACCAGCAAGCAGGGCATGCGCTACAATCAGGAGTGGATCCTCGAGTGTTTACTCATGAAACTAAAGAGTCCCCGGCTTTATCAGCACATCAGAAAGAACGAAATTCTCATGATGCCCAGCAACACTACTTTGAAAAGATACTTGAGGTCATACGAGTCGGCCTTCGGTTTTAATCAAGCAGTAATGAACACTCTAAAGAAAAAAACCGCGAGCATGTCAGACCTCGAAAGACACGGCGGACTATTGGTGGACGAAATGAAATTGTCAGAACATTTCAATGTGACGGCGTCTGGCCAGATTCAAGGCTTCGTGGACCTTGGAGAATTTACGAAGCCCGAAGACAAGTACCAGCAATGTGATCACGGCATGGTCATCATGTTTGTGCCTTTCGCTGGAAAATGGAGCCAAATTGTGGGCGTTTTTGCGACAAAAGGAAATGTGAGAGGAGACATTTTATTGAAAATTCTCATGGAAGCTACCATCCTCGTGGAACAGGCGGGCTTGTTCGTCGACCACATCACTTGTGACGGAGCCCCCTGGAATCGAAAAATGTGGAAGCTAGCGGGGGTGTCGGCGTCATCGAAGAAAATAAATGGCGCCATACAGCATCCTGTCGACGAGATGAGGAAATTGCACTTTATCTCCGATTTCCCGCATCTGCTAAAATGCCTCAGGAATGGTCTTCTCCAGAAAGGCTTTGCAACACCAGACGGATTGGTACGTATAGATTCATGGTTGACATTTTACAAAGATTGTGTTTTTTGCATACATTGCATTACCTCAACCTATATTTCTAGGTGTCTGTGCATCCGGTTCGGGAGGCGTACCTTCTAGACAGAAGTGTTAGGACACTGAAAGTTATGCCCAATTTGACCGAGACGCATCTGGAACCAAACTCATTTGAGAAGATGAGAACCCCTTTCGCCTTCCAACTATTCGGTCCATATGTCCTACGGGGCCTGGCCTTCTACAAGGAGGACATCGAGAGAAGGTGTGGCAGCATCGAGGCAACTCAGCTGTTCTTCTCGTGAGTTGCGCCTACGTTCCAAATGAATTAAGTGTAATCGTAAACATCTCAAACGCATGATGAGCGCTCTTCTGACATACATTCTTTTTGTTTATTTTGCAGGAAGATCCAACGACTGATCACCGTGATGACTTCCAGGTTTCGGGCCGAAGCGCTGAGACCAGCTTCTACAGACGTGGCATTCCTGTCCAATTTTCTGGACTTCCTGAATGACTGGGAATCATTCAGTGACAACAAGCGGCACTTTCTCAGCGAGTCCACTGCCATAGGTTTTAGGGTCACTATAGCAAATACCCTTTCATTGCTGAAGTACCTGACAGAGAGCGTTGGATTCAAATATCTCATGACATCTCGACTTAGCACCGATCCCGTGGAACATTTCTTCGGCATCGTTCGCCAGTCAAGTGGCTGCAACGCGCACCCCTCTCCGGATGAGTTTCTAATAACCGTCAACTGCTTGTCCTTTTATAACTTGGCGCACAGTGTGGACAGCGCAAACGCAAACCCTGACATGATAAACGCTCTTGTCACTGTGCATGACAGACAGGGTCTAAAGGTCACGCACAAAAAAATTGATGATCTTATATCACAGGGAAAACTTGGCGAGGTCGAAAGCACGATTGCCACGATGCCAGAAAAGTTTGCTGACCACATCGATGTGACTTTGGAGAAGAGTGACTCGAGACTCATTTACTACACAGCAGGGTACGTGGCCAGAAAGTGTGTATTGAAGTTGGCATGCGTACAATGCAAAGAAGTGCTTCTGTTTGAGAAAGCTGTCGCGGTTGCTGAACAGCTCCCTTCGCAATTCACGGAGCAATGCGACTGGGGTGGACTTCTGTACCCCTCACGACAGCTGTATGATTTCATTGCCTCACTTGAAAACTTGTTTACTGAATGTTTCAGTGTTTCCATGTTGCACACAGATAGCATCTCTGACATCCTTTCATTGGTGAAAACTAATTTTCTGAACTCGAAAGCGGTCGGCTGTCCAGACCACAAAGATGCAGTGAGCACAAAGCTCGTTTCGTTCTACGTGCTCACTCGCCTTCACTTCTTAGTGAAGGGAATGAACAGGGAAAACGCTTCGAAACGAGCGAGAGCAAAACACTTAAAGCTTAGCAGGACAACATAGAGCCTGACGTTCCTTGAGCGACGGTGTCGAAGTCTTTCGATGATATTTATTTTGTTTTTTATATTTATGCGAAAAGCTTGCGCAGTCAATTTAAAATAAAATATTTTGCGCATATCACTTCTTTATTGGTGTCTTTCAGACTTCCTATCTATAGGTGAAAACACGTTCATGTTTCGAACAAATGTTTGCATGGACACGTACCGCAGGCACGAAGAGAAAAGGTAAAATATAACATATTTCATTAATACCTACAACGTATACCAGCACTAGATGCCGAACAAAAACTCATCATAAAACCACCGCGACGGACGTGCGTCCGCCCTATAAGTCATTTCCTACGAATAGCACAGTTGCCGTCCGATGTGACTAAACTTCCTTTGCCAACACCCTCACGTAATCGCAACAGGACTGGTTCAGTTTTTCAATAATATCACGCGTCCCTAACGAATAGCTGCAAATTTGCAGAAGGGTTCGCATACTTTAGCTTTAATTCTCGTGATAACAGCTGGTAACTTTAGTCTTGCATCATATTCAATTTGCTGCCGTGAGTCTAAATTTGCACCAAACGCAAACTTACTTATATATCCCAGTTATATTGACATTTTTAAAAGCATCGCAGTTAATGCTCATATTACACTTTCGATGCGTACGTTTTCGCAAAAGCCAAATTCAACTTACGCTCTTGATTGTAAACAATTACCGTGGAAATCACGGTACTTGCGTGCGTGACTACCTATACGAGCAGGGCGTTTCGCAATATAAACATTTAGATTTTGTTGAACTGGCGCGGAAGCACGGTGCGACGCCGTTCACGGCCACGCACGCACGAACGAAGCAACAACGCTGCGAGACTGCGCCAGACGCGCGAGCAGCACGCGAACCGCGCGAACTATCAGACTACCCACCCGTCGCGAACCGCGTGGCAAAGGGGACTTGTAACCATGGCAACCACGGCTAAGTCTTCAGGTGAAGGCGATGGTAGCGCCACCTGGATTTTCCGAAAAAAACGCCTCAGCGTGGAGCCTTCAGTGGACCCACTCCCCCATTCTAGTACACTCTAATAAACACGCTACGGACGGGATCTGTCTATGGCCTATGTTGGCTTTTATTGGCTTTGCACCAGACGATGCCGATGGGGATGCGGACTGCACGGCAGGCTATGCATTGCCGTGAAGCCGACCTCTGCTTCCGGATTATTCGCAGATAACCCGCACCCCCACTTTTCAGGCGATTTTTTTCAATTTTTGGTGCGGGTTATATGCGAGAAAATACGGTAGGTCCTCATATGCTGCGTCCACATTAGTGCATAAATTCTGGAAATGCAGTCACGGACAAAGCTAGGAAATGCGAACACAAAAATGTGAACCAGACCACGCAAAATCGAAAAATACTGCTAATATTAGACGGTCAAATAATGGCACGCTATTAGTGCGTTTGGAAAGCTACATTTCCCAACTTTGTTTTTGTGGTTACGTTGCGTCACTTTGACTTGCATGTAAAAAAAAATTGCGATACTTGAGTGTTGTGGTTTATATTTCTTGTTTGCATTTTTTGGTCATGACTGTATATACGTCTGGATTTCAGTGTTTACAGGCATGACCCACTGCACAACAGTTTTCCGCTACTTAGCACACGGTCGTGTACTGCTAGGATGTCAGGTGCAGTGGCTATGTTATTTACAAAGGGGGAAAACGGAAACCATTATGTATACGAGATCCGCGATGCACGAGCCCCCACTACAGTGCGCCTCATTACCTGCGTTGCGTTGGCGTGTTAAGCCCTACAATCAAATAATCAATAAACTGCATAGGGAGCGAATGTCAGTTGAGCCCTCCACAACGGCGCACACGTGTAGCTCTGGCATATGAAGCTCCAATTTGAATTAGAGCCATTTATTGTGGGGAGAAATTTTGAGCACAATTTAATTATGGTATTTTAAGACCTTCCCCTATCCCTTGTGGAAAGGGCGGGGGAAGGACAAGTGTCTTCCTCACGTCAATAACTAAGCCGGTATCTGCTGCATGTGTTACATTTGTAAAATTAACAAGCTAGACATGAACTGGCATTGCTTGAATATGTTCATGAATACATACATTTCTGCTTGCAGCACTGCCTAAGGAACGAAAGCCACCAAAAGAAAGAACTGTGCCTGCACCCTCCAGCAACGAGACCAACAAATCTCCTCCTGGTCTGCGTCAATATCCAGCTGCAGTTAAAACTACCCTAGAGACCCCACAAAACCACGCCGTTCCTGAATCTACACGGCAAGGAACATCGTGTTATGGGCACGACACCATGGAAGTTGACGACGCCGTTGTTGAACTGTCAGCGAACACTAGTGATGCAGATTCAAGAGAAGTTAATGCAGCGGCTGGTGAGACATCAAATTCTACTGCAGAATCAGCAGAACTGAAGAAGAAGCTTGCTGACCTTACAAGAAAGTACTCTGAACTTCAGCAACATCATGACACAGCCAAGAACACCATTAGTGGTCTCAAGAAAAAATTGCAAAAACTCGAGACTGAGGCAACAAATATTTCGCAAAATATGAAATTTCTCAACGACGATCAAGTACGCGCTCTCTCAAGGAGCAGCAGCTTGGGGAACTCTTGGTCTCCGCACACTGTCAAGCAAGGCCTTCAAATTAAGTTTGCTTGTGGAACAACCGGATATGAAACTTTGAGAAAAATGGGATATCCTCTCCCATCCAAAAGAACGCTCGCACGGAGGATTCAAAATTTGAAGTTTCTCCCAGGCGTTCTTCACGAAGTGATAGACGTTATGAAATGCAAAGCCGAGACCATGGAGGATGTAGAAAAGGACTGCGTCCTTTTTTTAGATGAAATGGAGATAGTGCCGGGGTTTGAGCTAGATCGGGCTGAAGATGCACTTCTCGGAGGAATAACTCTTCCTCCGAAGCCTGAAGAGCCTGCGGTTCATGCTCTGGTATTTATGTTGGGCGGACTTAACCAGCGATGGAAGCAGGTGATTGCATATGAATTTACCGGAAGAAACATCGATGGCGGCTTGCTGAAAAACTATGTGTTGGAACTAGTACAGCTGTGCAGTCAAATATATCTGAGAGTTCACGCAATCACATGTGACATGGGCTCGGCAAACCGCGCAATGTGGAGGGAATTCGCCTTTTCCAGTCACAGAGATTCTTCCACGGTGTGCTCCATACCTCATCCGTGCATAGACGGGAAGGAACTTTTTTTCATTGCTGATCCGGCTCACGTCTTGAAGAACCTCAGAGGCCAGCTCTTGAGCTCAGAAGTTTTCACGTTGAGTGAGGCCACAGTTGCCAAACATGGCCTGCCTTCTTCACAAGTCAACTTGGAATATGTTCAGGCTGTGCTCGAAGAAGATTCTAAAAGAGAACTGAAGGTAGCCCCAAACTTATCCGAAATGCACACCAGCGCAGGCCACTTCACCAAAATGAAGGTTGGTGTCCCTGTACAACTTTTTCGGGAAGCTCCCCCAGCTATCAGATTCCTTATAAAGGAAGGAGTTCTTCAACAGGAAGCAGAAACAACAGCTTGGTTCATGGAGCTGATTTCAAAATGGTATGCACTGATGTCTTCGCGGCATCCAACACTGGCCCTGAGTCGGAGAAGTAGGGCTAAGTACTCCGAAGCCCTAGATACATTACAAACAGCAATACAAACCATCAGAACTATGAAAATGGGTGCCACATCCCATTGGAAACCGTCGCAAGCAGGTGTACTCATATCAACTACAGTTGTACTTCGCCTCCAAGACGTTCTTTTAGGAGACGAAGGCTATGAGTTTTTTCTTACGAGCAGGCTCCTGCAGGACTGCTTAGAGAACCTCTTTTCTGTGGTGCGGCTTATGAAGCCGGTTCCCAATGCCTACGATCTCAAGTGCGCTGTGAGACTGGTGAGCGTAAGCCAATTTTTGCATACACCGAGGACGACCAGCTACGAGCTTGATGACAAGGAGTACCTGGTGGACCTGCTATCCCAGGGGAAGGAAGCCTGCGTCGAGAAGGAAGCTCAAGAAATCGATGATTCAGAGATTTTGTTCATCGAAGGATTGTCGTCCACAGAATGCAGTATTCTCTTTTACCTAGGAGGATTTATTTTGAAGGGAATTTTGACATCTGTGAAGTGCGCAAAATGCAAAGATGCTCTCCTTGGAACTGCCAACGACGAGCATGCTTTGCTGACAGCACTGAAAGAGTACGTTTCAGATGGAGGCAACCTCATCTACCCCAGCAAGGGAGTTATGAAAGCCTTGATAGACTATGAGGAGCATTTTGCTGCCATAAACTCTTGGTGCACGGACAAAGTAGTCACGATGAAGTCGCCGCTTCGTTCACTCACCGCATACCTAAACAAGGTGCACCGCCGCAGCTTGTGTGTATGCGCGGAGCACGAGGACAGTATATACCGACTGCTCACAGAGAGGTGCGCAAGAATAAGGCTGCGCATTCACCTTCGGCAGGTTCCAGTCGGGAGTTGCAATGGACATGCAAGCAAAACATGTGCCGGCGTCAACCTCTCATGAGAAATGGACACGCCAAGATAAGCTGTATGCTTAAAAGGTTTCGGCTCACGTGGGCACGCTTTTGACTCTTGCATTTTTTATTTTTAAACATTTCATTTCGTACTGCATTTCGTTTGTCTTGTATCTGACTTTGATTTTCACTAGTGGGACAACGCAGCATTAAGGCGCACAAATAAATGGCCTGTTCACTGAAATCGTGGGTGTCGTTTCATAAAGGTACACTGGTAAAGCATGTTACTCTCGGGTATGCTGCCTGCACAGTGCATGAAATGGTGAGGCAGGGGAAGGTGGTACGGAATGTCAGATAATGTGTGTGCGTGTGCGTGTGTGTGTGTTATATACACACACACGCAAGTATATAAAGTACAGCGATTCCTGCCTTTGCTATTCGGCTGATTCACAAAGACCCAAATATTGCATTCCTTTCAGCAAGCGTAGTAATAAAAGTTCATGCGCCCCTCCGTCTTAACGACGACAACGGTTTAACGCGAATCTTTCTGGTGTGGGAGTTCGTGGCTCATTTCATTCAGTCTATGTCAGCCCCTGGCGCATTGTACAAGCACAGGCCACCAGTTTGTATGACGTGCGTTGTTCCATTTAACAATTAGGCAACAACAGCACTTAGAGGTGTCCAAGTTGCACCAAAAAAAAAAGCTCGCCAACGAGTACTTCTTTCCTACCATACGCGAGCACCGCAAGCGGTAATGCGCTTCGCATGCTGCCCCACTACGGCAAGAGCCGTAATGGCGGCCGTCGTAGCAGACGACGCGGCTGTCCTCACCCTCAGCGGAGCGCACGGGCATCAAGGCACCCTAATCAAAGCATGCCTACAGCGCCCCTAGCGGCCGCGACACGCTATGCGGCCGCGCCGGATAGTGGGCGCCTATGGGAAGCTGTGAAACTGAATTGTTCTAAAAACGTTGGTTCTCCCGATTTGGAAACCGTCGCTCATCGCCCAGAAGTGCTGGGCTCAAGCAGCCAATAGCCAAAAACCGAAAAAGACAAAGAAGGTGTACGTGACCCTGCCCGAGTCACGTATGCGCAACAAGAAATAACGCAATGTTTATTACGCATGTGCATATAAAAAGTGCTGCAAGGCAATAATAAACACTTTCCGTTTCATTAAACAATATATCTTATTTTTAAATTGCATACCGCTCGCTACACGGTTTTCTTGGTGCGAGTAGACGGCCTCAGGCCAGCAACAGTGGAATTCGCTCGCCGAAGCTAAAGTGAGCTAGAATAGGGTAGCGGGCTCACTCGCCGGCCGGCGCCATGCATTGCGGTGACGCCGCCAATGTCACACAAACGTGCTTCAGCGCGCCTCCGCGGCATGGCGCCACCACCGCATTAGATGTGCTGCAGTCAAATATATCTGAGAGTTCACGCAATCACATGTGACATGGGCTCGGCAAACCGCGCAATGTGGAGGGAATTCGCCTTTTCCAGTCACAGAGATTCTTCCACGGTGTGCCCACGTGTTTTCTAACACGTGGGCATCGGTAAACTGAGCTAGCCATGGTCAAAAAGACCGTAAAGTGTTCAGAGTGCGGGGTAGGGTGGAAGGTGGAAATTAGTGCGGAGGAGAAAGCAGAAGATGACGCCAAGTGTAGACAGTGCGAGTTCGAGGAGAAAATGAAAAATATGATGGCGGTCCAGAGTGGGCTCATGGAGAAAATCGCAGAGCTGGAGAATGCATTGGCGAAGGAGCGAGAGAAAACGTCAGCCATGGAAGAAAGGCTCCGGGCAGCCGAGAAGGGCCTATGGAAGGTCGTGAAAGGGAACGAAGACGCAGGTGACGGCGGAAGCATTATGGCGACGACCCCCCGTGCGGGAGAGATGAAGGAAACAGGCATGACAAAGGCAGATACATTGGCCACAGGGCCCAGCTACCGGGAAGTAGTTTTGAGGGAGGGAGGGAGCAAACCAGCAGCCGTGACTCACGCTAGTCACCTAGTCAGCAGCCAGGTGCAGGTTTCAGAAGGAATGTCTGAACAGGTCATCATCGCCGGTGACTCAAATTTAGTCCGATGCGCAGCGGCAATCAAAGAAAGGGTGAAAGGCGACAAGAGAGTTGCGATAGGGACGTTCCCAGGACAAACGCTGGGGACAGTAATGAGTCAAGCGGGTGAACAACTCGCAGCTAAAGCTAACAATCGTAACCTCGTTGTAATTGCGGGAGGGTTAAATGACGTCCTGAAAAAAGAATCGTCAGGACTAGCGACGACCTTGGCGAAAGGGGTGGATGACATGCGCACCGTGTCCCCACAGGTGCAAATTGTAGTATGCACAGTACCGGAAGTACCAGTCCGCAACGTCAACCTGCAAAGAGCGGTTGTCGACGCAAACAAAGAGATATGGCGAATTAGTCGAGAGAAGGGTTTCGAGGTAGTGGATTTAAACAGGGAAGTGCACAGGTGGGGTGGATTCCAAAGAGACAAGATTCATTTCGATAAGAGGCTTGGACACGAGGTGGGCTGGCGACTGGCAGGACGCGCAGTAGCTTTTTTGGGGGGCTCACGGGCCCTTCGGAGTCCGGGGTAGCTCGTAACAGGGAAAACAACCAGGAGGACGCCTTGACAGGTAGAATTGCGAAAAACCAGAAAAAAGGTAAAAGAAAAAGGAAAAAGGCGCGTGTTGCAATTAGTTACATAAACATGCAGGGTGGCAGAAAGAAGGCAAAATGGTTAGAGATTGAGGAGCAGTTAAACAAAGAACAGATAGGCGTGTATGCGGTTACAGAAACACACCTTAGAGACTTGGAAGAGCCACCACATATTAAAAATTATGTTTGGGAAGGGTGTAACAGGACCATATCGGAAAGGAAAGGTGGGGGTGTAGGAATGCTAATTCACCGCGGAGCCAAATGGGTTAGAGTGAAACAGACGTGTTCAGAGCACCTCTGGGTTCTGGGCACAGTAGGTGGAAAGGAAACGTGGCTAGGGGTAGCCTACTTGTGGACGGGGAATAACTGCAGAGAAAAGAATCAGGAGATAGTGGATTGCATGAGTGCGGATATTAAGGAATTTGGTAATGGGGCCGAAATCATCCTTCTAGGGGACATGAATGCCCACATACATGACCTTGACGGATATTCAGACACCAATGGGAAGTTATTACTAGATCTTTGCGAGCAACATAGTCTGGAGATAGTTAACACGGGGCCTAAATGTGACGGCCAGATCACATGGGAAGTCGGAAACAAGCAATCAAGTATTGATTATTGTCTCATGACTGAAGGAATTTACCACAAACTGACAGAAATGAGGATAGACGAGGAAGGCATTAACAGCTTGGGTAGTGATCATAAACGAATAACATTACAAATGGGATACGAAACTGAAAATATGAGCATGGAATCAAAGTCTGGCAGCTCGTATTTAAATGACAAACAAATAATAAATATAGCCGCAAGAGTCGAGGAAGAAGTAGGCGAAATACCAGGCAAGGACTGGGAGTATAGTGAGCTGTTACATCTAATGACGAAGGAGATAGGGAAAGAGAAGAAAACTGTTTGCTGGAAAGGAAAAAGGAAGCCAAAAAGTTGGTGGAACAAGGAAATCCGGGAGGCGATCGAGAAGCGACGCGAAGCATCACGGGAGCATAGAAAGGCAAAAAAGGAGAAGCGGCCGCAGGACGAAGTCAAAAAAATATGGGAAATATATTTAGAGAAAAAATCCCTTGTACAGAAATTGGTAGAGGCAAAAATTAAAGGTGAAAGTGAACGCTGGATGACAGAGATACACGAAAAAAAGGAGGCCGCGCCTAGGATTTTTTGGAGCCACATAAAGGCGCTAGGTAGGAAGTCTGTCACAACGCAACAACATATTCTAGATGAAGGAGGAAATCAATTGGAAGGGTACGAAGCGCTAGGTTACATCCAAAAGGTAACAGCCGATTCGTTTCAAAAGAGCGTCCAGGGGATCTCCCCGGTGAGTAAAAGTGTGGCAGAGAAAGCAACAGAGGAAGAGCTAGTACTTGATAATTTCAACTGGAAAAAAGCCGAAGGAAAAATTCCAAAGCGCACTGCCGCGGGTTTAGATGGGATTCCCGTTAGCCTCATTAACGAACTAGGACATAACACTAGAGAATTATTGTTAAAACCAGTAGAAAAAAGCTTAAAGGACGGACAAATACCGGACAGTTGGCGACAAAGTAGAATGAACTTAATCTATAAAGGCAAGGGAGAAAAGGACAAGATTCGCTCGTATAGACCACTAACCATTACATCGGTACTATACAGGATGGCGATGCAAGCAGTAAAAATGAAAATAGAAACATGGGCCGAACATAACGATATTTTGGGAGAACTTCAGAACGGATTTCGAGTCGACAGGCGGTTAGACGATAACCTGTTTGTTCTCACTCAGTGTATAGAAATATCTAAAATAGAGAATAGGCCCTTGTACGTGGCTTTTCTAGACATCACTGGGGCATTCGACAACGTTAATCAGGAAATTTTGTGGGATATATTGAAAGGAATGGGCATGGGCGACGACTGTATACAGCTTTTGAGGGAGATATACCGAGAAAATACAGTTTGCATAGAGTGGGAAGGAATGCGTAGCAAAGAGAACGTTGAGGTTAGCAGGGGTCTGAGACAGGGATGTCCTTTGTCCCCGCTGTTATTCATGCTGTACATGGTGAGTATGGAAAAAGCGCTAGAAGGTAGCAACATTGGTTTTAATCTGTCACACAAACAGGGCGGCATGATGATTGAGCAGAAGCTTCCAGGTTTATTTTATGCGGACGATATCGTCTTATTTGCGGACAGTCGAGATGATATACAGCAGCTGGCGAATATATGCGGAAGGGAAGGTGAAGCTCTTGGACTAGGATTCAGTGTAACGAAGTGTGGATTGATGGTATTCAATGATCCCTGTGATCAGACGGTGTCCATACAAGGCCAAGAAATACCGAGGGTAAGTGAATACAAGTACCTGGGAGTATGGGTAAATGAGAGTGATAGATACATGGAGGTACAGGAAAAAGCCTCGGCAGCAAAAGGAAAGAGGAATGCGGCAATAATGAAGCACAGAGCGTTGTGGGGATACAATAGGTATGAGGTGCTTCGAGGTCTGTGGAAGGGTGTAATGGTTCCAGGGCTTACTTTTGGGAACTCAGTGGTGTGCATGAGGGCAGAGGTGCAATCGGGAATGGATGTAAATCAAAGGACTGTGGGACGCCTCGCGTTGGGTGCTCACGGGAAGACGACAAACGAGGCTGTAAAGGGCGATATGGGGTGGGCAGGTTTTGAGGCGAGGGAAGCGCAGAGCAAAATAAGGTTCGAAGAAAGGCTAAGAAATATGAAGGAGAGTAGATGGGCAGAGAAGGTGTTCCGTTATTTGTATAGGAAGAGCGTGGACACACAGTGGAGAAAAAGAACTAGAAGACTCACTAGTAAGTATACGGCTGGTATTGTAAGCCATATGTCAACAAAGAGCGTTAAGGGAAAAGTCAGGGAGGCGAAGAGGATTTACTGGATGGCAGCTATGGAGAAAAAACCGGCTTTGAGTAACTACCGAAAGGGCAAAAATGAAATAAGGAGGGAGGCATTTTACGATAATTCAAGGGGAAGCGCTTTACTGTTTGAAGCGAGATCGGGTTGCCTTAGAACGCGTAGTTATAAAGCAAGATTCAGTAAAGAAGAAGAACAATGCACATGCTGCGGGAAAGATAAGGAAACGGCGGAGCATGTTCTGATTGAATGTGGAGATATCCCCCCAGGTGTACGTTTGGGCACGAGCCTACAGGAAGCCTTGGGTTTTAGGGACAACAATGGAAAGCTGAACACACCCGCGATTGAAATAAGTAAGAGACGGTTAGAGTATTGGTGGCAGAAAATTAGAGAGAAAGGACAAAAATAAATATTGGAAAAATAAAATATGGACAGTGTGCCGTAAATGGCAGAGAACTTAAGCTGAAAATTTACCTTTTTTTCCATTAAGATAGAATTTATTGAAGTAGAGGCATTAGGCCAACATAAAAAAAGAAAAAAGGTTGGGTTTTTTTTTTTTTTTTTTTTTTTTTGTCGAGCCTGGTGGCATACTTGTCACCACCCCGTTATGAAGGGGACGCTCATAGCATCCATCCATTCATGTAGCGAGCGTTGGCACTGGGGCAGTTGCTGCCTGTTTAGAGTGGCGGTTGGTGTGCGCGAGTTTTGTTACTTTGAGAACTCGTAGCGCTTTGCATCCTCAATCCCCTAGGTTCTTCGGCGAACAGTGATGTGGCCTGACAAGCAGTGACCCTCAGACGAGGTTAAAATGCTTCCGCGGCGGCAAAACCACTGTTTTGCGCCAGGCTGTCGTACAGGTTACGTCCACGTGAAGGGCAGCAAGAAGCCGTCTTTGTTCGGCGTTCCAAAGGATACAGCCCCGAAGAAGCAATGGGAAAGAAATTTGCATCGAGCGTACAAATCCCTGGACGGCACATCTGCCGTGTGTGACCTTCATTTTCAACCGAAGTATGTGCTATGGGACTACGTGCATATAATCTACGTGACTGGACTGCGTGTGACTATAACCATTGTGCTAGAAATGCTTTCTTATTTGACAGGGAAAGTAGCATTTAAATACATATCGACATCAAAGACCAGTCAAGACCCATTAGAAAATATATTTGGTATTATACGTCAGTCATCCAGCAGCAACGACCACCCCACACCAACTCAGTTTTTGCTAATCATTACTTGTCTGTCATTGTATGGTCTCGTGAAAACAGTTAGCCAGGGGATTTGTGACCAAGGCGAGCTAGCTTCATTGCTGGAGATCAATGCTGTTACTGGCACACTGCTACAAGACGATTCCGTTGGCAGTGCAAGCACTGTGAATGAGCCTATAGTGCCAGCACCTATTGACCACAACAAGCATATTGCTAGTAGGTGTTCCAGGCTGATCTTTTATGTTGCTGGCTATATTGCGCGAAAGTGTGTCATTAAAACAAACTGCGAAGTTTGCATAACACTACTCACGATGCCAGCTCAAGGAGAAGATTTTCAGCTCACTCGTCTAACCACCTTTCGTGACAAGGGTGGACTGTTGTATCCATCTAGCCACCTGTACAGTTTTGTGAGCAAGCTATAAAACATGTTTACGGAGTGCTTTTCTTGACACAAGTTGCACTCGGACAGCATTTCGGATGTATTGACAATCGTGAAAAAAAAAGTTTTCCCAAGAAGTTGGGTGCGCACAACATGCTCCTGGCCTCTCAAAAGACGTAATCAGCTTTTATATTGTTACACGGTTTTGTGAAAGGCATTAATTCTGATAGAACCGAGAAGCGGAAAAAGGCAAAGCATCTAAAGTTGAGCCGCTGCTCCTGAAGAAGAAATATCCAGTAAGCAACTGTGCCCAATATATATCTGATGAATAAATTTTCATGTACTTGTGTCCAGTACTTGGGGAGAGTGGCTTCCTGTTTTTCTTATCTGTGGATTTTTACAGTCTTTGCATAGGAATATTCAGTGCAGAAATAGCCAAATTACAGAGCCAAGATTATGAAGATCTGCAGAAAAAATGAGCAACTGAAAATTATTAAATGCTGTGAAATGTATAACATTAAGAGCTCGTGGTCAACTCCCGAGTGTGTGCCAAGGTCAGCATCGCTAATAATTTCACACGCTTGTAAAAGACGTGCGTGACGAAAGTAGGGCCCGAGAAATGCAAAGAATCCAGTTTACAATTGATAGCCGCGCAACGTAAGCTTTGAAAAGTTCACCATCACTGCGTATCACTTGTAAGAGAATTTAAATGCATCTCATGTTTGCACAGCATCCCTTGCATGCAGTTTAATCGCGCGAGTTACGCCGACAGAGTTTATGAAAAGAATGTTTTCTACAGCTTTTTTCGCACGAGTACTGACGGTATTCGGTGTGTTTCATTTAACATCAAATAAAGAGCTAACAGTTTAGCTGCATACACCATGCTACAGTGTTCTAGATGGTTACCTACGCGCACATGTATGCCAACGGCATACGCACCTAGCTCTACGCTAGTTTTCTTTCTTTATTTTTATTGTCTTAGCGACATCAGCATTACCATTTACACTGCCTAAATTCGCGCGCATTTTTGTCCAGTGCATGGGATAACAGCGCACAAAAAGCATGATTTCAGTTGCGCACCAACGCCTCCGTTAGGCAGTGCCTAGGAGGATATATATAAAAAAATTGCTGGAGTGGAGGGAGCGCTCTTCAAGTGAAGCCAGCGCCGCCATGTTGTGGTGGGCAGAAAGCTCGGCTCGGCTGGCTCGGTGGCGGCCAGCGCTGCCAGTTCACCTGCAGCGACGGTGGATTGCGGTTCGTGCGCCTGTCTTTCCTTGACAAGTGTGTCTCTGCAGTGCATTCGAATGCGTGCGGCTCGATTCAAGCGAGCATGGTACAATCCTGCGTAGCGTATGGGTGCACAAATCGCGCGATTCCTGCTTCCAAGATCACATTTCACAGGTGCGTACTGAAAGCACGTAGTGCTTACGCGGTCTAATACGGCTGACTCGTGTTTTTCATTGGTAGGCTTAAGGAATTAATATTTGGAAATTATTGGCAGGTTTCCAAAAGATGCTGAGACACGGAACCTATGGGAGCGAGCTGTGCGTCGTGAACACTGGAAACCGACAGATAAAGATCGCCTTTGCTCTGCGCACTTTGATCCGGCGTGTTTTGACCGGACCGGACAAACAACAAGGTTGAAAGCGGGAAGTGTGCCGACTTCGTTCGCTGCTTTTCCTGCCCACCTCCAGGCACCGGTAAGCATCGGAACTTCGCAGATATAGTGCTCTGACATCAAGGAGGTTGGAATGACGTAGACATATCTCTTCTGTCGTGTTTTGTCGACGTGACTGCATTGCTGCGTGTTTCCTCGCGAGCTTTTCGTCCCGTTCGCTCGTTTACAATATCGCTCAACACACGATTAGCGCATGATCATTGTCGAATGTTCCCGAACATGCTTTCGTGAATACATATATTCATGTTATGAGCAATAATTGAAGTATATATATCATTCTAAAAGTAGTTAATTTCCACTATGTGCTTATTTCAGGTGAAAAGGAAGCGGCCAGCACCAAAACCTCGAGGATGCAGTCCTGCTCAGCAGCAAGAGGCCTTAAATACTGAAGATCATGTCACTGTATCACCATCAAAGCAGTGGTACAAGACGAAGTTGCAGGAAACAGAAGACGAAAGATTGCACTTGAAGAAAAAAATTAAAACGTTGCAGCAGAGCAAACGAAGGCTGACACAAAAGAAAATCACCGCTGAAGAAATTATTAGAGGCATCGAAGAACAAAAGCTTTTGTCAGAAGAGGGCTCCAAGATGTTCGATGCAGCATTTTCTCCTGACATACAACAGCTGCTTCACCGGGCACGGACAGAAAGTGGAGGTAAATACCCTCCAGAGCTGCGAACGTTTGCACTAACTTTACATTTCTACTCACCAGCAGCCTACGAATTTGTGCGATCAAAGTTTAATGACGCCCTCCCTTCGCAGCGCACAATCAGAGAATGGTATAGGTCTGTTGATGGCCAACCAGGCTTTACAGGTGAAGCATTTTCTTTCTTGGAGAAGTTGGTTCAAGGTCGCTCTGAAACTCTTTACTGCGCTCTGATTGTCGATGATATGTCGATTAGGAAACATGTTGAACTTGTCGGAGACAGGGTAGTTGGCTACGTTGATTTTGGAGCATCTCTTGATGATGACAGCCTTCCTGAAGCCACAAATGTTTGTGTTTATATTGTTGTTGGCATAAACATGAGGCTGAAAATTCCAGTCGGCTACTTTCTTATCCACTCGCTCACTGGTTCTGAGAGGGCTGAACTAACAAAACAATGCATTGAACGACTGGAATCTGTGAAAGTTCAAGTTGTCAGTCTAACATTTGATGGTGCGTCATCAAATTTCACTATGGCAAAATGCCTTGGTGCAGAACTGAAGCCTGATCCTGTCGAGTTCTCCACATCCTTTAAAAACCCAGTTGATGAGTCAAGGGATGTGCATATCCTGCTTGACCCATGCCACATGATTAAGTTGATTAGAAATTCACTGGCAACAATGTGTTACATCACTGATGTTGATGCAAACCACATAAAATGGGCTTACATAAAGGCACTGGAGGCTTTACAGCGCGAGGAAGGGCTCCGCCTTGGCAATAAGCTAACTAAGGTGCATATGCAGTGGGAGAAGCAAAAGATGAAGGTACGGCTCGCTGTTCAGGCACTCAGCGCTTCAGTCGCAGACGCTCTTGAATTTTGCGAGCAAACGCTGAAGCTGCCACAGTTTAGAGGTGCTAGTGCCACGGCAAAATTTGTGAGGGTATTTGATCATCTCTTCGATTTGCTAAACTCCAGAAATGCGTTTGCAAAATCATACAAAGCCCCCCTTCGAAAGCAAAATGAGCCTTGTTGGAAACCATTTTTTGCCGACGCTCGAGAGTACATATGTGCTTTAAAAGACCCATTCGGTCGACCACTTTTGCAGGGAACAAAGAGGACAGGATTTGTGGGTTTTCTTGTGTGTATACAGAGCACAGAAAGTATCTTCAAGGAACTCGTTCATGAAGGTCAACTTAACTATCTGCTCACGCACAAGATGAGTCAAGATCACGCAGAAACTTTCTTTGGCTGTGTGCGAGGACGTGGGGGGTTCAACAACAACCCTACAGCTGCCCAATTCATGGCAGCTTACAAGCGTCTATTGGTCCAGACAGAAGTGAGATCGTCCACCTCAGGCAACTGTTCGCAAGATATTGTTTCTATTCTGGGTGCATCTGCCTCTGCCACTACATTTTGTGCAACCACTGAGGTCACATCGCGAAGGTGTGCCATCCTACAACCAGAGGACCACGATTACACAGACCGAATTGACTATCCAGAGAGCCTCTCCACATTCGTTTGCTCTGTCGTGCCTTACATTGCAGGCTTTGTCGCTCGCAAAATCGCTACTACAAACACCTGTGAGTTGTGCATAGAAGCTCTTCATGGAGCGGATACATCTCTATTGGTGAGACAAAAAAATCGAGGTGGACTCTTTTACCCTTCCGAAGACGTTGTGTCACTGTGCGAAACAGCGGAAAAGGGGCTGCGTCGACTGCAGGCTTCCACTCAATGCCTTAAGAACATACATGCCAATACCAAACAACTAGTCCTGGAGATTTTGAGTCAATCACTGGAAAAGAGGTGGTTTTCACAATTGGAACAACATCTTTTTGACGTCGACGTGTTGGACAACCATATTTACAACTTGAGCAAGCAAGTATTGGAGCTGTACATCAAGATCAGGCTGCACCACATGACAAAGGAACGAAGCCGGGAACTCGTGAAAGACAAAGTTAGGTCTTTGCTTTCAAGACTCGTCATTTTTAGGAATCAGTGAAACAACTTTGCCATAACGTTCATGTTGGCTAAAGGCTGAGAAAGCTGTACAAATAAAATTTTAACACATGAAAAACGAACCGTTCTGTAGTCTCTTTAAATACTGCCAGTGTATCGGCGACTATGTGAGCACGTTTTTACTTCTCTAGCAGCAATCATTTGCGAAAAAAAAACGGCCGCGGAAGTGCACTATATGCTACGCGGCCGCCTTCCTGCCCACCACAAGATGGCCGCCGCCGGCTTCACTGTGCTCTATGGGTAAGTATAGGCGGCTTCCACTCCAGCAATTTTTTTATATATATCCTCCTAGGGCAGTGCCCTATATTGAAGTCGCTGGTAGCGCCACCACACGTGTGACATACTCTGCGTCAAGCAGGGGAACCCAGCAAGCCCACTACCCTATTTTAGCTCACTTTACCGAAGCCGTCGCGTGAATGAGGTTTGCCTGCGCTAGCGACTGATCGCGCGAAGACGATCTACGTCGCGTCGCTGTCGCGTGCATTTTCGCGCTTATGTGGTTTGGCCTTTAAACCTTTTTGTGCACAGCCGAGCGAAGTTGGCAGCGCATGACAGGGCGTCTGGCCACATTGATCTTACGTGCTCGCTCTGCTGGCTTTTGTGGCTGTAGGCTAGTTGCATTTTGTTACCGCTCACGCTGTTTTTTCTTTCTCTTGTGCCGTGCGAGCATGGTTGGGTAAACTACGCAATATGCCTGGATGCTGCTGTGCACCGGAGTGCAACTCTAACTATGCTCATGGACCTAAAACGCGCGTCTATCGGTTTCCGATGGACGCCGACCAAAGAACCGCATGGACGAAAGGGATCCCTCGCAAGGATTTTGCGCCCACAAAGTACACTGTGGTAAGTGCGTTCTTTCACTTGTCGCAGGTGCCTACGCATGTGTAAACTCACTCAGCTATGCAACTAAAAACCTTTCAATTTTCATTATTTGTGAGCTATGCCTTCGGGGCACTTGCAGCATATTTTACGAAGGACATGAGACACGCAGTATTAGTAATCGTGCTGTTTGCCTAATTTTTGTTTTCGCGCGACCAGTCTTGACAAACAGGCACTTTCCTCGCAATCTCACGCCTAGCTGATGGTCTGAGTCGCTCTAAACGGACTGCAGCGCCTGATCAAATCCTATGAGAGTTAGATTTAATAAGCAGCGCTCGCATGTTGGGCCGCCTAACAAGGCATTGCTACTATGATAATGCCCAATAATACAGCCACATTTTCTGATATGTAGTTGACGAATGTCCACTAACTTTTTCTTGCTTGATTTTTGTGCTATAAGCTCTGTTTCGTCTTTCTTTTTTTTTTCCAGGTGTGTGAGAGCACTTTCATACAAGTGATTTTGTAACCACGTCGACCTATCAAGATGAGAAAGCCGGACGAGTACTTGAAGTTCCTCTCCAGCTGAGACGACTCAAGTCTGGTGCTATCCCAAGCCTATTTCCAAACTGCCCTTCGTATCTTTCTCGTCCCGCTACTGTTGTCCGGGAAGGCCCTGAAGAGAAGCGGCTTCGTCTAGAGGGAGAATCGCTACAGAAGGCAATAAGGCAGTCCGCTGAAGCTCACGAAGAAGAGAAGAAAAAGAATAACATCAGTACTTTTGAAGACTTGCTCACCGCTCTGACAAGTTTCCAGACAAACACCTTCTGGACAAAACTTGTTACTCACGACTAAGTCCTCTTCCTAAACTTCCATTCTCAAGAAGCTCCAACTGTGCGTTTTTCTGTGACAGTGTCAGCTGATTTGATTGTGAAAGTGTTCATTGGTGACGTGCAGCTTAACAAGCTTGGGACCCTCGTGCTTCCTGTTTATTTGTGTGATCTGCGGGAAATCGACAAGGTCCTTATTGCTGTGCAAAGTTTGGCAGGAAACTTCTCCGACAGTGAAGAACGCTTGCAGATTGTCATGAAGAAGACAGTGGAAACACTGGATGAACTAGCGTCACAAAGTTTCCCACATGAGTGGCAAGTGGAAGTTGTCAAGTTCGTAAAACAGCAAGTCGGCATTTTACTGAGCAGAGAGAGAGAGAGAGATAAAGATGCAAGCAAAGGCAGGGCGAGCAGAACTTCGAGATACCCTGTGGACTTGCTAGTATTTGCTAGCCTTGTGTTCACAATATCTCCACATGCGTACAGATTTATTAGGTCCACATCAAAGTTGAAACTTCCACATCCCGACGCAATTAGACGTGTTTGTGGGTCATACCATGTGAACCCATGCTCTGAGCAACAAGATGCTTTATTTCTGTCGTATGCAAAGAGGCTGGCCGTAGGAATGGATGACCATAAAAAAACTGTGACGCTTGTCATGGACGAAATTCATCTGCAGCCCTACATTGACTACAAAGGTGGTGGTCTAGTAGGAATGGCTAGAAACAGTCAAAACGCAGCAAAAACTGCATATGTGTTTATGATTCAAAGCCTCCTGTCGTCAAGCAAAGACGTAGTGCACATCCTTCCAGTGGCGAAAATAGATGCAATACAGCTGCATCAATTTCTGCGTGAGCTCATTAATGGGCTGGAGGCAACAGGCTTTCGAGTAATCGCGGTTGTTTCAGACAACAACTCCATCAATGGGAAGGCAATGTCATTTTTTTCAGAGCCACGATAGGTTGATACGGTCTACAAGCATCCATCAGACCAATCAAGACCACTGTTTTTTATTTTAGATTCTGTTCATGTTTTAAAATGCATGCGAAACAATTGGCTTAACCACCGTAACAGTGGTAAATGTATGTTTTTTCCAGACATCGATGGACTACCTGACAAGCCGTGCGTGCTAACAGCTTCATTCAACACGCTGCTAGAGCTCCATGAGAGAGAAAGAAATGAGCTTGTACAACTTGCTCCAACATTGTCTTTGAAGGCACTGAAACCTTTGAACTTAGAGTGACAAAACATGAAACTTGTTCTCAAGGTGTTCAACAGTTTCACAATCGCAGCTCTCAACAGTGCACAAGCAGCAGAACTGCAGCATGCCAAAAGCACGGCCGATTTCATCAGCACTGTCGTAATGTGGTAGCGCATAGTGAATTTTAAGACGCCGGATAAAGGGAGGCACCTTTGAGATGACTTACAAGAGCCTATAAAGGTAATTTGTTGCCCCCAAGTCGAGTTTTTGAACAAAATAGTCAGTTGGCTCGGCTACTGGAAAAGCCTCAAGCATGACACTTCAGTCATGAGACGCACAATGCATTGCGTCACACGTCTCTTGCTCTTGTTCAGGTGACAAGCTACTGCCTTGAAAAGCTTGAATTCAGGTACGTCTTACTGAGAAAATTCCAGTCGGACTGCCTTGAAGACAGGTTTGGCAGGTACTGACAGTTAAATGGCGCACAGTACCATATCTTCATACGGCAGATGTATGAAGCGGAGCACAAATTGAGGCTGCAGAAGGTCCTCGAGCTGCCAGAGAGTGATGAGATTCCTCTATGTGCCTCCACTGATGAATTTCGTGATACTTTAAAGCAATTCCAGATTGTAGTTGGAGAAGAGGACATTGCTGCAAAGCAGCACACACTTCCAGCTACAACTTATGTCGCTGGTTATTGCACACATGCTGCACTCAAGAAGCTTAAATGTGCATTCTGTAAAGAGAATCTAGTTGTTGAGAGTAGGACTCTTACAATTGAGGCAGACGAGCTCATAACGAGTATCACAAAAGGTGGACTTAAGTTTCCCCAAGCCATCGTTGTGAACGCCGTACTGATGATGAATATTGTTCTCGAGAAACTGACAAGTGAAAAACACGCAGTCAAATTTTATGCCTGTGAAAAGCAGAAAGAACTGCTTGTTTCAATGACAACACTCTTCCTTGAGTGGATGAAGACTGATGTTTGTGACAATGGCCAAACGCCACATGTAGTGATGGGGTACATACTTAGTGCAGCTGCCAACACTTTGTTAAACAACCTTTGCAAACAACAAAACAACAAGCTGTCTGAAGCCAAAGCAGCTAAACGGAAACTGAAGCCACTCCAGGCGTAATCTCTCGCACATGACTGATGAAGTGTCCTTTGTGTTTATAAAGCCAAACCGTTTCAGCTCCCAGTTTCAACACCATCTACAAGAACATTTTGAAAATGTTAAAAGCTTTATCTCCACAATTTTTTAAAGTATTGTCACATTTTTCCTTTTGCTCTGAACATTGCCTTTTTTTGGCTCTTGAGCTGTTATGTGGAAGAATCATTTGAAGATTCAAATAGATCATATCTAACCCATTTCGTGTGTGTTCAATTACATCTGAAAATAAGTCAACTAAGTGTTGAAAAGATTTTACAGGTAATGTCATGTTTGCTTTATTTTACTTTTTATAAAAATATCGCATGTGAAAAACTTCGCATAAATCCTCGTTCAATAGTTTTATTTCATTGTTGGTTTGTTTTTAAAAGCATTTTATATAATAAAACATGCAGTCTTGTTTTGACACAAATATTCTAGTCCATTTACTGAAATGCAAAATAGACCCTCCAATGCTTTCAAAAACTTTACATAAACCAACGAGTCTGATAACGCGCCTTACTTCAGTATAATCATAACTCACACAGGCACACTTTCTTACGTGTGGTATCAGGGTGTCTACCAACCTGGAAAACCTGGAAAAGTCGGGGAATTTGAACACGCCTGGAAAAGTCAGGGAATTTCTGAAAAATCCGGCCAGGTCATGGAAACTGACTGTAGTCTTTCAGATCGTCACGAAAATATTCATTAGCATTAATCAAAGCTTTAAATATCGCTCCTTAAACCACACAGAACAGCTAAGCAGAAGCATAGTTAAAAAAAAGCAGTGCATAGCTGGCGCTTCTACTTTCCGAGTACAACGTTACTCACGCGCATAAAATTGTGCATGTTTGTCTTGGCCGCGATCTCAGCTCGGCTTGAGGGTTTTCTGGTTAGGCTGGAAGTGCCATCAGCAGAGGGCAAGGTGCACAGAATATGCGAGTTGTAATTATTTTTTTTACTGAAATGTGTAGTTTACAGGTGCGTAAATTGGACTGGGATACAAAAACAGTAGTAGAGCAAATATGGTAATCCAGATCGGATCCAATCCAATCCACATATCAAGATGCCTGGGCTGCAGCTATATTGCCATTCTTCTTGTGATGCCGTGAGCATGCGGGAGCGTCTATTTGCACCTCAACAGCTCGGGGTCACATGACCCTAGTTGCGACGTCACGTATGACGTCATTGGTTAAAGCGATCGTATGGTGGCTAGAATTGGGAGGTGACGCCAGCGCCCGCATATTCGCCGAGCGCGCGCGATCCTCGTTTTCAAGCGCCGCCGCGACGGCCACCACGGCGCTCCTGTCGGCATAGTGATGCGGGCGAAGCGCGCGCTCCGCGCTCTCTCGTCGACTCGCCGCTGGGTTCGCTGGTTCGCCTCTGGAAGCGTGTCTGGGTGTGTGCAGTTTTCCGCGTTGATGTCTCGCTTATGGCAAAATGTATTTAGTTGCTGACATGACAGTGTGAGTGCCGACCTTAGGATGAACTCCAGCACTACGAAAGCGAGGCAACGCCACTGCTTTGCTCCTGGCTGCACGAGCGGCTATGTGTCATCGAGGGAGCAAGGTCAGCGTGCTTCTCTTTTCTCTGTTCCCAAAGACCCTGCCCTCTTCGAAGCCTGGCAACGAGCCGTACCCCGTGCCGACAAGTCGTTGGACGTGAAGTCGGCGCTATGTGAGCTTCATTTCGACGAGCAGTTTATTGAGCGTTTTTACACGCATGTGATAAACGGCGAAACTGTTCAGATTCCCCGAGGGAAACCGGTGCTGAAATCTGACGCGGTGCCAACCATATTCCCAAATGTTCCTGCGTATCTTTCAAAGAAAGTGCCGAAGAAAAGGACGTCAAGAACATCCACTTGCGGCCTACCATCGAAAATTCGGCGTCAGGAACCAAGCACGTCTGCTTGCGAGGAGACAGCTGGCTCGTACAGCACAGAAAGCGACAGTAACCAAATACCTGTTCCGAATGTGCCCGCAATTCCCGACGTCCGCAAGTGTGGTCTTCCCAGCGCTTACTGGGCTCGACATCTAATTGCTGGAGCCGACAACGCCACGGTGTTTACAGTTTGCGCACTAGATGGTGACAAGTTGACTATTGACAAGTATGTGCTAATGACATCAGATGAAAACAAACTTCAAGCGACAGCTTTTGTGCAAGCCACAAAAATAAAGACCCTTGACATTACCGACATCGAAATGGCAGAAGAGTTGCTTCGCGACGTCGACTCCATGATACCATGCAGAGGGTTTGGTAAAACTGGTGAATTTGGAGTGAATTTAAAGTACAAGGAGAAGACTTTTGATGGCAGAACCTTCAGCCCATCTTGCCGTGGGGTTGCTCCAACGCCAGAAAAAGCCTGCCCACAATGCAAGCACCTCAGAAGACTACTCCTGAATCGTGAGTCCTACAGGCGAAGAAAAGGCAAAAATGTGGCCCAGTCCCAAAAGCTTTCATACAGGCTTAAGCTGCGAACAGCGCAAGCGAAAAGGAGTCGCCTGAGTGTCCTGCAGGCTAAATCACTCATCAAACAAATGAAAGAAAAGAATGCACGGAATGATTCTACAGCATTTGAAGAAGCGGTGAAGGCCCTACCCATTAAGCAGCAGCAACAAGTCAAGGCGTGCTTTGCTGCGGCTAAAAGAAAATCACGAAAGGGATGAAGTATGAAAGTGAATGGGCTCTAGAGTGCCTTATTATGTCCATGAAAAGCCCACGCCTCTATGAGCATATACGCAAAAACAACATCATGGCGTTGCCTTCTCGAACATCACTACGTCGATATCTCAAGCGTTACAGGAGTGGATTCGGCCTGAGCGAAAAAGTGTTTGCTGCTGTGGCGGAAAAAACAAAATCTATGGACTTGTTCCAGCGCCATGGTGGGCTGTTAATTGATGAGATTAAGCTATCTGAACACTTGAGCTTGGGAACCGATGGCACCATCGAAGGTTTTGTGGACCTTGGGAAGTTCACACCAGAGAGTGAGCGCTCCGTAGCATGTGACCATGGCCTTGTAGTATTGTTCGTGCCTTTTACAGGCACGTGGCACCAGATTATTGGTGTGTTCGCATCACGCAGCAATGTGAAGTCCGAGACGTTAGGCAAAATAATCCTCGAAGCAGTAGTCATGAGCGAAAACGCCGGTCTGCACGTAGACTTTATCACCACTGATGGAGCTGCGTGGAACAGAAGCATGTGGCACTCATTCGGCATACACGGCAGGAAAGAAAACACAGTATGTAGAAGGCAGCACCCTACAGACCCAGAACGTTTTCTGCACTTCATCTCGGACTTCCCACACCTTCTTAAATGTGTGAGGAACACCTTTGTTCGAACGGGCGTGAAACTGCCAGAAGGCCATGCCAGTGTTGACCCTATTGACTGTGCCCGGAAGCTTGATGAACAGCATGACACGACTCTCAAAGCCATGCCTCATATTAGCAAATCGGTTGTGCATCCCAATGGCTTTGAGAAAATGAGGGTAAATTATGCAGTGCGGCTTTACAGTGATGAAGTCCTCAGAGGCCTTTTCTTGTACAATGCAACCATCGAAGAAAAGCATGGGAGCACAGCGGCGACAGTCAGCTTTGTGGAAAGAATGAGAAGGCTCATTGAGGCCATGACTTCAAGGTGCAGTTCGGGTGCACTTAAGCCTGGAGGGATGCACGAGAAGTGCATTCAAAACTTCTTGACTTACCTGGACGATTGGGAAACAGCTGCTGGCTCCGGAGGTTTCCTAAGCCGCAGTACAGCCGAGGGGCTTCGTGTTACCTTATCAAGCACGCTACACCTTCTCCGCTACCTGACGATGAAGTTGAACTTCAGCTATATGATGACATGCCGCTTGAGTCAGGACCCCCTGGAGAGGCTGTTTGGAATCGTCCGACAAATGTCTGGATGCAATGATCATCCGACTGCCTCCCAGTTCCTAATCTCGGTCAACACTTTGAGCTTCCAGAATTTGGCAAAACCACCGAAAGGAAGCAATGTGTCCTCAGGACTGCTGAGAAGTCTGCTGGGAGCTGACAACGGAAAGGACCTCACTCCTCGGAGGAAATTAGACGAGCTTCTTGACGTAGGAAACCTTGCCGAAGCACATGAAGTGCTCAATGAATACGGCCACGGCACCGAGCATGCAGACATGGTCGTGCAAAGCAGCGATGCCAGACTCATATTCTACATGGCTGGATATGTGGCAAGAAAAAGCGTTGCAAGCACCAAATGTGCAGAGTGCAGCCAGCAGCTCCTACAAGGCGAGAACGATCCATCTCCAGCTGCAGCATCCCTCACGGCTGCTGTTGACCGAGGAGGCCTGCTGTACCCATCAGTCAAGCTCAATGAACTCGTGACCACTCTCGAGAACACTTTTACCCACTGCTTCAGTGTTACAGAAGTCAAACCTGACAGCATCATGGACTTGGTTTCCTTCTTGCAGTTAAGAAAGCTTACACTTGTTGGCTGCCCTGACCACAGTATGTCCCTCACAAACAAAATTATCAAGTTTTATGTTCTTACTAGGCTCCACTTTCATGTGAAAGCCCAGAACAGCAAACGAAACGCTAAGCAGGAAAGAATGAAATTGCTGAAGCTTAGACGCGTGCTCTGAGTTTGATATTGTAACTTTAAGCTCTATTGATTTTTTTTTTGCCGAGTGGAAAGTGATTGTATGCCTCTTATTACTTAGTGCCAAGCGATGCGCTGTCTGTGTGCAATGTTTCAATGTTTTTAACTACTCCCGAGCGTATGTAAATGTGCGTATTTTTTCATTTTATTTTATTTTACCCTGTATTCCATGATGTGCAATAGATCTTCCTAATAATGTGATGTGCAATAAATATTTGTTTTATTTTCCTCGCCCAGAACTTTGGTAATATTTTTTTTTAAAAAAACGCCGTCGCCTTGCACTCCAAAACACTGCAGGGATATGCGAACGAAAGCTTTAATTTGCGCAGATTCAACGTCACAGAAGTCTTTCAGCGGCAGCCAATTTCTTTTAATGCTTGAAATGGCGTTCTATCAGCCATCGTCACAGTGAGTTATCTGAATCGCCAATTTATCTGAATCATGCTTCAGCAACAGCATCTTTGAAAGGTCCGCGCGCTCAAGGCGCGCGCGCGTAACTAGCATCACCATTCCGCCGACAGCGCCACCGCCGCGCTGCTCGAAACGAAGGAGCGGCTCCAAGCTCCCGTTGGCGTCACCTCCCAATTCTAGCCACCATAGCGATCGGCTTCAACTGGCTATGTCTTATTGTGACTACGTCTTGTTAAGCGACTCTAAGGTTGCTAAGGTTACGTGATAAAAAAAAAAAAAAAAGAGGGAAGGCTTGTTTTATTGTCATGGTTCGCGAATCCCCCAGCGTGGTTGTGTGCCTATAGTTTCTAGGATCTACTCTACTCTACTACGCGTGGTCGTCATCCACGCTGCGTAGTTCGTTGGCGGCTTGATTATGGCAGATGAAGCAATCGTACGATCGCATCTCCTGGACTTTGAGAGTGGCGAACACAACTGGCGTGGATACGTGAAGACCGATCAAGAACTGGAGCACCTAGAAAGAGCCCTTCTCGGCCTAGGAGTGTCATTCAAGGTGACATCCTCCAGGAAACATGCCGAAGAAAACCTACATAAGGCAGGAAAGCGTAAGTATATAAGCGTTGATTATTAAAATCTAAGGGCATTTCTGCTTTTTTTGTGATTGTTTAGCCATTTTCACGAGTATTACTAAGCGCGGTGATATGTACATGTACCTTACGCAGTTCTGTTAGGATAAGAAGTCTGAGTTTTCTTCAATAAAACTAGTTGTTAGAAAGCGCTTGTCCGGTGTGTATCTCTTCTTTGTCCCTGTGTTTTCTTGCGCGCTTCTCAAGGATAAAATCTGCGTTCCTTTGCGAACCCCATAGTTCACTATACCTCCGGGATTGACGCGCGTGCACCATTAGACAAAAGGGAGTGTCTAGCGTTACGTCTAGACGTAACGACAGCAGCCGTTGCAGTTACGTCTTTACGTAAGATTAAAGTTACGTCCAGCGTGACAACAACACAAATGCAGTCTGTTAGGCTCGCTGAACCGATCGTCTCCAGTGGCGCATTTCTGCTTCTGGTCACCGACGCGTGCGGACGCAGGATGGAAAGCTCATCCCGAGCAGCGACAGCGGCCGACGCCGGCCGCGGTACAGCGTCTCCCCTCGTTCCAAAGGACTACAGGATTATTCTGCCTTCGTTGCCATCAGGTGAAGCGATGCGTCGAGCAGTAGCTCTACACTGCGACGTCAGCGGCCGACCGTACCGCATCGACGACTTCAGGAAACCTCTCAAAGATTTAGGCGTCATACAGCAAGTAAGTGGCATCGGAGCATATCAGATGTCGCATGTGTGGCTATTGAACATGAAGACCGTGGAAGCAAAGAAAGCGCTGACAGACGCAGGCGTTATCAAAGTTAAAGACCGGGTATGTCTCGTCATTGACCCGACGCGGCAAGAGGTTAAAACGAAATTGCACTGGCTAGCGTTCGATGTTACAAAAGACGCTATTCGACGTGCCTTCTATGAATACGGCGACGTCAAGGAGGTGACCGATGACCGATGGAGAGTCGAGGATTTTGAAGGAGTTGAATCGACCACTCGTGTAATACGCATGCAACTACGAGATGGCATTTCTGTGGATCAACTGCCCCATCAGGTGCGTATTGGCAGCAGTACGTCACTGGTCGTGGTGCCGGGAAGACCGCCTTTGTGCTTGCGGTGCCGAAGCACGGGGCATATGCGACGCGATTGTAAGGTCCCAAGGTGCAGCGAATGCCACTCTTTCGGTCATGAGCAGGATGACTGTAACCGTTCATACGCACGAGCTGCAGGGCGACGACCAGAGACTCAACAGAGTGAACTTCTCATGGATGAGGAGGAATCTGAACAAGCGTCTATGCCTGCGATACCACAGAAGCAGACGACATCGGACGACACGCCGGTGCTGGGGAAGAGCAAGCAAGTTTCTTCAGACCCGGACACGAACGCCGAACGGAAGATGGGAAGTCAAGCGGCCCCAACGACTAGCGAAGAGACGCGTCCTGCGCCTGCGATGCACGCCGCGTCGCAGCTGCAAGCAACGCGCCCTGAAACGCCGGCGTCCCAGGCCAACGCTGCTTCGACTCCTCTAAACTCGGCTTCACAGCACTCTTTGGCGAACAAAACACACGAAAATGAGGATTTGCCTAGTGATCTGGATACCTTAAACATGGAATTAGAATCGGCGTCTGCAAAACGCCGTCGCGATTCAGACGACGGTGCTCAAGTAGACGAAACGCAAGTAAAGTCGGAAATGCAGTGGAAGGTGGTCAGTGGAGGCAAGAAACGAAACGCTGCCCGCCAACGGTCGTCGTCGCTCAAACGCGACGATGGCCGCTCAAACTAAAGGTGAACAACATGGATCCGCCCTGGACGACGAGAGCCCAATAAATGAACGTGCAGGGCTCTCAGCTTGGACCCACTCACCGATCACGTCGCTGAGCGGGTTCGTGAAAGCAGCGACGCTCAATGTACGAGGACTGGCTTCCAGGAAGAAACAGACTCTGCTCTACAGACTAGCCATGGACCAAGACCTGGACATTATTGCAGTTCAGGAAACCAAAGTGGAGAGCGTGGACGCCACCGAGAGCCTACTGCAACGTTTCACCGGACGCTACACCGCCAGCGTCAGTCATGCAGTTGGTAGGTCGGCAGGGTGTGTGATCTTTGTGCGGAATAGTTTAGGTGCCAGTGTTCAAAACGTCACGTCTGACTCATCCGGAAGGTTTGTTGTATGTGATTTGACCTTCTTTTCTCTTAATTGGCGAGTGATTTGTTTATATGCACCTCTTAAAGTTGATGAACGGTGTGTAACATTCGACGAAATTCGTACTTATTGTGAATGCGATCGCATAGTCATCCTTATGGGAGATTTTAATTGTGTGATCAGTGCCGATGATAAAACAAGTACATCCAATTTCAACGACTCAAGCACAGTCGCGTTAACGAATCTAATTTCTGACTTAGACCTTGAGGATGTTGCAGAGTGTATTGGTAAAGGACCAACACTGTATACGCATTTCCAAGGCTCCAGTCATGCGCGCCTAGATAGGACCTACGTATCACTGGATTTAATTCCGATTATCAGTGAGTACAATGTCCTCCCTACTTCATTTAGTGATCATTGCTTAGTATCATTTGTAATAGGTAAAAGGAATAGACGTAGACCAGTATTTAACTGGGACACGTGGAAGCTGAATTCTAATCTCTTGGAAGATGAAAAATTTATGGACAGTGTTCGAGAGGCGTTGGTAAACATAGATAGTGGAGACCAAAAATACGGAGTGAAGTGGGAACAATTTAAACAGAATATAAAGTTGATAGCTATAGAACGCTCATGTGTAATAAAACACGGAAAGAGTGAAGAAGAAAGAACCCTACGTTTAAATCTCAAAGAACTGCTAGCAGAGGACAGCAAAACGCCAGGCTTATTCACAAATGATATAAGGTCAGTAAAGTCCAAATTGGAACAAATTGATGAGGAGAAGTATCGTGGCGCACAAATAAGGGCAAGGGCAGAGAAAATGACCGTAGGAGAGAAACCGACCAAAAGAATGCTTGGTCTCGAAAAACGAAACGCTCAGCGGAATGTTATACATCAGATCGAATACATGGGCAACGTTACAAGTGAACAAAGATATATAGAGGATGCTTTCAACGAGTACTACACCACTTTATTTGATAAGTGTAAAGTAAATGTAGATGAATTCAAGAATGAATTTTTAAAATTAATGCCAAAGGTTGAGGACTGCAGGAAAGACAGCCTAGAATGTCCTATTTCTGAACCGGAAGTGACAAAAGCAATCATTGCCCTTCATTTGGGAAAGTCCCCAGGACCTGATGGCTTAACAGCCGCATTTTATAAGGAATTCAAACACGAACTAGCACCGATCCTGGCAGCGGTTTTTAACGAAGCCCTAGACATAAAGACTTTTCCACCTACTTTTCTGCTATCTCATACTATTTTAATACCAAAAACTGAGGACGCAGTTAAATTACGTGAAGTGAAATCGTACAGGCCAATTAGTCTCTCAAATATTGACTACAAGATTTTGATGAAAGTGCTAGCAAGGAGACTGCAGACAGTTATTAATAACATTGTAGGCGACCACCAGACATGTGGGATCAAACGGCGCACTATATTCACAAACATTCACAAGACACGAAGTGTATTGGAGTGCTGCGATGCCACAAATGATCACATCGCGATGATCCAGATAGATTTAGAAAAAGCATTTGACCGAGTACCGCACGAAATTCTTTTTCTTTTGTTAGACTATGTCAATGTTGGTAAAGTAATTCGAGATACAGTTCGAATGGCATATACTGGATGTAAAACTCGGCTAATCATCAACAAAGTTCTTGGGAAACGAATTAATGTCAGACGTTCTGTACGACAAGGCTGCCCTTTGTCTTCCCTCCTATTTTCAATTTATATAGAGTCATTTTGCCAAAAAGTCATGAAAAGCAATAACATAGTGGGGTACAAACTACAAGAAGCTGAAGTACGGGTGCTGGCATACGCAGATGATATAGCTGTGTTTTGTAAAGATTATGATAGTATCGCTGAAACCATAAAAATTGTGAACCTTTATTGTAATGCAAGTGGTAGTTTGGTAAACTGGAGCAAGTGCCTGGGTTACTGGCACGGCGAATGGCCTGTGACTCCACAATTTGTGGCTGGTATTTCATGGACTACTACTCCGGTACGATACCTAGGTGTGCCATTAGAATATTATTGTGACAGTGAACCGTACTGGCGGCGTCAGGCCGTGGAACTACGAGAAAAAGCTGAAAAACTCAATGGTTTCCAGCTATCAATTTTCGCCAGAGCGACATTTTGTAACGTATTTTTAGTCAGTAAGCTCTGGTATGTCCTTCAGGTAATGCATTGTTCACGTGTGAATCTACAGAAGCTTCATCGAATATTTGCTGTTTTCTTGTGGGGTTCTTCTTGGGAGCGAACAAGTAGAACTAACTTATTCAGACGGGTTTGCTCTGGAGGACTTGGTCTGTGTCATTTGTACTTTCGTCAGTTAGTTAATCGGTTTATGTTTTTCCGAAATAATCGAGACCCATTCATACGTACTGTTATACAGCTTAGGCTTGGAAGACGGTTGCCAGAATTTGTGGTAGCATCTGTTCACATGAAAGCAAGTGTTAGAGGTTTCTTAAAAGAAGTTGTTGATTCATGTCTCTTTCTAAAAACGCGTTTTTCATTGGAATACCTCAGTACGGTTTCGCGTAAAAAGTTATACAAAGATTTAGTAGAAACAGTTCTTCCTGTTCCCCTATATAGAGCATTATACCGTGTAGGCCCAGGCCAAAATGTCTTAAGCCGTGTTAAAAAAATGGAGGTAACACCTGGAGCGAAATCCTTTTTCTTTAAGTTGCACACTGGGACCTTGCCCGTGAAAACATGGATGCAAGAAAAAGGCTTATTCGTTCCTTGGGGTGTTGATTGCCTTCTCTGCAAAAAGCCGGAAACAATTGAACATGTTTTCCTGGACTGCTGGGATGCAGTCTTTTTCTGGGATGTTCTCCAAAGGACTTTGAAAAAGGATCTGCCTCTGGATGCCTATGGCATCAGATTTCTACCAGTATCAAATGAAGAAGGAATACCTTTCGACCTAGTTATGTTACTGGGCCTGCACGGTATATGGCAATCTAGAATGGCGGTGCGCCATGCTGATGTTAATGCACGTCCGGTCAGGCAATATTTCTTTCAATCTGTCTGTTCTTTCGTGGAAGCACAAAAGGTTCAACAAGAGGTGCCCGAATGGCTTCATCAAGTAGAAAGCCTTCTACAGATGAAGGAATTTTAAAAAGCCTGTTAAATATGATGCTTTTTACCTCTTTTTTTGTTCCATGTTTCTACTTTGTTTGATGTATATATGTTTGTGAATGTTGTATGTAAACAGGCAATAAAGAAAGAAAAAAAAGTCTCCAGTGGCGCAGAGGGTAATGCGTCGTGCTCGAAACTGCGAGGACGTTGGTTCGAACCTCGCTGCTGTGCTACACTTTTTTTTCTTTTCGTTTTTTTTTCTTTAGTTCTTCCCGGGCGCCGTAATATTTTTTTTTAAGGAAATCGCCTTGGATAATTATTAAACTCAAGTGTGCATTGTGAAGCAGACGGTGGACGTAACCTTAGCAGCTGATTATCGTTACGGCTGGACGTAACTACACCTTACGCAAGAGCTACTTCTAGACGTAACGATAGGAGCCGTTCAACGGCTCCTATCGTTCACAACCGTTCAACGCAGGCAGCGTCTGCTAGAGGTGCACGCCTCACGAATCAACTGCCACAAAAGCGTTTAGAATCTGTTGAGTACGAGTGGAGTTAGGTTTGTCACACTCTGTAGGCACTTCCTCTCTTATTACGTCTCCACAAGCACGCTGGAAGCTAAGCAGGGGAATTTCGCACAGGAAAAAGAAGTTATGTCATGCGCATGTGAGCGCTTTCTTTTCTTCGAGCACATGGTTACCTTCAGTATGATAGTGAGCAAGCGCACGGGCATATCGCGTTGCCTGTGGCAGCTTCTGTGACTGCTCGATGCTCAAACCAGCCAGTAGCTGTGGACTTGGGTTTATTGTATGGTCATATGGGCTTGTGGCATCATTTGTCGAGAGAAGAACGAGCGGTTTCTAGCCGACTTTGAGAACGAATTGTAAATTCCATGCCGTGTGCTGCACTATAATGCTTGGTTTACATGTTCTCGGGAGCACCGACTACCAGTTGGTAGCGTTTTCTGACTATGCCCGAAATGCGTTGCAGGGCCCAACTTTAGGGTTGGATGAAGCCAATTTTCGCTGTAATACATAATCTTGAAGGCCACGTTTTGGAGCAGTTTCTCTACTTGTAGCATAGCTGTAGCAATTACTGCAGTGTTCCCAGTACTATGTAGTAATGAGCTAAATTCACTGTTCACTGAGAAATGGCATTTTTGTGATATTAGTCTGTCTGAATGTTCCACTATTAGTGCTCTTGTACATAGTGCACTCAACAGTTAATGACGTTCCTTGGTGGTACAACCTACGAGTTCGTAGGGCATTCGTCTTTATTGCCAGAGCTAAAATAGAAGCAGACTGCATTCAAAGCACTATGTCTGTGCTGATCAAGCATGTTAACAACACCTTGCATTATATTATAATGAATGCTACACAGTAAAATTTGTAAAGCAATAAAAAAAATTGTGTTCAATGTTTCTGCAGTGAAGCTTATGTTCTCCATCAACCGGGGAGCTGTGCCTCTGAACTTGCAGCTGCCCCTCAGAGTACTATCATTGACTGACAAAGGGTGCCTGTATGGAAAAGACAAGCACTCACACAAAGGTCAATCAGAGGACTCTGTAAGTAAATGAATTAAGATTGTTGTGTACAAATGAGACTACTGTTGAATGCTTATAAAAGTGATTTCAGCCAGCATTAAAAGTTTCTTTCGACCACAGTGATTTCGCTGAAAGATATTTTTATGTACATCATTTTATCACTATTGAATGTGTGGGATCTTTGGCACTTGCCACCAGCCTGTTCCTGACCAGCTGTCCCCTGGTCCTCCCTGCTGTGGTCTCGTTCCTGCCTTCGGCCCTGCAGCCACCTCCACCCTGCCTAATCCACCTGACAGCCTCTAAAGTCGCCTCGGCGGCTGGTTCGCCCACTCAAGCTTTGGCCCAGGCCCGAGCGTGGTCGCTCCGGCTTCCGTTCCTGGCTGTCTGCTGTTCCGGCCTGCCGTTCCTGTGAGGCCCCCATCCCAGCGACTTTCGGCAGTTGGCTGCCACCCGCAACTTGCAGCCACGCCTCGTACGTTCCCGGCTGCCAACCTCTCCAGACCGGCGAACTTCAAGCAGGCTAGCTGCCCGCCCTTGTTGTGCAGTCTTCCCCGTTACTCCTGGGCTGTGGACCTTCTCCCGGCAGTGGGCTCTCCCTGGTGGTGGAACTTTTGGTGGGACGTTAAGTGTGACCATGGCCGACCTATGGACTCGTATCTTCGGGAAGACGACATCACCCTTTTGGACTTTGCCCCGTTTGCCAGTCCCCTTGCGGCTGAGCTGACCTTGCCACTTGGCCTCGGACAGCCTCTTTCACAGGCTGGCCTCGGTCTTTAGGAGGGGGGAATGTGGGAATCGAGCGCGCCGTCCCCTTTGGCGCCTCGTTCCCCAGCTAGCGTGTGTGTTGGCCCCGCGCGGCTCGAGCGCCGGGAACCGCTGCTAATCGGCAGTATGGCGACCACGGTGGTGGCGCCAGGCCTCTTTGTCTGGTGCAAGCCATGTGTCGGCTTCCCGGCGCGCGGCACACGTCCGGGCATGTCTGGACAAGCCACCGCGCTAGCTTACGTCACTGTGCAACGCCTGTCCTCATTGGCCGCCAGTGACAACCCCCTTCCCCCTGAGCTCGCTTCTGTCTGGCGCGGGCTTGCCCGCGTCAGATGCTCTCAGGCCCGCACGAGAGGTTGACGCGCTGCTCTGGCAGGCGGCTTCTCGTTCGTGCACTCGACTGCTGCCCCTTTGTGTAATAGTCGTAGCGCCACTGGCAAGCGTACATGATCGGTCTTGGGAGTTACCCTGACGGCCCGCAAACCCATGATTGTCGCACTGTGCTGCATCTTGGGTTAATAAACCCGTGTTTGTTGACAACCTGCCTCGAGTGCCTTTTCTGCGCCGTGTTGGAGAGTCGACGAACCCAGCTGCAGCGTCTTTGTTCGCTGCGGCAGTGGAGAACGTCGCGTCCCTGCCCGGTCGCCTCGTAGGTTAAGCGTCGTGCAAACCTATCTCCACACACTTAAGGAACAAAGGACACAGTACATCACAGTGCAAACCAAGAAATAGGCATTTATTTGCACCTTTTACACAGCAAGCCCGCTAGCGGAGTTATACAAATAATAGCATGTCAGTGTAACACGCTGTAGAATCGACAATGTTTGACTCACCATGCCCAGTTAAGCAGCGAGTAAAGTTTAACCCTGCAAGAAAGCCAAGCATATGCAGTTTGGGGTCGTGTATCACAAATAGAGGTGTATTTGGGTCAATGGAAAGGAGCCTGTGGAGCTCCTTATGACATGCAATGCGCTCCAAAGAACAAAAAAGAGGCATTCATTCCTTTGGGCCCTACGTGTCCTCACTATCAGGTAGCACCACTGTGGGGGAGCTGGCTGACAAGGCATGTAAACGCTATCAGGGAACGAGAGCATCCCTACATCCACCAGCAAAGCACACACTATGTATGTGCTCTGTGAACAGGAGGCAGTTCATGTGGCGTAAATGTCATTATAGCATGTCCGTGCACTGGCGACACCACCCCTTGTTGATATCACTGGCATTTGGTGCTTGTCAAGCCCTGTATCCACACCTAGACAGGTGGCTTGTCTGCAGACTCAATGACAAAACACCAGGTCAAGACTGCTCAAAGGCAATGCAGTAGTGCTGTCTGCATCAACGTGCCTTGCCGCCAAGACGGCCAGAACAGCTGGCTCCTGTTGCAGCTGCCAAGGGTTGCGTGCTTTCATGTGGGCACTTTTATTGTGTTACCGTACATGCACACAATAGCACATATATTAAAAAAAGTGTCTTCCTGGTACGATGTGCAGGTGATATTCCCAGCACCCCAAAAATTGGTAGTGTTGTGTATTGAAAAGGTAACATGCAGAGCAGTAATGAAGGGCACTAGAGGTGCAACATGTAACATCAAACATGTCAAGAAATTTTTTTAGTGCAAGTTAGAAGTTTGTAGAATCCCTCTGTCCTGCCGGGCACCCTACATTGGACAGAAGAGCAGGTGCCTCAACAAAAGGCTTCAGGAACACAAGAATTTATGCAGTAGAATTTAAATCGACGGAAATCTTGCTCAGCACTGCTCTGCCTGTAAGTGTAACCCGAATTTCAGAGACAACTATTTTGGTATACAGCAAGGACAAAATTAAAAGAACAATTGTAGAAACATCTTGTATGCTGCTGGAGAAGCTAACCGCATGCATGAGCTTTCCGTCCACAGCACTTACAGACAGGCAAGTGGCATTTCTAGGAAAACAAAGATAATTTTAAATGCTGCACATGTTTCACCTTGATTTTGATAAGGCATTTTTTAAATGTTAATTTCCAAGAGATAAATGCAATTTTTTTTTTTACTCTTAGCATTCATGTTTGCTTATTCGCAGTTTGCCCACAGCGCCCTCTTTTGAATTTCAAGTCTTTGCCCTCCCCTTTTTGGTGTTTTTGTTTCATTAAATCAATTGTTAGAGATACACTTTTTGTGTCTCATTCCTGTCGGCACTCTAACTTTGCGGCACTGCCTTTATCTTCCACTATGTTGCAACTAGCCCCTACACAAGCTCTTCTGAATCCGAATCTTGATTTTCGTGCTCCAAAAGCAACATTTTGCTGCTACAAAAACTGCTTCAAATTCTATTTTGGCTATTGCACCCCTGCACATGTTCAGATTATGAGAAACTAGTAAAAACTAGTTTGGTATTTCAAGAAAGCCAATGTATGCAAAAAAGCTGGCAAACAATTTCTTCAGTTAATTGAACAGTGGAACATTTTATACTGCATTATATCATGTTTACCCTCAAGCATAAAAAACAAGTTGCTCCCTACTGCCATCTAATAAAACGCTACAATGAATAGCTTTTGCATTTTTTTAATGCTCATTGCATGGCTTCCACTCAGATGGCAGACAATGGAGGCCAACCTGATGTGGACTGGACAGCAGAGAGGTTCAAGAAAAAAAGAGTGAAACTCCAAAGCACGAAGAAGAAGGGATGCACAGCAACTATGCACATTAAGAAGGTTGAGGTGTTCCCAGACTTTGAGGTATGAATATCCATTAAATGGCGGCCATTCCATCTACATTATCTAGTTTTCTGTTCAATGCATTCAATGTGCATGCTGTTCAACTAAAGAGCTTCATAAATATTCTAACCCAAGATGTAGTATAATAAGCCTCTGTTTCAAGTGTTTCACCATACTTGTCACACCTTCGTATTGCATCTTGCGGTAAATGGTGCAAAAGCAGGGCTCGGAATAGCACAAAAGCACTGCCCTCATGTTTTGTTATATTCTCAGCTCTCATATATAGCACTCTTTGCCAACACAAGACCTATTCATGGTGGGTTACGGCCGACATATATCTACCTCGTGGAGATCATTCAGGCTTGTGCACAATGTCCTAGCGACTATATTAACGCGATAGCGTTAGAGAGCTTGTTTCGCATAAATCCCGTCGCCGACGTCGGTAACAGCGTCGCCTGTGAGCGAAAAATCGAGAAAGGTGCAAATAAAATAAACAATAAAAATTGAAGATCGAACCCGGGGCCATTTGCGTGGCAAGCAGGCGTCCTACCACAAAGCCACGATGTTACTTGCAACTGCTTTGGAAAAAAACACTACATAAATGTCATGTAGTGGAAGGAGTCTCCTTAACGCATTTTGTTTGGCAGGTGTCGCGACGAAAATGAGCCCATTCGGCAATTTGTAGGCGCATTGGCGAGGCCATCAAACTACGTTTTTTGCGCGACGCCATGCTTCGAAAAAAGCCGGGATAGTGCAGCCATCGCCGCTAAAAACACAGACGAACTTCCAAAGAGCTCCAAAAATGGACAACTATGTCCATCTAGCGGAAAACATATCAAGCCAACGCCTCCTTTCTAGAGGAGGCATTGATCAAGCAAACAGTAAAAATTAGATAATGTGCTGCCATCTGCGAGGCATTGTGAGAAATATGTCTTGACTAGCACAGGGAAGTGCTTTAGATCGAAAACTTGTACCATTACTATAGATACATCGCGCGCGCGTCTATGTGCGTGTGTGTGTAACAACACACATTAATAAGTATGCACTTAGTGGTTGAAGTGCGCACTAGGGGCCAGATTTCGCTGTTGCGTTCAACTCTTAAAGGCGAAGCTTAAAGGTCCCCCAATTTTTTCGGCATGCTTGTGATCACTAGTGAATTAGGTGCAGCAATAACACTTCACAATGCTAGCTGTATTTCACTATGTTAACAGCGGTGACATTACTGTAAAGTCTGCATATCTTATGGTAGTGCTACATATTTGCCAAGAAAAGTGCCTTTGAAAAAATTCTTAACATGTTTGCGTAACTTGTTCTCTTGATCGCCCTTAGATTGCAGTGCAAGGATGTACGAAGAACCGGATCACCATGCTGAAGTCTGCTGCATTGACTAACTTGTCACAACAACTTAATGGAGACAATCCACCAAGGTCAGAAATGCGACTTTACGTCACAATAACAAAGATGTCATGCCACACAGAACATGACTTTGGCAACTTCATGAAGTATGGACAGACGGTGGACCACAGTATTATTGAAAGAATTAATGACCTCGTTCAGGAAGGCATTACGTCTGTGCATGAAGTGAAGACATGCCTTCGCTACTATGTACAGGACGTGCTCTTCAATGGCAAGGAAAAACCTGATCTAGATTGCAGAGCATTTTACCCGACATCCAAAGACATCCGCAACCATATTCAGGAATCTTTGAGGCAAGGGCGCTGTAGCAATCTGGATCAGGAGAATGTTGCAATGCTGGTATCTGCACTGGAGAGAGAAGAACCAACATCAAAGGTGCTCTTCCGGCCATATTGCTACACAAGTGAAGCAAAAACGACAATCCCCGAGGCCGACGATGACCAGATTAATGTAGAGGAGACCTTGGCAAAACAATGCAACAGGGCCTTGCTGTTCTGCTATCAGTCTCTCTTCATGGCAGAACCACTAAAGCAGTATGGCAACAATGTGACATGCCTTGATGCCACAAACAAGACAACAGATTACAGCTTGCCACTGTTTTTCCTTGTTGTAAAAACACCCACGAATTACATGGTGGCAGGTGTTTTTGTGGTGCAGTACGAAACAAGTGCGTGCATCAGTGAGGCACTCAGTGTGTTTAAAAGCTGGGATCCTGAGTACTTGCCTAAGTATTTCATGGTGGACTTTTGCCAGGCTGAAATAAGTGCGATTTCTGAAGTCTTCCCACAGAGTGAAGTCATGCTGTGCAACTTTCACCGTGAACAGGCTTGGGAGAGGTGGGTGAAAAAGAAGGAAAATGATGTCCCTCCAGACCAAAAAGATGCCCTGCTTGGTCTCTTTCGCAAAATAGCCAATTCAAGCAGCAGGGAGGAATTTGACGAGGCCTACAAATGTCTGAAGAACTCAGTTTTTTGGAGGAACGACAAAGTAGCTAGCTACTTTGAAACGCAGTGGATGCCAGCAGCCAAGATGTGGGTTCAATACCACAGAATGAAGTTTGGTGTCGTCGTTACAACAAACAACGGAACAGAGACACAGAACCGCATCCTCAAGGAGCATTACCTGAGGTGGAGTCACGGGAGAAGGAGCCTTTCGAGCCTTATTACAGTAGTGGTGAAAAAGTTTCTTCCAGAGAGACAAAGCGTCTTTATTCAGCAGAATGTAGAAAGATCGGCAATGTACCGCAAGTACCATGAATATGTGCCAAAGTACCTGCATAACAGACCTCCAAAAGTAATAAGGCATATCATGGCTCGTATCAACACAGCCTTAGACTATGAGCCTGAAGATGTTGCTGTATTTACTGAACCTGGCGTTTTTTCTGTGAAGTCAAGCAATCCAGGCTTGCTACACACGGTAAACTTCCATACACCACAGTGTACCTGCCAGGATTTTCTTCGACATAAATTGCCATGCAAGCACTTCTGTGCAATTTTTCGGTTTTTCAAAGAATGGTCATTTGAACAGCTCCCAAGAGAATACATTGAAGGCCCAATGCTAAGTTTGCACAGCAACATTCTCAGCACACCAGAAAGTGGGTGCATTTTACCGGCACTCTCTACCGAAGGCACAGATGACAACATTTTGCAGGTGCCCTCAGAAGAGGAATGTGTTGCTGAACTGCCAAAGAAAATCCGGGAAACTAGCAAGTTATCCAGGAGAATGATCACAGACACAGCCCACAAAATTACAAGTGTTGTCATCTACTGCAAAGATGAAAGAAAGAGAAAGGAGGCACATGAGCTGATGCTTCAAGCATACAACATTCTGAGAAGTGGGTGTGAGAGTTCAAGTAGTGGCTTAGTCATTCGTGGATCTCCGACAAAGGGTTGCTCTGGCCAGGCAAGCACTACACAACAAGCAAAACGAATCCGCCTAAAAGCACTCCAGCATGCAAGACGCCATGCGGAGAGCTGGAAAACAAGAGGCAGAGTAGGCAAGCAAGCCAGCGAACTTAGAGCAACATTTAACGTTGCACCATAAACGTCTGATGCTCGCGCGTGCGCCCCTTCATCGAGGGATAATAATATCTGAGGTTTTACATCCCAAAACCATGATATAATTAGGAGAGGCGTCGTAGAGGAGGGCTGCGGAAATTTCAACCATCTGGTATTCTTTAACATGCAATGACATCACACAGCACTGTCCTCTACCATTTAGCCTCCATCAAAATGCGACCGCTGCAGTCGGGATCGAACCCGCGACCTTCGGGTCAACAGCCGAGCACCATAACCACTGCTTCACCGCGATGGACCCTTCGTCGAGGGAAGGGCGACTTGTTGGAGAAGAAACTTCCCATGGCTGGCTTTGGGTAATCGGCACCTCCGGGACTTTCTCACAGCTGCAACAAATGGAATGTGTTGGGGGAGTGCACCTACGGTAGAGATGCACAAGCCAGGGAAGAATTTTTGGCTGCTTTGGCAGTTGTCTTTGAACCAGTGAAGAGTGTGGTCATCGGTGTCACAAGTAGGCAGCGAGTGTGGAGTGTCCTGTGCAACGAATAGAGTTGACTGTCCCGTCGGGAATCCTCGTCTACAGAAGCTGGCAAGAGAGTCGAGCGGCGGGCACCACGTCGATTCGTCTACGAGTACTGTAAGCTGGCATGGTTAAAAACAGCGCGAAGTAGACACGGACAAGAATTCACACAGGCAGCGCGGTCCTGTGTCAATTCTTGTCCGCGTCTACTTCGCGCTATTTTTAACTATAGATACGTACCAACTGGCTCGTATTCACACTCTTTTAAGCTGGCATGGTCTGTGAGGAACCTTTTATTGAAATTTTAACAGCAGAGCTGTTCGAGCTATCCACAAAACAGTGCTTGTCGATCAAAAACATTGCCTCGCTATGATGTCGCCTAGCATAGCCATGGCAACCAGGCCATCTGCACATCGCCCACAACCTTCACGAAGCTGTGCGCACCTGCCTTGATACTAAGCATGACCGTTCCTGCGCACTGACTTGTCACCACATTGTACCAGCAGGAGCCATGTCGTCATCATGTGCTGAATCTTTGCTTTCGCCATGGGTAGACGTAAATAAATCAACTTCGGAAGAAGAAGCCACATATAAAGAATGACAACGTGCCGCGAAGTGGGAATATGTTCAGACATCAAGCCGAAGAGGCTGCTACCAAGTTTCGCCATTAAGCGGAAGAGCCAAGGTGTGCTGCTTGGCAAAGGGAATACATACAGAAACCCTTGCGAGTACGTGCCCGGCCTGCATGTGGATGAGAGCTTCTATGGCAGGGTCCAGCAGAGTACTGATTCAGCGGATAACTGGTTTCGTCAAGAGTTTCTGAGCACGGAATTTGGGCACGCCTGTCACATCTGCAAAAACCTTCTAAAAACTTGAGAATCGACCAGCTTCACTGTCTTTTAAGTGTTTTATTTTTTGTTGCTATTTTATTTAGCCAACTTTGCATTTGAGTTGCACGAGAAGCTCTGCAGTATAAGCACAGTGTTTCTTTCTCTGCATTTATTTTCAAGTCAATCCTCTATTTTATTAACCTACCCCGTTGTCTGTATTTTGTATCTGTAGTTATTCAGTGTGGTTTCTGGTGCCATTCTTTCTTTCATTGCACATATTTTTGTTTCCTCTTAGTTAACTGTGTGTCTCTTGCCATTGCCCTCTTTCTAATTAAACGGTTGCTTGTTCCTTATATCACATATCTCTGTATTCTCAATGAATCTGTCAGTCATCCTGAACATCACAACACACCCCACACAGGTCGACTGGTCAACGAAAATTTGAAATGTACCACTTCAAGACCTTTCAAGCATTGCAGGGCCAAGCCTGAAGTTGAAGCGTGTGAGTCTGCCAAGACGCTGTTGTTTGAGCAGCGGGGTCTGACCGAAGTGTGTTAAAGTGTACAGTGCATAAGTGTCATGTCAGAACTCATTATAAACTATGGTATTGTATAACAGGTGGCAGAGTGTTACGAGACTTGAACATAATGCATTACATTAGATATCTGGCAGTTCTTATTTTAGTACTTTTCTTCACTTGGAAACAATCAACATAGTTCAGTTGAGGGGCTAGTTGGTACTGAAATAAAGCCATGCAGGGGATAGAACACAAGAAGGAGTAGACAGGATTGCACTTGTCATGTCTACTTCTACTTGTGTTCTGTCCTCTATGCACCTTTATTTCAGTTTAAAGTTTGCTAATATTTAATTACATATAAGTTAGTTTATAGATGAAAATGTAAAACACACGTCTGCTTTGAGCATTTCAATTGAGCGGGAACTACAGTAAGTGCCCAGTCATGCCATACCGAACTCAAGCTTCAAGATACAGGTTCAGAAACAATGTGACAAACTGCAAGTAAAAACATACCCCTAAAGTCGCCTTGAATTCCAAGGTAATGCCTGCCAAGTATTTACTGGTAAGCACTATACCTCCTCGTGCATGTTGTCATTAAAGAAGCTATAGCTTTGCAGCCTCATGCCAATATTGTGGCTCAGGAACTACATATGGTACGATACGAGCACTGACGTACAAGAGTGCTTCCTGAACTGACACTGTGTACTGCAACTATTCATGTGCGTTGGCAAGTTCATAGAATATTGCAGTTGTTCAAGTGCGGCAAGTAGTACAAGATTGTGCACATCAATCAGTGAACTATGATGCAATGTACGTAGACTACACTATAAAGAAAAAAAAAAGACGCTAGGATGCGGGCCAAATTCACTTACGGTCTCCTGCTTCTTCCCTTAGTTTGCTACATTGCGCCACGGTACCCTGTTCTCTTTTGCACCTCTTCATACCGCCTCGCCACTCCACCAAAGAGTAATATTTGTTTGGGTTTAAAGCCCCAAGAGCAGATAAGATTATGAGGGACGTCGTAGTGGAGGGCTGCGGTAATTTCGACCACCTGGGGGTTCTTTACCATGCACCTAAATCTCGGCACACGGGTCTCAAACAAATATTTGCTTCCATCGAAAATGCTACCGCCGCGGATTCCGTCCCGCGACCTTCGGATCGCCAGCCGAGCGCCATAACCACTAGATCACCTAAGCAGGGACCAGAGCGAGTGCTCGTCTCACTGGCGAGTCAGGTGTGTTGCCGTGCGGATACGTAACGTAGTACAGTACAGGTCACTAGTGAGCACATTTGTCTAAAACACCGAAAAGGCACGCTCCGGACTGCGCTGACGGCATTTTCTGATTACAACTGGTTAGAAAGAGCCCAAATTCTTGCATGCAAAGCCGCTAAGGTTTAATGCTTGAGTGAGGGCTGCCAACTAGTTATCGGTATACATGGCGCCAGAGAGTGTTGGTGCGTGCCATTCCGGCATTCTAGACGTTTCAGTTCACGACCAGTTCACAGTACGCGACCAGCTCTCGTTAATATTGTGTCTAACAAAGAAAAACGAGCCCTTATAATTTCCACTTGACCTCTGTAGATTGCACATGAAATTTAACAGTCGACTGCTCACTGGTTCTTCAGAAAATGAGAATCAGCTATCTGTGTAACGACGCGAAGCTCAACCGAATGGTCATCGGGAGGACTTCGGGCTGTACACCTGTAGACTTCAGTAAATTCCTTCGATGTAGAGCATATGGCGCTAACAGCGGTAGCAGCAAATGCCGGCAAACATACCTGTTCCTATCGCGTGCCCTAGCCTTCGTAGCGCCACACAACTAGGGAGCCTAAATGACCGGCAGTTCATGTAGGCTCCCTACACGCAACCTGTGACACAACACACTTGGCACTCTCCTCGACAGCACTAAGTTCATGAGCGGCACAGTGGAGTGACTTCGATAACGCGGGCTTCCTTGGTCGAGCTCAGCGTTGCCAGAATGTAAAGTGGGCACGACACCAGACATTCGCTAAAATTTCCCCAGATTTCACCAGAAATAAAAATTGTTGCGAAATTTATAAAAATGACCTAAAATCAACATTTCTTTCAGATAAACAAACATTCGCTGAAGCTTTTTTTTTACGTTGCAACTAGAGCGTGTGTATTTATTCCGAAGAAATGTTTATGCCTCTCGCCAGACGGTGTTCCGTCGAGCCTCTGGACTAGAAAGTCAACATTCGTGAAGAACTCATTTTATTTTTCACAAAGTCGTGATGAGGTGCCTTTAAGGTATAATGTCAAGTGTCAGAAAAAAATTTTAGAAATAAGCACTAGAAGCTTTAATGAAAAAAATGTCATTAGCGAAAAGTTATGATTGTTCCCTCATAGAGAAATACCAAAGATATAGGTTCTGAGAAAATAAAAAAAAGATTTGACACAGATGCAGCGCTTACACACGAGGATCAGGAGCGCTACAAATCTCGATATTACTAGCTGGTACCATCTTAGATCCTTCTCTAGTATGCCTTTCCTTGAGCGCCAACCCGCCATTTCTTTTTTTTTCTAGATTGTTTTGCTGCATGAGCGCGGACGGGATATTTTTACGATGCAGTGCTGATCACTTGCGCGGCAAGCACTTGTAGTGTAGAGGCCATACTCGATGCCAACTTTCTTTAAAATGTCCAATGCATTTTGTCATTATTGCATTGACACATTCATAAATAAACTGCATAGACAGAAACTTTATTCACCAATATTGCGGGCAATAATTTGCGCATTTATCATGTCCAAAAGCAAAAAATCGACATATGAAAAAAACTCGCAATTTACACTTGGTCTTATACCTTAATCATCACTTGTGGCATTGTAGATGTCTGAACCAAATCTGCTCAGCATATCTTTTGTAATATTGAACTTCACACAACACCTCTCTCTGGTATGCAACGCTGCGCGAATTCGTACAATTGTATTCAAAGTTTTCAGACACATTTTGTTTCTGTACTTCGTCTTCACGCATGTAACTTGGCTGAACACACGCTCTACCGTTGCATTGAACACGGGGCACAAAAGGCATGCCAACGCATACAGCGCAAGTTCCTTGTAAGGCTTTTCGCCCATGCCATTTTCGAATTTCAAAATTCCTGCCCAGAATGCAGCGGAATCCTCAGGAATTTTGCCTTCAAAGACTGCGTCCTCCTTCCAGAGATGCATAACAATTTTTCTGTATTGCATTTCTATAATGTCCAGGTTTTCTTTGATCAGATGTTTAAGTGGAAGTTGTAAAATGGAAAGCCATGCCGTTTGGGACAACACTCGATAAGGATGAAGTCCCCTCATGCCCTGAAAAAATGGCTTGATTGGAGGGAAGACGCTTTTCCGCTTCCTTCAGTAGGTCCATCAGAAACTCTTGGCAACGCTGTTTTAACCCTTGCATAGCACCTTTGTTGAGATTAAACTCCTGATGCTGGCAACGGAGGAGTTCACTGACAAACTGAGCTCCAAAGTCTGTCACTCCCACAGAGAGTCGGTGCCCTTGTAAGTGTCAAAAATTCTTGACATCAGCGTTCGATGCAGTAGGTCGAGCTCTTTGTACAATGTATCTGGATCAATATTGACTGATTGGAAGAAAGCAACAATTTTTTTTGAATTCCGAGACGACTGGAGACAAAAAGATGAAGTAAAGGTAGTTTGATCTTTGACATGTTGTGTGACGATGCAATCAAGCTTTGTACCTGACTTCCTAAGTACCTTCTCGCATGGCTAATGTGAAGTAAGCCTTCAGCTCGTTGCAGTGTTAAAGAAACCTCTTGATTACACGTCCTCGAACTAGCCAACGTGTGGCAGATAGCTTCAAAAAAGGCATGTTGCAATATTTTCGGTCATTTTGTGCTCCCGCATCTTGTTCATTCATGTTTTCGAAAAGTTCCTTGTATGTATGGCGTCGAAGTGTACCACGCTGGGATTTCGGCAAGGAGATAGCCAAGACTAGAAGGCAGGGTTTCGAATGCCTTTTGCACGCAAATGGCCAAGGAATGGCATAACATTTGTTCAGGATGCAATCAGGCGACTTCTCCTTAACTCTTAACCAGACGCTGTTGCGTACACCGACCATTACAGCAACACCATCGCATGCAATGCTAACACAATCCCTAAGGATAATCCCGTACTCAGAAAGACAATCCCTGACAATCTGAAAAAGTGCCTCGCCAGTGGCATGAATCACTGGATAAAGACCCAAGAATGCAGTCACCACTTCGCCAGATTTTTCACTGAAATAGCGTGTGCAGATTGCGAGCCACTTCTCCACTGTGACGTCCATCCTCTCATCCACCATAAGGGAAAACTTTTTGCCTTTTATGTCAGCAACGACTTCGTCTCGAAGTGAAGGAGACAATACGGAATTGATTATAGCAGTACACTTGGTACAGTGAAGACGCAGGTGTTCAAGAGAGCTTTCTTTTCCATTTTTTAATCACTTCCCCTAAATGGTCAATTGCCAATGTAGGGCAGTGGCAGCAGGTTGTAAAGGCTAGCTCCAACTCGGCACGTTTTACTTCATCTGACAGGTTTGACTTCTTCGGAAAATTCAGCGTCCTAGACTCGGCACGTTTTACTTCATCTGACAGGTTTGACTTCTTCAAAAAATTCAGCGTCTTAGAAACCGATGCAGCCTTCACAGCTCCTTTGTGCTGAGCTCCGTGAGCATGTTTAGTTAGAGTGCCATGATATGGTTGCAGGTATTTGCGACACAATTCGCAGAATGGAAGCTTGGTATCTTGTGACATTGCACTTGTAAGCCTTGAGAATTTTGTTTCCCGAGATTCAAGGTACATTCTGCTGTCTTCATAGGACTTGCGGGCTCTCTTTACTGTCTTGGCACAGCCTGCATTGTCATTTCCCGGATCTCCGTCCGAATTTGACTTGCGTTTATCATTCATGGCGACAGCGTGAAGCGGTGGAGTCTAGAACAAAGAATCGGTGCATTTGTGGAAAACGCTGTGAATGAAGAAACACAAATAATGACAGACAAACTTACCAAATCACGGTGCCATTTGCCTGTGATCTTAGGCCACCAAATTCATACAGGCTAGACGTCGTTATAAAGCTGCGAAACGAGCGGAGCAGCTGTACCGATCGTACCGACTGAAGCAAATGCACGTGTACTGGCTGGCCACTTGAGAACAATGACAACTGCAAGGTGTTGGCAGCCCAGTGCACCTAACCAGCGTTGCTCTTGCCGCGGTAACTGCATTCCTTCACTATAACAACTGGCGCCGTCTACTGAAGCCTCTTCTAACTAGGCATGCGTTGTAGAAAGAAGCTTTCGTGCTACGCGCACTCCAACTATGCCCTAGCGGTGGCGCAGCAGCTCAGGTATTAAATGAAGAGTACAGTCACTAGACAAATGATAATATAAGTCAATAGACGTATGATAATATGAACTATATTGTGCAAGCCTTAGAATCAGGTGGTCACAGGCGCTATCTTGTGTTAAAAGGTTGGATGAGCAACCATGGTAGCCGTAAGTTGGTAGACTGATTTTCCCCAGATTTCACCAGATGTTGGCTGGTGTAGAAGTTTGCAGGCCTGGCCACCAGAAGCTCCAGAATTTCACCAAATTTCCAAAATCTGGTGGTGAGTTTCACCAGATGGCAACGCTGGTCGAGCTCTTTAATCCAGGGCACGCAGCGTTGAAGTGTGGATGACGGTCACATGATAACTGGAACTCGTGCACACGAACCGTGATGACAACAAAACGCGCCTTCCTTATTTTTTTTTTATCACGTGACCTCGGAGTCGCTTGACAAGACGTAGTCAAAATAAGACGTAGCCAGTTGAAGCCGATCGTTTTAACCAATGACGTCATATGTGACGTTGCAACTTGGGTCACGTGACCCCGAGCTGTTGAGGTGCAAATAGACTCTCCCTGAGCATGCAGTGAGTTGCTATGCCTCTTGCGAAGAAGTGTTCGTTTAACCCTGATTGGGTGAACGCGGAAATATCCGAGCACGCCTCATGGATTAGAGCAGTGCCGAACGATACAAGTAAGGCTCACTGTGCAGCATGCCAGAAGACTTTCTCGCTTAGCAATATGGGCATCGTTGCTGTCTCCAGTCACGCTGTGAGCAAGAAACACCTAACTGCTGTGAGCATTGTGCAAAGTGCTTCCCAGACAAACATCCGCGCGTTTTTCGGTGCTGGACCCAACATGCCGTGTTCCATGACTGCTACGACTACGAGTGAATGTGTATCGACTGTGCCAAGCACGAGTGCTGAAAGCGTGCCTGCTAAACCGGTGGCCGTCGCGCCTGACGGGAAGGCATCCTTAAATGGGTTTCTGGTCAAAAAATGTGTCACGAAAGCAGAAGTTGTTTGGTGTCTGAACACTATAGCGACCCATGGATCGTTTCGTTCAGCAGCAGCGTCAGTGGCGCTTTTTCCCATCATGTTCCCCACGTGCGACGTCGCGAAGAAGTTGCAACTTGGTAAGGACAAAGTTGGCTATACAATTTGTTACGGTATAGCCCCGTACTTCCGAAACAGGCTGCTATCAAAGCTGCATAGTGTCCCACACGTGGTCGTGGCTTTTGACGAGTCCCTGAACAAAATTGCTCAGAAAGAGCAAATGGACGTTTTGATCAGGTTTTGGGACCCAGCTGACGACGTTGTCAAAACCCGCTACCTGACGTCCTGTTTTTTAGGACACACTCGCGCAGAAGATTTAGCTGCCGCTTTCAAAAAGGCCACTGAGAACATTGAGCCGGCAAAAATACTTCAACTTTCGATGGATGGTCCAAACGTCAATTTGAAGTTGTTGAAGTCGTTGAAGCAAGAGTTTTCTGCGTCTGATGGAAATCAGAATATTGTGGACATTGGAAGCTGCTGACTGCACGTTGTGAGTGGTGCATTTAAAACAGGCCACAATGTGACAAAGTGGAACACAGTAGTGTTTCTTATAAGCTTGTACAATTTGTTCAAAAACGTCCCTGCACGCCGAGCCGACTATGTCAATTTCACAGGGAGCATACTGTTTCCGCTAAAGTTTTGCTCAGTGCGCTGGCTGGAAAATGGCAAGGCTCTTGCTAGGGCACTGCAAGTCCTCCCAAATGTGGTCAAATATGTTGAGCATGTCAAGAAAGAAAAGAAACTTCCAGCGTGTGGCAGCTATGCTCATGTCGAGACGGCTGTGAAAGACGAGATGCTGCCAGTAAAGCTGGCCTTTATGCTTTCAGTTTCAGAAGAATTGGAGCCATTTTTGGCTGAGTTTCAGACAGAAAAGCCGATGCTACCTTTTCTTGCAACAGCACTGGACGGCCTGTTGCGGTCACTGCTGGGACGAATCGTGCTAAAGGAAAAGCTGGATGCTGCAGGCACATTTTCAAAACTGATAAAAATTGATCTGGAGAACCCAAACAACATCGTATAGCTGCCTTTGACATAGGCCTTGCCGTCAAAAGTGAGTTGCGAAAGATCACTAAACCATCTCACACTGCGGTGGTAAGTGTCAAAAAAGAATGCATCTTATTTATTAAGGCCTGTTCAGCAAAGATAATCGAAAGATCACCTCTGAAATACAAGCTGACAAGGGGGGCCAGTTGCTTAAACCCAGCAGTTTGTGCCGCTTCTGTGGAAGCTGGCCAGAAGCAGCTAAACATTGCACTTGAAGTACTTATAGAGCATTGGTGCCTTACAGGCCTACAAGGAGAGAGAGCAAGTAGATCATATGTACAAGTGTGCTCGAACAGCACTGCACAAGTGCGTTTGCGAAAATTTGATCGTGCAAGAGAGCGCTTGGAGAAGCTGTGAGTGGAACTCTGTGCAAGTTCTCATGAAGAGCTACTGCTGTTTGTGAAGATTGTGCTGTGCCTTTCACATGGAAATTCTTCCGTGGAGCGGGGATTTTCAGTGAACAAGGAATGTCTTGTGGAAAATATGAAAGAGGAGTCACTTGTAGCACAAAGGTTAGTGTACGATGAGGTGTCTGCAGCAGGTGGTGTTGCAGAAGTTGACGTAACAGACAAGATGATAGACATGGTTCGAAGTTCCAACATCAAATGGAAGGAAGACCTGGAGAGGAAAAAGAAGGAACGGTTGGACGTATTAGATGCTGAAAGGAAAAAGAAGAGGACTGCGGCTCTTGTGAAAGAACTTGAATCAAAGAAGCAAAAACTGATGGAAGACGCACAGCTTCAGGTCTCCATGCTGCAGCAAGAGATTGAATCCTTGAAACAGTGAAGGCATTGCCGATGCAAGTAAACAAGCATTTCTGTTTGTCGAGGGACAATTATTGTGTCTTTGAATATTTTATTTATTGTAAAAAATGCTTTCAGACAAGGGAATGCAATAAAGCAGCATGGTTTCCATTTTATATGAGCGCCTCATAATTTCTTTTTACCGCTCAGGAGTTTGTTTTCCACTGCGCAGTTTCTTCCAAGCAGACGTACTGGTCATGGAATTTGCTTGAAATCGTCATGGAAAACCTGGAAAAGTCAGGGAATTTGGAAAAATGTAATTGGTAGACACTCTGGGTATTATAGCCAATAGACTTATTTTCGTTTCCCGTTACCACTGCTCTGCTGCTAGGTGTGAACTTCTCCATTGCACGATGAGCTCATCACAAGGTTCTGCTACAATTGTAAATATAGGTGTAAATATCAAAAACATTTCGGGGTCTATACCATTTACACCTGTTGCTAACAAAAATTCCTTCTAGACAGGCCCGTAGCCAAAAATTAATTTCCGCGTGGTGGGGCACCTGTTGAAGTCCCTGACAAACCCCTATTTTCACTATTTATTCTCAGTAAAACAGCCCCCTCCATCCGGATTTCGTGGGGGGGGGGGGGGGGGGGGAAGGGGTCCTCTTAACCCCTGCCCACGGGCCTGCTTCTAGGTGTAAATCTCTGAGAAAAAAAAAATGCTACAAGTGCAACTGGGCCGCGAAACGACAAAACGCGAACGTGTGCCGGTCATTTGAGTGAAGCCCGCTTCCAGGCAGATCTCACACTGATGACGTCATGTAGGCTTGCGGAGGCCTGAAAAAAGTCTAGGTGGTGTTGGCCCAGCTCGCTGACTAACTGGTTGGACCGTTGCAACACCGCCACTCGACAAATGTCCAGCCGGAGTACCTGGCGCTTCTTTCGCGCCTTGATTGATCCGACCCAAACTCGAACAGAGACACAAAGCACCTGCAACGAGCATTTCACAGCTTCGACGGAGACACAGCCAAATTGGCATGTAAACTCCGAGACCAATATGTATGCACACAGCAGGACTCCCGAGGGCCGGCGTATTCGTATGCAGGTACCGAGAACGCGGAGCTGGATCAACTGTTCCAGTTACACAACCTGAAGGCAGCCCTAGCAAAATTGAGGCGAGGAACGACGCCGGGAAGGGATAAAATTACCGTGAAATTACTTGCCAATATCTTCCTGACTCGGCCTACACCATACTCCTTGCCTACATCAATTCCATTTGGATCGGGAGAACAAGCCTATCAATTGAGTGGAAGACCGCCCTGGTCACCTTCATACCCAAAGCAGGCAAAGCCATTAACACGGACAACCTCCGCCCCATCTCCCTTACTTCTTGTGTGGAAAGATTAATGGAGACGATGGTGCGGGACAGGTTGTCCGCGTTTCTGGAGACCAAAAATGCATTTGCAGACACCATGTTCGGGTCCCGCCCACACCGGTCCGCACAGGATGTCTTCCTTCAGCTCGACCATGAGATCCTCGATCCAGTCAAATATCCCCTGAATGACAAAGTTGTGCTCGCTTTGGATCTGAAGGGGGCCTTTGATAACGTGACCCACGAAATTGTTCTAACACATCTCTCACAGGTGGATTGCGGCCAAAACACTTTCAACTATAATAAACAATTTCTCACTGACCAACAATCATACATTCGGATTCAGGACATTGAACACGGCCCTTACCGATTAGGCACGAGAGGGACTCCGCAGGGAGTGGTCCTCTTGCCCCTCCTATTCAATGTGGCAATAATGAGACTCCCCGCTCAGCTGGCAAAAATCGAAGGCATACAGCATGCGCTGTATGCCAACAACATCACCATATGGGCGTCACACGGCTCGGCAGGAGACATGGAGGCAAGCCTGCAGCAAGCGGCGGACATCGTGGATGACTATGCCCGTCGCTGCGGCCTTCAGTGCTCCCCGTCCAAATCGCAATTCCATCACCAATGTGCACCACAAAAATCGACCTCTTTCTTCACAGCGAACCCATACCCGAACGCGATGAGATTAGAGTACTAGGGCTTTTTATACACAAAAATCGCAGAGCAGACACAACATTGGTCAAATTGCATAAGGTGGGGGACCGGGTGGGCCGGATGGTCCGCCGGGTTTCCAACAAGCATGAGGGGTTACGATGCAGATGCCTTGCGGCTGGCGCATGCATTCGTAACCGGTCGAGTCCTGTACTCGGCTCCATACCTCCACCTACGCAAATCCGACAAGAATGCACTCGAAGTCATTCTCCGCAAAATCTGCAAGCGCGCCCTCGACCTTCCTGTCAGCACCTCTAACCAGCGGCTTTTGGGCTTGGGAATGGTGAACACCTTCAAGGAGCTGAGAGAGGCATACTTGACAAACCAATATACTAGACTCTCTAAAACACCGTCGGGTCGCCGCCTCCTTGCCCGGCTACACATCAATCATTCAATACACACGGAAGAGCGCGTACGGATTCCAGAAGTGTGGCGATACTCCTTGCATGTGCGCCCTCTTCCGGCTAACATGACCCGAGACGACTACAGTGGCCGACGCCTCGCGCGGGCGGAAGCCTTGGCTCGACACTACGGCCATAAATTCGGAGTATTCTATGTGGACGCCTCCGGCCCGCAGCACTGTGGTAGGTACACGGCTGTGGTCGTCCACCAAAACACGTTGTAAACGGACTCATATTCCGTGCACATAACATTACGCACGCGGAGGAGATCGCCATCGCACTAGCCGCCGCAGATCAGGACTTGAGGGTCATCATCACCGACTCAAGGGGTGCCTGTCGCAATATTGAACAGGGATACATTCTGTACCTTGCTTATAAAATTTTGCAGAACAGCAGCTACCTAGGTGCCCCCGCGCACCGAACGATCATATGGGCTCCGGCTCACACGGGCCTCGATGGTAATGAGACGGCCGACGCCGCCGCCAGCGCGCTCACTCTCCGGACATCATCCTCGTCCCCTACCGATCCGGAACTCGAGCCCAATCCCGCCTACACCTTTAAGGAGGTCACACAATTTTATCAATCCGGCCATAACGTCTATCCGAAACCCTGTAAGGGCCTCACGAAGGCGGACGAGCGAATCCTCCTGCGCCTTTATACCAAAACTCTATTGTGCCCGGCAATCACAAAACACTTTGACCCCGCTTGCACGGGGAAGTGCCCGCACTGTGAGGAAAATTCCTGACATTTTCCACATTGTGTGGGCATGCCAAAAAACCCCAAACCTTATCCCACTACCCAAACCTTCGTGGGAGGACTGGGACGCAGCCCTGCTCGGCTGCTCTGACCTGACGACCCAACGGGCCTTGGTCGAGCGTGCCCGGGCCGCGGCCAACGCCAATGGGCTTCCGTAAGAGGCAGCCCACCTTGGGTTTGTACGGGGCGGCCCCTTAAGGACCGTTCCCACCCTCCCGGTAAATAACATCTGTAAATAAATGTTTTTCAACAGCAGCAGCCTTGTACTTATCTTCAGACGCGGAAAACAAGTTCTCGTGAAGATGTTTTGCCCAAAACTGTGCATATCTTTTTGGTGGTTATGAAAAACAGCTGGCACATCATTTTCTTGTATCATTCGACATGTGGTCACTAAACTGCTTGCTGCCATACTCGCAAGGAAGTTCATTAGGAGGACATAGTGAAGGCAAGGGCGCTGGAAACACCTTGTTAAAATGGGTGGAGCCTCGATGATGTTTTCAACTGTTTTCATTAGGACAGACACAAAAATTACAAAGCATTTTCGGGGATTCGTTGCCACACCACATTTAACGTAAAGTAAACGGAAGCGCTTACTGTAGCTACGAACTATCGCGCTCAGAATTTTCAAGGTCGCAAGCGATCAGTAATCTAGTCGTCTGAAATGTGTCAGATTATGAGGAGTCTGCCCTGCTCTGGCTACCTCTAGCCACGCAACTAGACGCAGTGTGAGAGCAACGCAGCAAAAGATATTGGAAAATATCAGCACAAAAGCCAGCGCGAAAGCTCATTCGCCCGCCCTCCGCGCTCAGGTGCGACACCGGAGCGGCCACAGCGCTGAGGGGCACAGTTCGGAGCGCCACCGGCGGCGCGTTTTAAAAGCAGAGCATTGCTGTGGCAGGGCTGGCGGCGTTGTTCGCTCACCTAAGTATTCTTCCATCGTGCTTCTGAGCAATGCAAAGACATTTGGATTTTTTCCCTTTTGGACTTTATCTCAAGCCGGATGCCTGCTGCAGTTTCCAAGACACTTCGCCGTCAAGCACAACAATTGGCTATTCGAGATAACATGCTTTACTGCCGAAACTACAGCTCGATCAGTTGTAAGTGGTTGCTCGTCATTCCCCGACATCTCCGCTCTGACATCTGCACTACGTTCCCCGTTGATCCGCACTGTGGCCACGCCGGTGTGTTAAAAACATACACTCGCTTGCAGCTGCGATACTACTTGCACGGCATGTACCATTTCGTTCACTGTTACGTAACGTCTTGCCTTACGTGCCAGCGACGCAAGATGCCCGCTCAACATACCACGGGTGCCTTGCAGCTGTGCAGCTGTTGCCATGTGCAACACGAGCTTTCGATCGTGCCGGAATCGACCTTTACAGTCCGCTTCCCTACACTCCGAGTAGCAACCGCTGGGTCATTCTCGCTATGGACCACTTAACGCGGTACGCTGAAACTGCTACGTTACTTTCAGCTACTGCAAAAGACGTTGCATTTTTTATACTGCAAAACCTGGTTTTAAAGCATGGAGCACCTCGGGAGTTACTAAGCGACATCTGCCATGTTTTTCTCTTTGATGCCATCAAAGCGTTGTTGAGCGAGTGTCGCATCACACAGCGTACTACCACAGCCTATCACCTGCACACTAATGGGACGATAGAGTGTTTTAATCATACACTTGAAGATATGCTGGCCATGTACGCTTTATCGGACCCGTCGAATAGGGATAGCATACTGCCTTTTGTGACATATGCCTACAACAGTGCAACGCAAAGCACCACTGGATTTTTGCCTTTATTCCTTTTTTATGGACGCGAGCCATCATCAACAATGGCTACTATTCTTCTTTATTGACCGGACCCTTCAGAGTTGACAACTGTTTCACGAGCAGCAGCACAGGCTGAAGAACGCCGGAAGCTTGCTTGTGCGTTCATGTCACATGACCAGACGCGCAAAAAACATCGCCAAGACACGTCAGCCACGCCTATGAGCTTTGCTCCTAACTCACTAGTGTGGCTATGGACTCCTTCTACTCCTCCGAGACTCTCCCACAAGCTTTCCTCCTAGTACCATGGTCCCTATCAAGTTGTACGCCAAACATCCCCTGTCAACTACCTTGTCGAGCCGCTGGACGCATCTCTGGACAAGCGTCGTCGGGGACACGAAATCGTACACGTCTCTCGGCTCAAGCCGTACCACGATTCTTCTGTGTACACTTGTCCTTAGGTCGCCAGGCTGGCTCCCTCTTCGCCCCGGGGGTGATGGTAACGAGTGCAAGGGGCAGGAAGCTCGTGTAGAGAAAGAAAAAGAAGACTCTCTATGATCGCAGGCTTGCATTCAGTTAGCCCTTGCGCTAAATAAATCTCTCGTTCACCAAGTGAACTCCTGCTTGTTCAACACCCCGTTACAGTCCCAAAAGTGTGCACTTTCCAAGGAGCCGATTCTCGGGAAACAAGAATCCTGGCATAAGGACACCTGTTCCAGTAAGAGAAATGAGGTGTGGCGATAAACCCCATCCCCCCTCACAGTTTCTCGTGACCATTCAAGGGGGGGGGGGAAAGGCCGGGGTCTGCTTTCGCTTTTAACGACCAGTGAGGTGGCCTACGGCCAGCGGGTGCCGGCATGCGGCGTGAAGACGTCCGGTGTGTTGATACCCATACATCTTGAGTAGAGTACGCGAGGCGGTTGCCGCGAAGGACAGCATATACCATCTGGCATTAATGACATGGGCCCACTAATGAACCAGCTGCACCCAGGTAGCATGAGCGGAGCAACCGAGTGGCGCCACCATCGTGTGCGTTCACACAGTTTGTGGAACGTCTTTTGTGGGCCGTTCCTTTCGGCTCTCTTTCTCGGGCCGGGAGCTCAAATGCTTGAATAAGAGAGCTAGAGGAGAGGACAGCAATAAATATGTTTAGGCCGTCCAATAAACGAACTGAATTGTTTTGGTTGGCCGTGAGAAGAACTGGGAGGGGAAACCTAGGGGTTAAAACCTGGCGCCTGACTCCTCACGGGCGTCCTGGTCACAACAAACAGTGCTCTGCACTATCGGCTCTGCTGAGGCAAGATGCGACGGGGCCAACGATGAAGAGTCTTGTAAATTTGTACATAAGGTCCTGTACATAAGGTCGAGTTGTTGCAACGTATCGAAAGGCGCTGGTCTCCATCCCTGACAAGCAGCAGCAGCCACGACAAGACAAGACGGACACCACGCAACCAGCCTTCTACTCCCTTCGGTAGCAACAGCAGCTACACAGCTGAGAAAACTCTGCTCTAGACACAGAGAGAGTGGGCAGAAAGTTGAGCTTTACTGGCGCAGTCAGACAAGATCAAGATGACGACAAGGAATGCTCTGCGTACCAAGGAGTTTGTCGTGTTGCGGACGACACGCAAGATGAAAGCCAAGACATCAGTTAGTGCAATGAAGAAGCAAGCCACGGTCCAGTAGTGATGCAGCTGCGCCATTTGCGCCAATTTGCTACAATTATATCTACCTGTGCCTTGCTGCGGCAGTGTTGTTTCGTTTGCACCAAACTGCACGAAAGAACGTGACTTTAGCGGATGTTCATTATCCAGATGGCAACAAGTGAATTATTTTCCAGGTTTGCAACCGTGTACCATGTGCTTTGCTTGGATTGCTTGGCCCGTAGGTGTTCTCTGTGGTCCACGTCGTTTGGGCGTTTTCTGTAGGTTCTCATGCTCACAGCCTGTCATTGCGTGAATGCCATGTGCTTGTGAAGAATCAGTCAGCGAATGTTTGTCATCCCCCACTGTTAAGATGGACAAAAGTAAGTCGTTTTCTTTTTAAATTTCCTGCCATTTCTTAAAAGCGCCCATGAAGTATTTTAGTTGAAGGCTTAGGCGATCGCATAGTGCTGCTGGCACATACGGTATTACTGGCTGCACTTTGCTATTGAATCAGCACAGAAGTTGCAACTTGCCTATAGTTCTTTCAAATTCTTGCTACTGATGGTTTTCGTGTTCGGAGTGTCCAAAAGCTGTACGTAGGCTTAGGAAGGTGCGCTGTGCTTTGTTTCGTGGTGCAGAATATCCGCATTTGGAATGCACGATCACTCGTACGGTGTGTAGCAGTCCCACCTGCTGCATGCTACCGTTCGGAACACATAATAGTGCAAAACGAACGAGTGAGTGACGCGGAAGACACTACTAATTTCTGCAGGCGGGGCGCTTTTGTTGACGTTAGCGGATCACTAGATGGGCCGTATGCGCTTCCGGCCCGTCACAGATCGGGCGCCCCACCGTGCAAGCTGCTTGTGACATAGTTGAAAAAGAGTAATTGAGCGTCAGCCATGTCAACAAAAAGCAGGCCAATAAGCGCCGTAATATTACACCATTGGCGGCCGCCGATCAATGGGACGCCGATATTCGTGAGAAGCCGTTCCCATTCAGCTTTTTTTTTTTTCCTGATCTTCGTGCGCCGCGGCAGAGGAAAGCAAACCTCCAACATACATTAGTGCTTTATGCTGCCATGCCAGGGCGATGCGATTGTCTGAGGCCATCAGATCCACGCGGCATCCGCACGGCAACTTCCCGTAAATTGGTCGCGAGTTTTAGGTGTGAATAGTCAACAAACTGGCATCCCAACTCACGCCATATGTGGAGGCTGTACGCAAAATGCTTGCGCAAATATTTGGTTTTAGCGTCTTAAAGTTGGTATTATGATCTGCCAATGAACTAAAATTGGCACTGTGTCAGGGGCTACCCGAAAAAAATATATCTAGTAATTGTGTGTTCTTGCCATTAGGGTGCCTTTGTCATACGAAAATTTAATGTCATACAGTCCATTTCTCTCACGTTTTCAGATCGCAAGACCAAGTTCAACGCCTCTGTACTCCACGGGGTGGACTCCAATAATGATCCGATCAGTCGGTGGTGCAAGAGTGGAACCCGAAGTATAGATGCATTTTGTATTCTCTGCAACTGCACCATTTCTTGCGCGCTGCATGGAGCAGTAGCAGTGAAGCGTCATGCAGGAATGAAGAAACATATTGATGCACCTGCTAGACACAGGGACGGGAATCTTCTTCCACCCAAATAGCTGCAAGGCACACTGGACTTCTCTAATGGATCTGCTAATACATCACTTGAGCACCACGTCAGCAAGGCAGAAACTAGTTTTGCTTTGTCTGTAGTGGCCAAGGGAATTCCTTTTTCTTGGGGAGACACAGAAACTTCGATTTAACGCTGCATGTTCCCCGACAGTGACATTGGCAAAAAGTTTAGTTGCGGCAGAATAAAGCTGGCCCGCACTGTATCAGATGGACTGGGTCCCTACTTCAAAGGACAAGTGGTGACTGAGGTGTGCCAGCCAAATGTCTATTTTTTCATTATGATTAATGAAACGCCAAGGCCAGAGCTAAGGGTACAGCAACTAGATGTGCTGGTACGTTATTTTTCCAGCAGCCAACAGGAAGTTGTTGTTGAACATGTTCAGTCGTTTGATCTCAGGCATGCAACCGCTTAAATAATTGTTGGCTGTATAGAAGAAGCAATAGCAGATCTGCCAAAGCAAGGACTTGTTTGCTTTTTCAGGGATAGCCCTAATGTTATGAAGAGTATAAGAAACAAACTTCAGAAACATGTGGCACCAAGTTTGATCGACATTGGCAACTGCAATCTTACAGGGTTCATAATGCATTTGGCAGAGGCCTGGATGCATTTGGCTTAGATGTAGAAAAAGTAGTGAGAAATATCTGCTACTACTTCAAAGGTGCTGTCCGTGCTGAAGCACTCAAAGAATGCCAGGAGACTTTGGGAATCTCTTGTCATGTATTTATATGCCACGTTTCTAATCGCTGGCTGATGCTACAACATTCATTTTGCTGAGTTGAGGGACAGTTTCAAGTGCTTTGCACCTATTTTCTTAAAGAGCAATTCATTTCGTCAATGACCTGACACCCAAAGCCTACACACCAAGCTAGTGTCAGCATTTTCTGAGAAACAACGTTTGGCCAAAGTGTTGTTCCTAAAGATCTGTGTGCAGCTTTTCAGTGAATTTCTGCTGCTCTTCCAAAAGCAAGAGCCCCTCTTGCACATACTTCACGTCGAACTTATTGGTCTTGTCCAACGAGTCCTCAGTCGGTTTTTTTCGTCATGAAGCCTTTGAAGACAAGAGCGCTGAACAACTGAAAAGGCTAGAAGTGATGTATGCATCCCTTTGGAAATTGAGGCCGTGAGTTGGTACAGATACCGAGAAATTAATACTTGAAGGGGACCACGGTGTAAGATACAAACACTTTAGATGGGGCACTCGCGAGATGTGATCGACTAGATAGAGTAACAGCAAGGCGCGCTCGTCGGACAACTTCCGGCAGCGTGCCTGTCGGCGAGTAGACACAACTTGAAGACAGAAAGAAGCACAGCTATAACAACTGGACCATTGCGGGAAATTCCAATTACATGGCACAGGAGTGTTGTTCGTGCCAAAGAGTGAAAATCGATTACTGTTGTCTGCAAGCATGACGGGGGCTTCGTTCACGTGGAAAGCTCGACCAACATGCCTATCTACGAAACGCATGCCAATATTTGAAGTGGTTCTCGCACGTCCTATGAACTTAATACTGTTGGATGTTATGGATTCGGACACAACTGACATGCCTTTCGAAAATTTTTATCAAGTAGTTCTTTATTTAAAGGCAAAGTTTTCATGCATTCGCTGATGGTAGGTGGGGACCTCATATTGGCAAGCTGCATCTGCGAAGCGCGCAAATGGCATGGGGGGGCACACATTCTTTTGATAACGAGCAAAGCAGAACTTAAATAAAACCACATGACTGCTCGTGAAAAGAGAAGCAACTACTAGACACCTTGACCGATTTGTTGACGTACATTACATAAATACCGTTCGGTGTTGCGCCCAATTCTATTTTCGCGGCTCTAATGACAACTATATGGCAAAAAGTTCACGACCATGTGATTACCCGCTGGGAAACAACTTTACGGGAGACTCAGCACATATCTTCTCGCTGATTTTACCATCCCTTCTTACAGTGCATGGAAAGAGCATTACAGTATTTTTTTTTTTTTTGCATCAAAAAATCTGCGGACCTTTTTACGAATGCCACTGGAAACTTGCTCTCAAAAAGCAGTGAATTTACAGCGTAATGCGGTAAAAAAAAAGCTCACTACACTTGTAACAGAAAAACACTATTTATTGCACGTATCATTGTGTTGCATATACATAAAACAAATGTTCGTGCAGCAAAAACTATTCATTCACATTCACGATGAATCATCTCATATGTGAGGTGTTTGCTGCAGACTGAATCCTTTGTGCTTGAGTACATGCTTTGAGGCTTTCGGGATGAGAAAGAACATTGGATAATATTACATATTCTTGCAACGTTGGGTAACTTGACCTGGAACCCCTAACGAAGCACTTTCTTCCCATATTCACTCACTATGTGAACGGAACAAGTTAAGTTCGCAAACTAGAATGATAAAACGCCACTTATTACTTCATAAAACGTGCCAAAGGCACGCTAGCGACTAAAGCAACCAAATGACTTGTTCTTTGCGAGTTAAAAACGAGACGTTTTTAGAACACCGGCATTGCCACCAGCCTCACCAGTTGCTATAGCACCGGAGTGCGAAAATTTTTTTCTATTTTTAAGTTACGCTGGCATGCCGATAGGTGCGCTGCCAGCAGCGGTCCGACGGACGCGAGTCTCTGTTACTTTATCTAGTCGGTCACGTTCCATAAGAAAGCCCTGAAGTATCCCCACCTAAAATGTTTGTATCTTACAGCATGAGTGGGACTCTGGGAGAAGAAGTGGTTTCATCTTGGAGCACGTGCTTCTTACTTGGCCTGTGCCAAAGATCTTCTTTAGAAGCTTCCACTCGACAATAGAGTTCGTCAATGTGCTAGCCTCCTCAATTTTCAGTCAACAAATGTTGAATCGGAAGTGCGAGCACTGAAGTACCTTGTGTCTCAGCTTCCACAAGTAATCAAGCATGAAGAAGTTTTGTCACAACTTGCAGTCAACAAATGTTGAATCGGAAGTGCGAACTCTGAATCACCTTGTGTCTCAGCTTTGAATCGGAAGTGCGAGCACTGAAGCACCTTGTGTCTCAGCTTCCACAGGTAATCAAAAATGAAGTTTTGTCAGCAATTGTTGAGTGGCATATGTTGAAATGCAACTCCAACAGTTGAAGGTGAAAGAATTGATGCTCGTTGGGCCGAAATATTTGAACTGAAGTCTGCTTCAGTGTTTGCTGAAGTCTGCTTCTTGTCAAGTGTCTGCTGTGCCTACCACATGGCAATGCAGACTGCAAGCGAGGATTTAGCGAAAATAAATGCTTGTATGAAAACCACTACTCATTATGCATTGCAAGCATTAACACGCTGCGCGAGACAAAGACATACCTTCGCAGGCATGATGGAGATGCCACTAAAAGTGCCCTTGTCTACAGAGCTTCTGCAAAGTGTAAGGAAATCTAGAGCCCGATACACAGAGAGAACTGCAAGTGCACAGCAGTCAGAAAGCAGGAAAGGGCCTGGGGACCAAGACACTAGTGCCGATGTCGACGAAAAGCGACTCCGTAAGAACTTGGAAGAAAAGGTCACCTCATGTAGGGCATTGCTGAAACGAGCAGAAGACATCATTTCTTCTGGTCTGCATTCTAACAGCCTGGAACACGTTCAAGCTGGGCAAACTTTATTAGCTGAAGGCAACTCCACTTTAAGCCAAATACTCTCACAGCTGGAAGAACTGAGCAAGAAGGTGAGCAAGAGGAGGTAAATGCTGCAACATGTACATCTTTCTTCTGTAAATAAAAGAAAGTTCAAAACTCGCCTTGCAGTTTGGTTTTTGGGAATTTTCGTCGTAACTTTTTGTCTACTTTAATAAACTAATGCTACACTTGCACTACCTTCATTTTCAGTAGTGCATTAAATCTGATGAACTGTTCCATTTCTTGGTGGTTTTTGTCATTTGCTTGTATGTGACACCTTAATTAATAGTAGAGAATTATGACAAATACGGCTTTATAGAACTGTGGTTGCCATCACAGCGTTGTGATGAGAGACATGTTTTTGTGTAATTAGTTGCTGCTCCAAAAGAGCATTTTCTCTGCTCCAAACATCTCTCCAAAAGTTGAAGTGACTGGATTACCACTCCACCGAGCTGAGGAGGCTGTGGTGCGGCAGCCATTGACCCGATGAAGTCAGCTGTCAGACCAATTCATCGGTCTGGCGACAACCAAGGGGGCATCGGGCGATGTCGAGCGTCTGACGGCGGGCAAGACAAGAGAGCAGCGAGCAGCAGCTTCACAAGTGGTGAGTCCTCTGGTGTTCTTACATCTCAGGGGTGCCGCTGCCTTTCTAGAGTTTTAAGGGGTCCTATAGACACGAGGTTTGCGCACTTAAACCCGGACAGGTGAGTGCAGGCCATGAGTCGTGAGTCGAGAGCGACATGGCAAACTCAGAAGAGGGTAGTGCACCGGAGGGCCAGAGAGATGCCCAAACTAGAGTTCCTCTCAAAGGAAACCTTTGAGGCCTTCAGGATCACGACATCGTCGACTGTACTTTGCTCTAAACACCTTTTTGGGCTTGGGTTGAAGTTTGTTTTTTAGTGACGATGTTGAACCTTTATTTTCAACTATACGGCAGGTCAACGGGTCCAATGACCAAACGGATGCCTATTCAGCTCTGTCATCTCTCCAAAATCTTTTAGTCACAAGCTGCATCTATTCATCCCCAAGCGGCAACGTGGGCAGTGTCATAGGCTCCATCGGGGAGAGGCTACAATTGACCCTCGGCCTCTATAGGCAGTAACAGCTGAGAAAGACATCAAGAAGCTTGTGCTTCCTCACCTGGCTGCACAGTAGCGCTGCATGAGTATGTTTGCATCATTTTACTATTGATCTATCTTCACCACTCATGCAGGTTTCACTACTAAAACTTGCATGTCATGAAGATAATACAGAAGTGAATTCAGTAGTTGCAGGAAGGGAACTTACATGCAGCTGCACGACATTGAGAACATAACTGTGGCAACACATATGAGGTGAAAAGTTGGAGAATAATAGGACATGATTACTAGTGAAAAAAAAGAGACGTAGATGAGAAGAAGGAACACGGGACAACGCTATACTTGAGCTTCTTCTCATCTACGTCTTATTTTTTCACTAGTTAAGTGATAAGTACGGCATATCAAGTCTTTTGACCTTGCAGTTTTTAAGTCAACTCAGGGGGCACTGCTCAACACATTGACAAATTAGTGAAGTTTGTATGCTGCAATTTCTGAACGTTTTACAACTTGCTATTGAATCGATCACTTCAATAGTGCCGTTATTTACTATCCTTTTTTAATGCTTTCAGGCCCCCTACACAAAGTTTGCGAACCAGCACTTTGGCACTTATTGCTGAATTCCTTGTGAGGGCTGTCCAGGACAACATCTGCTGGGAAGGCTGCCTGCGCAGGATACAGTCACTTAAGACCAGCTCTACCACTGCTGCACTGATTGCAGGAGTGGACAGAGGGAGACTTTCCTATCCCACTTTGCCATTTGTTGGGTTTCTGAGCCTATGTGAGAGTACAGCAGCTAGAGTGGCTCCTGTCCTTGTGAAAGGTCCAAAACCATTGCAGGCAGAAGTTTGCCGAAATAGTGATTCCTGCAGCAGTAAAGAACCCCCTGTTTGACTGCGATATCAATGACAGCATGTTACACAAAGCAGCCGTCATGAATTCAATTATTCTGAAATTTATGAGGCCTTTCCTGGCTAATTTTGCAAATAATTGAATCGAGGCACATGCCAAAAGGAAGCTCTTGAACAAGAAACCATTGTCAAAGAAGGTTTTGAAAGTTTAAGGAAATAATTCGATTGTGCACACAGAATGAAACAGCAATTTCGGGCCAAATAATGCACATGCTTTCATTCACACAGTTTTTCGTTGGAGTCGTGTCGGCCTTATTCGGACTCAAACGTGTAGGTCACAGCCAACATTGTCTTAACAGGCCATATTCATCAAAACATGACAAGTTATCTTGTTATCTTATTTATTGCTGAATCAACTTTGGCCTAACTTATGTCTCAAGAACTGGCATCTCAAATGCTTAACCGTAAGCTAGCTTGTAATTGCTTTTATTTTAATTTTCAGTGCAATTAATTTCGGTGAAATATGAGAATAACAGGTTGCTTTGACCTTGTATTGCTTATAAAGTGTTTGCTTGGTGACTTTTATATTATGATTGTGCTTACTTTTATAATTTATTCAGATTTATTAGCTTCATCTAATTTTTCACATAAGTACTAGTAATTATCCATGTAGCTCATCTTGACTTTTGTTGAATGACCATTCATTTGCTTAATTATGTTTCTGGTAGTAAGTGATTATTGCATGTGCAATACATTTAATAATAAATATTATTTATCAAATGCTCAAAGGTGTAGTGCCACCAAATTTGTGGCTTGCAGGTTCTTTGCTGCAAGCTTTCCTTATTTATTTTATTTGGACAATACTGCGAACCTTGAAAGGTCCAAGCAGGAGAGGGATGTACATATCCAGCAGACATGCGTATGGATGCAAGATCGACACATGAATGTGAGGGTACATAATCAACAGGCAAGTATACAATCATTATACATTGGATGACAGCAAGGGTGAACACTCTGGCAAAACATTCCAATCGGAAACAGTTCTGGGAAAAAATGAATATTTGTATTGGTCTGTACGGGCAAAGAACGGTGTAATACTTCGGCTATGTTTGTGACGAGACGCTCGACTAGGGTTATTAGCTATGTAATCTTGCGACTGGATTCCCAATTTATTAAAATATAGCTGGTGTAGAAAGTTTAGGCGGGCACTTTTACGTCGGTTGGCCAATGGCTCTAGGTGTGCGAGCTCCAACATAGCTGAAGGGGAGTCGCGACGTCTAAAACGTTTATAAATAAAGCGAGCTGCCAATCTCTGAATTTTTTCAAGCTTTTCTTTATTAGTGATAGTATGGGGATCCCATACAATGCTTCCGTATTCTAGGGTGGGTCTTACAATGGATTTGTATGCAATGAGTCTAAGCGATGAGGGGGCATCACCTAATTTATGCTTCAGAAATCCTAACTTTTTTCTCGCGGAGGAACATATGTTATTTATATGTGTTGACCAGTTAAGTCTGGACGTCAAGGTTAACCCCAGGTACTTATGTTCCTCCACTTGTTTAATCTGATAATTGCCAAGACTATACATGAAGTGAGATTTATTCTTATTGGAGATGCACATGTAAACTGTCTTGTCGAGATTTATAATCATATCCCATTTATTGCACCATTCCGTTATTGCATGCAAAGCACGGTTAAGAACGTGCTGGTCAGTGACAGACACTATGTGGCTAAAGATGATGCAATCGTCTGCAAACAGCTTAAGGCGTAGAGGGGGCTTCACAATTTGGCCAAGATCATTAATATAAATGTTAAATAGAACCGGTGCCAAGACCGAACCCTGTGGGACGCCAGAAAAAACATCAAGAAAACGAGAACAGGCACCGTCAATTTCAACATACTGTTTGCGGCCAGTTAGGTATGAAATGACCCAATTGACGACTTGTGATGGAATGCCTAAGTTTTTCATTTTTGTTATTAGTTTCGAGTGTGGAACTCTATCGAACGCTTTTGAGAAGTCTATTAGAACTGCGTCAATCTGTCCGCCCTCGTCAAGTACCTGTGCCATCTCATGAACGGTAACTACTAATTGAGTTGCAGTTGAAAAACCTCTTCGAAAACCGTGCTGTACGTTAGTAAGAAGATTATTGTTGTCAAGAAAATCATTTAGGTGTTTAGCAATTACGTGTTCAAGAACTTTACAAACTGTGCAAGTGAGAGATATGGGTCGGTAATTACAATAATCGGTGACAGAGCCTTTTTTAAAAATTGGTTTCACTCGGGCAACCAACCATTCAAGTGGGAGGCAAGAAGTTTCAAGAGACTTAGAATACAACTGTACCAAGAATCTAGCTAGGAGCTCTGCATATCTTTTGAGAAATGCGGTGGGAATGTTATCAGGTCCTGCGGATTTTTTAGGATCTAATCGTAAGAGCAGCTCAGTAACACCTTCGACAGTAATATGGATATATTGGTTGCTATCGTTGACGTAAGGCGTATTACCCAGCGTGGCTGGCCTTGAGAATACGCTCTGGAAATAGGAATTGAACGTATCAGCAATTTCTTTTTTATCTGTAACAATGCGAGCACCAACAGCTATTTGATCTACGCTTCTTGAGTCCTTGTTTGATAAAAATTGCCAGAATTTGTGAGGGGATTCAGTAGCAAAGCGCCCAAGGGTGGTTGAATAGAAGTGCTCTTTAGCTTCTCGTAGTTTAGATTTCAACTTAGAACTTAGCTTAAAAAGGAGGGCGGCGTCCTTGTTCTTCCTTTTTCGGTACCGTTTTAGTTTACGTTTTAAATGTATAATTTCTCTGGTTATCCAAGGATTGGCTTTGTTGATTTTTTTCATTTTATCTGGAATAAACTTATTGATGCAATAATTGCAGCATGACTTAAACTTTGCCCATAAGACGTTAACATCGTCATCGTGAAATGTCAGTAATGCTTCTTCTAAATGGTGGGCAATGTTTGGGTTATCTGCTGCGTTGTAGTTTTTTACTTTTACAAATTTAGCGTTGTTTAACTTGATTCGGTTTGGAAGCTTGCAGGAAAAATATACGAGCTTGTGGTCCGAGACTCCCTCGTGAATTTCTGTGGTATGATCAGTAAAGCTGGCTGAACACAAAATTAAATCTAGAATGGAGGAAGCAGTGCTAGTCACCCGTGTTGGATATAGTACTGTCTGTGTAAGGTTGTAAGCTAATAAAGTATCTAGAAGGATTTCAGAGTTCTTTGTATCAGTGCCCCCTGATGACATCGAGCACCAGTCTATGTGCGGTAAGTTGAAATCTCCCGCAGCAATAATGTTCTGATCCTTATACACGGCCAAATGATCATACAGTTCAAGTAAAAATTCACAGGGAGCTCCCGGCGGCCTATAAATTCCCGCAATAACAATATGGTTTCCTGAAATATTTATTTTACAAAATACACTTTCGTGGTCAGGGTTAACAGCAGGCAGTGAAACAGATGAAAGGCCCGCCTTCACAAGAATTGCCACACCCCCTCCTCGTGTAAGTCTATCTTTGCGATAGCACGTATATGAAGACGGAATCACGTAATTATCAGGCAAATCTGGGCAAAGCCAAGTTTCGGAGATGACAGCTATGTGCGGGTCATATGTTAACAACACGTGTTCCAGTTCGCCTTGTTTATTGCATAAGCTTCGCATATTAAGGGAAATGAGCCTCAATGTTTTCGGTTGTTGCTTTGTAGAATCCGGAAGTCATTCGTTCGCCTTTTTCGTGTTTTTCGGTTTAGTGCTCAGTTCTCGTTTTTTACCTTTGCGCACGAGCACCCGGCAATCTTTTGCTTCGTCCCACGCATAAATGTCGTTGTTAATATGTAGTTTATCATGAACCAGTTTTATCTTATTGTCGGCCTTGTTATCAGAACGTACGGATTGCCAAAGTTTTGTCCTTATGTGCTGCGTTGCCTGGGAGTAGTCATGTGACACGGAAACTTTGCTGCCTTTTAGTTTGAAACAGTTATTTAGTATGGCTATTTTTTCGTTGTAATTGTACAACCTGAGTATGATTGGCCGGGGTTTATCATTTCGCGGTTTACCAATTCGGTGAATGCGTTCGAGAGAGGTTACAGCGACTTTTAGTTCATCATTGCAAACCCGTCGGACAACTAAGTCTTCAAGGACTTCTCTGGTTTCTTTTGGGCCTTCTGGTATGCCATATACTACTAAGTTATTCCGTCGTGACCTATCTTCATAGTCATTAAGCCTCTTGCCTTGAATTGCGACAGTTTTTTCTAGTTGTTCAACGGTGTGCTGAAGGGTATGAATTTTTTCTTTATTCGCTTTTGACAGCTCCAGAACTTCATCAAGGTTTGAACTAATACGGGTCAGAGTTTCATCGCGCTTGTTCGCGGCAGTCTTTATCTCTTTCAGTTCCTCAAGAATAGCACTTAACACATCTTTATGCTCATTGAGGTCAACAGCGGACCGGGTCTGGGGACCGGGATTCGTCTCTACGTCCCCGCACAATACGAGATCCAGGGAGCATGATATGCATACCAAGATTAATGTATTCTCGTTAAATATTTTATTATCACCTTATTTATGTGGACAACTTCGGTTTCTGGGCGCCAAGTTGGGCAGTGCCGTTGTTACATAGAAGGCTTGGTCACATGACCACAATGTTAACTTGAATGTGCCTGCCAAATACAGGAGTTTCAGTGTATGCTGAATGAAATAAACTGATTTAACTTCCTGATACACTTCCTGACAAGCGCCTTGATGTTCTTGGTCTTGGTCCCAAGTTTCGTTTCGAGCCGTCACTCAAGCGGGTGGACAAGTTGGTGTTAGCACGGTCCATTTCCAGGCAAGTGGCGGAAGAGGAGCGACCCAGGTACATTTCGGAGTGTGTGGATGCCATTGTTAAGACTGAAACGAATGCACAGAGTAGGGACAGAGTTCGCCCAATTTGTAAGTTTTTGGCAGATAACAAACTACAACTTCTTGTAGCTGACAAGGAAGGTTTCTTTGTTGTTATGGATAGGGAACCTTTTCGGAGAGGACCGTGAAAGCACTCGACAAGAACTTTGTGCCTGCACATTGCAAGAGTTCAAAAGTAAAGAAAAATGCTTGTTCTTTGCTCTTGGACATGAATTTTGAGCGGTTAGCTTCTGAGGTCAAATCTGCTAAGCGATCTGAACTTGATATATTTTTTTCGGTCAAAACACACAAGCCAGAAATGCCTCTCAGAGCGATTGTGTCCGAAAGAGACACGTGGCAAAGTGTTGTTTCGAGATACCTGCAAAGCTGTTTAGAAACTCCTGCTATCCCGGATCCTTATCGCGTCAGTAATTCTGAAGAGGTGGTACAGTTTCTGAGCTCCGATAGTTCTAGCAAATGTAGGGCTTTCAGTATAGACATTGAGGACTTGTACTATTCGATACCTCAAGATGAGCTGATGGCAAGTGTTCAAAGCTGCATCGTGCAAGATAATGATGAATTGTCTTTCAGCCTGAAGTGTGGAACTTCTATATCCAGTTTTCTAGAGTTACTTAGCTTCTACCTGAAGTCAACTTTTGTGGCTTGGAGTGGCAATCTTTTAGTCCAAAGATCAGGGATATGCATAGGCTCTTCAGTAGCTCCGATTTTAAGCGAAATTTTTCTCGGAAAAATTGATGTAGCACTTCAAAATTATTTTTCAGGACTCCCGGTTCGCGTATTCAGATACGTCGACGATTTTCTTGTGTTCACTACGTCCTCAGATTTTATGCGAGATGTTGTGAATATTTCCAAGATTTTTAAAGAAACAGGCAAGACACTAAACTTTTCTTTTGAATTGCCGTGTCTAAATCAACTGCAATTTCTAGATCTTAACTTGGTCTTCGAACCCCAGCATGTTTGCTGGTATTATTGTCCCAGATCTGTAAAGCCTATACTCAATTACAGGTCGAGCCACTCTAAGCTGGTGAAGAGAGGTATCGTTACTACGAGTTTGGGTTTTGCTCTAAAAAAGTCCTGTCAACACAGAATGAAAATGAGTTTTCATAGTTAAGTAAAGAAACTAGTACAAGCAGGGTATCCTAATGATGTCATCACGCCCGTTTGTAATAAAATGATTAAGAAACTTAAACTTGAAGGGAACCACTCGGGGTGTCGTGAAGAGAGTAGAAAAGGTAGGAGGATATCAGTGATTCCTTATCTTCATAAGACTTCACATGAACTTAAGCAACTAGCTAATAGATATAAAGTCGATGTGCTTTTCTCAGCTAAGGGCAAACTCCAGTCTATTTGTTCACGCATGTGCAGAGAGTTTCCGCAATGTCGCATGAAACACAGCAAAAAGTTTGTGGACTGCGCAATGGGCGTTGTTTACATGACTCCTTTTAGCTGTGGTAAAGTGTATATCGGTCAGTCGGGAAGATGTGTCAATGTTCGTCTCAGAGAGCACGATTTCTCTTTGAAATCTTTGGGTGCATCGCATCTCGCGGCTCATTGCAGAGAGTGCGGTTGTTATCCTCTCTTTCAGGAAACTGAAGTGGTTTTTCTGTCTAAAAATAAATTAGCTCATGAGTTGACAGAAAAAACTTTCACATAAGAAAAAGAGGGGAACAATGCAACAGCCAGCCTTCGGTTTTGCTGCACGATAAAGAGTTTGTTTTTCTAGATTATGTTCCGAGATAATCTGTCTTCTTTTACCATGTGTTCTCGATGTGCCACGAATGTACTTTTTGCCTGCACACGCATGCGTCGTGTTTTTCAATTGTCTGTATATATATTCTGCCCTTTCCAATAAACAGTTTAGTTGCGAGAAAGCGCTTGTCCTGTCTTCCTGTCTGTTTTTCGTGCGCTTTAACTGATAGTTATACCATGCATATCCAACTAGCCCAACTTTCGATTCTGTTGTAACTGATTTAAATTGTGAAATTGCTTCTTGATTCTGCTTCTTGCAGTGGGAAAGCTCACACAGCTACCGCCGATATATTCTGAGCAATCCACTTTTGTATCTTCAGCACCAAGCATGGAATTTATGAACTTGTGTAGTAGTGAAATATATATGAGACTTGTATAGTGAATTGCCAGGGTGAATGTGTAAACAGCATTTAAATTTCGTTCTTCCGAATCATTGCCCAACAGGCCTTCAGTATGAATTATGTGCATGTCAACCAAAAAATTTGGAAACACAGCCTTTGATCCGAAACAGTGCATGCATAGTAGGTATTGCTGTGTAGGTTAACATAGTATTGTAAACTGTAACATGTTGGCAGATATAAAATTTCGAGAAACAAGAAAGTGATATTGGAAAGTGGATAGTCGTACTACATAAAGTGATAAGAAGAGCATAACTGAAAATTTTGTTGAAGCGCACTAAAAAACGAACGGACAGAAGAGGCTGACAAGGACAGCGCTTGCGCAAGCGCTGTCCTTGTCAGCCTTTGTTCGCTGATTTTTTAGTGTGCTTCAACAAAATTTTCAATCATGAACATAATCCAACTGGCCCAACTTGCCGTCTTGCTGATAAGAAGAGCAGCTGATTAAGTTAGGTTTGTCCCGTAATGCCTTCACATGAAGCATATTTTCAAGACGGTGTACCAGCAGTCATGAGAAAGCGTGGTGGCCCCGCCGATCCTAGATATGTGGTAATTCCATTGAAGGTGCATCGACGTTTCAACTGACTGTAACCGCGATGACTAACTTTAGATGGTGGACGTTTTAAAAATACTATTGGCCCTACGTTGCTAAAACTATGACATGTGCAAGGGCAGCACGTTTACTTCGCCTGAAGTTCGCTTGACCCTGATGGTTACAATTACCGCTCCTGACACTTCCTTCACATCTGGACAATGTGGAAATGGTGTGTCTGGAAACTGAAGTTTATTTATTTATTTATTTATTCCAGCAGCAATGAATTGAAGTTCTTGCAGCAGCAATGAATTGGTCCTGAAGACATAGGCGACAGCGTGGGTGCAGCAGGGAAGAGTGCCCTGCGGAAACTCCTGTTTCAAGATGTGCTACCAACCCCTGAATTACTTTTCCACAGCTGATGGGAGGCTCCGCGAAGCGAAGTTAGAAATGTAACGGCTGCATTCCCCACTTCATTTTTAGTATAATATTTGTTTTTGTGGCCGATGTATTCCCGACCGTCTGTTGGCCGTCTGACAGAAAGTCGGATGGTCAACATCGATTCCACTCGACTCCTGTGTTCATTATGAGCAGCGTGTTGCCTCGAGATATTAAACACCGTGAATCAGTCAGCGCAGGCAATAAAAGCAGAAAAACACACACACACACATGAACGCACGCACCAGTGCGTGGGGACTGCGCCGTGCACTGGTGCGCTCAGTGTAAAGGACGGCGCATCGTCTGCTATGGGGGTAAGTTCTGGTGGCACCTGGTAGCACTTTCGATCCCTACATATCAATTTTCAGGCCCATGCACCACCGTAGAGAAGCACGCCGGTGAGCAGGTCGGACGCCGGTGAGCAGGTCGGAAGTTTATAAAGAAGGTTGTGCAGCCGGCCGCTCGCAAAAGCGAACTGCCGGTCAAGCCACTACTGGTTTGTAGTAGTCACATGATGTTTCCAAAGCCGGTTATGGCGTGATAAACTCAAAATACGCCAACAAATAAATGTCCCCGCGGAAACTGCGGCCAGCCGCTCACAGAAGCAAACAGCCGGTACGATCAACTTGTGTCGTCAGTGTTGCGCTTTCAGTGGCGGTTACAGTGTACTAGTTATGCCGCAAATAAATCAAAACTACTGGCAAATAGCTACACCTCTGTAAACTACTGACACCCTTCACTTGACGACCACTCGCGAAAAGAAACTCCAACAGATGCCCGTGCCGTGCGGCAAAGCGCGTTTCGCTACACGAAGTGGGCATTAGCCATGTGACTGCAGCCGGCTGATGACGAAACACTCCCGGCCAAGTTCCCCACACACAGTTCTGCCGGCTGCTGGGCAATTATCTACTCCCGGAAAGGATACACAATGATAATATTTTCCCCTAAAGTGTGAGGAACACATGCGTCTTATGCTCACAATGCTTCCACTAATACAACTGAAGTGCACGTCTAACGTTGGTTCGATACTCGCCCGAATTTCTCACTTGCACAGAACGCTCTCCCACTAAAAACTACAGAGAACCAAACAACAACATCTCTGCAAGTCTCCTTTATTGCGTGATCTCACAGCAAAAGGTCACGTGTTGGGCCGACTTTGGTGGCTTAAAAACGGGTTGGCTTGCCAAGGCTGGGTGCGTGACGTCATGCTCCTTCCTATGTTTTTCCTTACTCCATGGGCAAAACCAATTCAACATAGCCATTTGAGCGTGTGCTCGTACCAAAGAGAAAACTTCCTCTTGTTTTTTGAGTGCCTTCATGATAATATCAATGCAGAAAAAATGGCATACAACATGGTCAACTGTAGCATACTGACCATGCTCTCAGGCAAAGTATGAGAAAACGAAGAGTAAGGCTCATTATGAGAGATCGGCACAAACAACGCTTGATTACAAGCTCACTACTAAGATAACAAAAGAAAATTATTTCAAGGGACTTAATGAAAGGTTGAAAACCAATCCTAAGGCTTTTTGGAAGTATTTAAAGGGGTGTGGACCAAGTGATCTGGGCATTCCAGAAATCATTTGCAATAGCCAAATCGTAACGAACGACGAAGAAGGCAACATATCTAAATGACTTCTTTCATTCAGCATTTCTTCCAGCGAAACCCGACTATAACGACAGCTGCTAGCAATGTGTTGCCTATAACGCAGGTGGAACTCAGCGTGCCTGGTGTAAAAAAAGTTCTTGGAGCAATTGGATGAAACCAAGGCAGTTGGCCCTGACGGTATTTCCGCATGTTAGAGCACTGCGCTGCGACCATTTGCCTTTATCTTTTTTCGTTATCTTTACACAGTCGCTTCGTGCTAGTGAATCGCCTTACGACTGGAAGATAGCCCATGTTGTGCCAATTCATAAAGGGGGTTCGAAAAAAGATGTGTAGAGTTATAGGCCCGTGTCCCTGACATGTATTGTATGCAAATTAATGGAGCATATAATTTACTCAGCCATCATGAGTCACCTCACCAAAAACAATATTCTAATTAAAGTACAGCATGATTTCCGCAAGGGCTTGTCCTGCACTACACAACTTGTAGACTTCTATCATGATTTAGGGAGTGAAATTGATGCTGAGGGCCAGATAGACTGTTTGTTTTTATATTTTCGAAAAGCTTTCGACACGGTTACGCATTCGATTCTTGTTTACAAACTATGGCAAATAGGTATACATAGAGGTGTTGTCAAATAATTAGATTGAAAATTTCTTATCGGAGCACAGGCATTGTGTTCCTGTTAATGGCGAAAAATCGAGTTACGTAAACGTCACTTCAGGAGTCTGTCAGGGCTCTGTATTGGGACTTATATTATTTTTGATATACATAAATGATATAAATTTGGGTATTACGTCCTCCTCCTTGCGACTGTTCGCAGATGACTGCGTGGTGTACCGAAGTATATCTTACGACGAAGATGCGACAGCGTTACAGGGAGACTTCAACAGAATATATGATTGGTGTAAACAGTGGAACATGTGTTTAAGGGAACTGCGGGTCGAAAAACAGCGATTTTTTTCGAAAAAGTCAATTTTCTGTTTTGTTTTGTTTTGTATTCCTCCAAGCCTTCTCCTTAATATATTGAAAAATAAAAGCTGAGAATCAACTAGAAGTTATCGAAAAATACAATTAAAGCACTCGCGGTAGCTCACTAAAGTCTGAAGTTACCCGATTTTCGCGCGCGAGGCACTTCGCTCTGTTGCATCGCCGGCTCTTGAAATTTCGCGGGCATGTACGCCTAAACCTCCCTTCCAAAAGCCCACTTCGGCAGCGTAGCATTCTGCTGAAGATACAACGAAAAAAATCATTTCCCCACTGCATTCCAGCGTGGCGTGTGGGCCCTTCAAATCACGTGGCATGATTCGAGCGCTGCCATTGATTGCGAGTATTCCGGCACACATCCGAGCGCGAGGGCTCTTTCTTTGTTCTCCTGCTTTCGCCGAGAAGAGACGGCGGAAACTACCACACGAGTTACTTTTTCTCTGCCATGGTGCCCATGGATTCCGGCGAAAAACGTAACTTCTGTTCACGTAAGTTTATGACGAGGCACCAGTTCAAAGGAAGGCGCGCCAAACGCAAGCGTAAAGTTCCGGCGACAGGTAGTTCGCCTGCTGCTAGGCCTAGCCCTGGCAACGACGAAGCACCCAATTTGGATTCTCCGACCTTTATCCATAGCGTTGATGACTTCATCAGTGCTCCAGAGAGAAAAATGAAGATGTTCAACGACGAAAGCAAGCATCAAGGTGAGAGCGGCAGTGCATTTATTTGCGAGGTGGACTTGGTGCAGAACCCCGTCAGCGGCGCAGTATGCCCCAACTGCGGACGGTGCGAGTTGTCTGTTCGAGAATTGGCAGATAAACGAAAAAGACTGGCATTGCTTTTAGAACTTTACTGCCGAAATGGCGCATGTGCCACAACTGTAGTTTCATCATTGTACACGTCAAGCCGCGTGTCTGCGTCATGCATTGAAAGGGAGGATACATTCGCCAGCGGCAGCGCACGAGACAGCTTCGCCGTGAATGTAAAGTCAGTGGGCCCACTGCGTGCGATCTGCGTCGGACACGATCAGCTTGCACGGTTTTGCATGATCCTTGGCGTTACAAAACCAATGCATCTTAAGACATTCACGGCCATTGCCAAAAAAGTGCACGCAGCCGCCATGAAAGCTGTCGCTGAAAACCTCGCACGAGCAAGACAGCTGACTGCCGTCGACGGCGGATCGTCAGATGTAGCTGTTATGTTTGACGAAACAAGGCAAAAAAGAGGCCACAAAAGCCATAATGGTGTGGGTATGGCCACTTCCCTTGCCACAGGGCTGTGTTTAGACTTTGAGGTGCTGTCGAACTATTGCCTCAGCTGCAGCAGGCACAAGGCACTGGAGGATAGAGAAGAAATTTGGCAAGCATTTCACACACCCGGGTGTGAAAAAAACACAACTTGTTTAGCACACGCAATGGAAACCGAGGCTGCAGTACGTATATGGAAAAGAACAGACTCCTACAGCACACCTTTGCAGTTCACACCGTTCGTTCCTGATGGGGACAGCAAAGCATATACTGCCGTGTCAGAACTGAATCTGTATGAAGGTGTTCCTGTGTTAAAGAAGGACTGCACTAATCATGTAGCCAAAAGACTTGGTACAGCTCTCCCAAAATTGAAGATGCCAAGAGGGCAGAAGCTGAAGGACACAACAATTCACAAGCTGCAGGGCTATTCTCAAGTCGCAATCACAAGTGATCGAGGCAGTGTTTGCAACACGTATTGTGCTATCTGGGCATCCCACTTCCATTCTTGCTCGAAAGATGGTGCCAACAGTCAAAAGTTTTGCCCAGACGGAGACGTGTCTTGGTGCAAGCACAAGTGAGCACAAGCACTGGGTGAGCCAGCACCACCCCACACTCCCATCCTGACTCCTTCCCAAGGCAAGGCAATGCTGCCAATCTACAAAAGGCTGACAGAAGAAAAGCTGCTTCAATGTTACGCGAAAGGGCAGACACAGAATGCAGCTGAATCGCTCAACAGCAAAATATGGCTGTTGTGCCCAAAAGCAATATTTGCGACAAGAACCGTGGTTGAAACAGCGACAGCAATCGCCGTCCTTTGGTTCAACCAAGGGCACTCTGGGTTTCAAGAGGTGCTTCAGGAACTTGGAATTCTCCCGTCTAAGGAATTGCTTTCTTTAAGCAAGGATGCCAACAAGAGGTGCGTTTTCAGCATGACGGCAAAGGTCAGAGCTGAAGCAAGGGCCCATCGCCCCAGTGCCGCCTGGACGCGGCAGCTCGCAGGGACTGTGAGGGCCCAACATATGGTGCTGGATCCTTCTAAAACAGTGAACTCTTTCCAGAGAGCCTTGGTGGCATTCTATGTGAATTACGTGCAGATCGGTTGAAGAGTACAGAATTAAACATGTTTTTCAACTTTCAAACCTATTTTTTCAGTTCCTTGTTTTTTTGGCATTTTTATAGTTTGTGCACTAAAATTTGTACGCTTTATGAAGTCAGATTGCAATGAAACTTGGTATGCTTAATGTTTAACATGTCCTGAATTCAAATAAACAATTTTAAGAGATCTCCAAAGCTTGGTCGGCTAGATATTTTCAAAAGCTTGTTCTTTGAGCATGGTAAAACTAAAACTCGGCATTAGAATTTTTTTTCTAGGCCTGCACACATATGTTACACAATGTTTCCTTGCTTTATTGAATACCTCAAATCATTAAGAGGAACATTTGCAATTTTTCAGAGCTTTCTTGTGTTTACCCTTATTGCCTAAGCTTGAACAAAAATGCATTGTTTTCACAAATGCATTGTCTATGATAAATTAACTAAATGGGCTATCAAGAAAATGAAAGCATATTTGAAAAAAGGAGCTCAAACTGTATAAACAGTGCAAGTTTCATTAAGCTGTCACAAATATTTGTAGAAAAATTTTTTCGAGGAGCATCTCCCCTTAAACACGAAAAAGTTCATCCATATGTGTTTTACTAGAAAGAAAAAACCAATGACAAATAACTATTTTATAAATAAGGAGGTTCTTACCACAGTTAATGTCTCTAAGTAGCTAGGTGTTATGTTTTCTGCTGACTGCTCATGGAATAAGCACATCAGTGAGACAGTTGGTAAGGCTGGACAAGCGCTGAACTTTGTTCAACGAGACCTAAGATGTTGCGAAGTTGAATCAAAACGGAATGCATTTACTATATGTGTTAGACCTATATTAGAGTACGCCTACGAACTATGGGAACCATCGGAAGCCAGTCTCATTTCTCAAATAGGAGGTATCCAAACAGAGGAGCTCGGTACATACTGGGCAGGTATTGTATAATGGACAGTGTCACAATGATGAAAAAAGAATTGAATTTGGCATTGTTGTCTTCACGAAGACAACAAGATAGGCATAAACAAAGATAATTATTTAAATACACCTTTTTATGTTTCTATGCGTAATGATCACAAACACAAAATCCATGAATACCGGCTGAGGACGTGCATGTTTGCGAATTCTTTTTTTCCGAAGTGTATAGCCGAAGGGAACAAGCTCTCTGAAGAACAAGTATGCTGTGTAAATGAAGACCTATTTGTATCTCTGTTGTAAACCCCTCTGCTGTAACTCCCAAGGGCGATGCGAGGTAACTCTTTAATAAAGAAAAAAAAAAAGTGAAGTCTTTTTTCTCTTGTTCTTCGAATACCTTGATGATTATTTCAACACAAGCTAAACCACATATAGTATAATAGCCAACTGTAATGCAACATTGCACATGTAGTCATGTCCACCTTTCGTGCCATGCTGATCTCACACTCTCTGGAGTGTGCGTGAGGAATAGGTACTGCTGTCATAATTTGGTGTGTACAGGTATTTTACATAATGTGGAAATAGTCATTATAGCACTTTACAAGTGCTTTTTCATTCAGTGCTCTGTGCCTGGTCCAATACGTATAGAGCTACAGCACAGCAAATGTTAAAGAAAAAGCAAAGGTGTGGGATGCATAAGAAAACAAAAGCTTTTTTGTAAAGTACATATGTGGCACATTCACGCAGCTGCAGTACCAGAAATATTGCATTCCAAACAATTTGCACCTGACTATATTTATTCAATCTCTGCTACCATATGCGAACTGAGCAGCAAATACAATTGCTACATAAGAGTAAAGAAGTTGATTTACTTGTTTGCAGCCTGCTTTCACGGGATAGATTTTGAAATATGAAGCGCTCATATGGTGCTGCACTATCCGATTACATCAGGAGGAAGCTGTGAAGTTACTAGTAAAAGTGTGCATTAAAGATAAGATCGCAATCAAAATAGTTGGAGAATGCTTCGCTTTGTTACAGGAACATCTGGAAAGTATTGCATCAACAGAAGATGAGCAGAGTGTCGAGAAGCACACAAAATCTATGCTGCAAGAAATGAAAAGTGCGACACCATCTGTGGATAAAATCATTGCCTCAATGACCCGGACATTTAATGCTCAGCAATACTGGGTCACAGATTCAGGTCCATCGATGTAGGAAACACAGCAACAGTATTAGGCGCTTGAAAAACCTGAGCTGGCAAGTTTCAGATGCTGTGTGCATATCGCAGTATCAAAACTACTATACTTTCCTGCATCTGTTATTTCAGATCTTTCACGAGTTCAAATTGCTCGGTGGGACGCCATCAATGGAAACTCCTGTGGATGCAGCACAGTAGCATATTGACACAATATTAAACTTGATGAAGAAGATGGAGTCAATAACTTCCCAGCTCGTTGGAATGGCCGAAGGAACCAGTGAGGATGCCAAAAAATGTACCAACACAAGGGCCTTTCCAGCACTTTAGAGAGTATTTCAGGTGTATGTAACACATATTTATATTGCAGTGCTAACAACGTTTGCCTTCCTCAAGGTTCTTCCCCCCATCGTGAAAGATAAGTCATCATCATTCCTCAAACACACAATCTCTCATTGTCAAAGCTCTATAATAATTTCTACAGTTCTCTAGTTTGTAATGCCATAACGTGATGTGGTCTCATTAAAATTGTTTACGGAGGCCTATGTTTCCCATAAGGGCTGCAGCTGCCACATGGGAAGATTGAAGTGTACTAGTTCTGCAGCTTTTTTTTTTTTTCCCCTTTCAAGAATCTTTTAAGGGTGAAAGAGCATCTTTGCACTTTCTGGAGTCATAACAAAGCTAAAGTATTGTATGCACAATACTTTTTTATTACCTTGGTTATTTCGTAATTCTATAAAATACTGCTTACTTGTTTTTGAATTGTGCATGTGATTTGAACGTGCCGCCCATCTCTAGAGCACGAAGCTTAACTATATACAGAAAATCGTCTAAAAGACATGACAGCAAGTTCACACAGCCATGTGCATTTTATAAAGCATCTAACTTGAGCTTCTTGTTTCCCATGCTTCGAGTGAACTGTATATTCTGGCTGTGGGTAGTGAATTATCTCACTGTGCTAATATTCATGAAGTCTTTGTTTGTATTTAGTCCACTTTGAATACATTTTTTTTTACAATACTGCCGGACTATCGCCCTTAAGCAACAGTCCAGCTCCATTACCTTGGTTATTGTATAGTTCTAAAAAATACTGCTGACTTGTTCTTGAATTGTGCCTGAAATTGCGCCTTGAATTATGCCTTGAATTGTGCCTCTATTAACTAAACGAGAGGTGGCGACCTACTAGTACTATATACATCAGAAACGCACGACCCACGGGTCAGGAGCTTCGCCCCTAAAACATTTTGCTGGACATATTATTTGTGACTATGTACACGTTATCCGCAGTACCAAGGTGTGAATCCCCTATAGGAAAGGCCTGCTCTCGCTGCAGATGCGGTGCCAACGCTGTTACCAGACGTGCCGGCGTATATTTCTAAAGTGCTTGTAAGACAAGACCGAAGAGAAAGTGCCACAGTGTTCCTTCATCCGAATCAGTGAAAAAAGTGAGATTGTCTTGCCCCAATGAGCATGAAGAGAGCTTGGTCGAAGACCAAAATTCTGACCCGAAGGCGAAGCCTGTCGAAAATGACGAAGCAAATTACGTGTATCAGGTGACGTGGAGACCCTAGCCGACTGCCTTAGTATTTGTTTCTTCTATGTCTTTATATCATTTTTGAATTTGCATATTCACTCCTGTTGTCCTGACATTATGCGAGAATTCAGTGATTATGTAAAATTTGCTTGAAATATATGTTTTCCACTACCTTTTAAATGTTCATGGTTTTTAAAATGCAATAAGTGGGAAGTAAACTGCCTTTTGACATATTTTACTAGTGACAATTACTTGTGCTTCCTTGAAAGCTATCTCTATTTGATATTTTTGATATTTTCTTTGGTTTGTTCACATCCACAGGAGAAAAGCTCTGATATTTAGTTTGGCAAACTAAATGAATTTTTAATGAAGTGTTGTCAAGATGAATAAGTGGTGTAGCAAAAAGTTTTAAGCGTTAAATGCGGTAGCGGCGTTGGAACGCGTGTGCGCGTGCATGCACACACTCACACACACACTATTGTCTCTCCAATCACTAGCCAGCCTTCGCTTCTCAGTGTTGACCTAAGTTGGGCCACAAGAAAAGCCACAGCACAAATGCCCTCTGGTTCTTAGCTTCAGTTTCATCTATCTCAAACTTTTGCTTACGGCCAAAAACACCGCCACCGACGCCGGAGTTTCCACGAAAGGAATTCTTCAGCACTACCGAATTAAAATTATTTTATTTGTCATATCATTACACACTTTTTGATCATTTGGAACAGCATGTCCTTTCATAAGTACTATAATATTTATTAATATTAATATTAATAATATTATTACTATTATACTATAATACTATTAATATTAATATTATTCCAAAATCGGGCGGACAAATGAAATATACGCAGTACTTTTTAGGACAGCAGGGAAGGATCTCAGATTTCGTTGAATGAAATTTAGGGCTCTGGCAGCTTTTGCAACTACATGCAACTACATGGCAGCTTTTGCAATTCCATGAACAGTCGCTTGTAAGTGTTACACCCAAGTATATATACATTGATTTATGATCAATGACGTCATTGTTCAAAAAGTAACGCGCTTCATCCTTTTTCTTTTTTTTAGTAAAAGACATGTGCACACATTTTTCACATTAAGTTGCATTTTCCACTTATCACACCATTGCACAATTCGGGTAAGGTCAGCCTGCAATTCGATGCGATCCTGTTCATTTTTTATTTTTCTGTACACAACTGAGTCGTCAGCGAGTAAACGTATTCGAGAAATAATGCCATCAGGAATATCATTAATGTAAACTAAAAACAGTAGCGGCCCTAAAATGGACCCTTGAGGGACACCCAATGTTACTTCCACCGTAGAAGAAGTAGTACCATTGAGAATGACACACTGTCGACGCTGTGATAGATAACAGGCTATCCAATTCAGTACTTTCTTACTAATATTTGCCCTTTTGAGATTGCGAAGAAGCAAGGGATGGCACACGGTGTGAAACGCCTTTCTGAAATCTAAGAAAACACAGTCTGTTTGACCGTTGTCATCAACCTCAGACACTAAATCATGGTAGAACTCAATCAGCTGTGTTGTGCAAGACAGGCCCCTGCGGAAACCATGTTGATCATCAACTAATAATTTATGTTGAACTAAGTGTTTCATTATGTCTTTATAGAAAATGTGCTCTAGTATTTTGCAGGGAATACATGTTAATGAAATAGGTCTATAATTGTCGGCCTCTTTTTTGGAACCACCCTTGTGAATGGGAACCACGAAAGCCATTTTCCAGTCCTCAGGTAGAACCCCAGTGGAGAGAGATTTTTTGTATATTAGGTAAAGACAAGATGCTATTGGCCAGGCACAACGCTTCAACACGCGTGGAGAAATACCATCTGGACCAGGGGCCTTGGTTTCGTCTATATTTTTTAAAAGGGATTCGATACCACTCACACAGAGTTCAACTGGTGGCATTAATGGCTGAGTTCCCAGAGGTGGCTCTGCCAGCGTAGATAATTTCGCAAAATCCGTTTGAGGTAAAAATACAGAGTGAAAGAAATCATTAAGACACGACGCTTTATCAATGTCGCTGGACAAGATCTGACCATCATGAAAAATTTAGTTTACTGCGGTTGAATCAGCTCCACAGTTTCTTACGTATCTCCAAAAATGCTTTGGGTTCGTTTTTATACTTTCGTTTAGTCGATTGAAGTATTGATCCTTTGCGCTACGTACTTTAGATTTATATTCATTAGTTATCTCGACCAACTTGGTGTACTGATAACTACTATGGGTTCTTTTATATGCCTTGTATACTCGTCGTCTTTTCCTTATTAATCTAAAAATCGCTGGTGTCACCCATAGCTTCTTGCACTTTTTGAGTTTAACCGCGTTTGTACTTGGCCCATACTTTTCCGTTAGCTCTACGACTTTTGCTTTAAATAGAGACTACAGTTGTAAAACATCGGCGCTCTCGCAATGACAATCGTAAACAGGCAAATGAGCAAATAATTCCTGAGAAATAGCAGAGTACATTGCTGAAAATTACAAGATGAAAAGCCTTTGGCAGTGCTGAAACGACCACCAGGCAGCTATATGGTGTTCACGCACGGCACATCAGGAGAAAAAAAAAACATTTTTGCATTGCACTGCGTTGTACCGGTTTCACCGCACCACCACCTTGTGGTATATCATGGTAGCCACTGCCGGGCCTCCAGCAGTGTCACCTTTTTTAGCCTCGCAAGAAGCACCCCGCTCTTGCCACTACAAAACCTTCTATAACACTGTAGTAGAGTGCCTCAGAGAGTTTCCTAAAATTAAGTAGAGGGGGTCTGGCACTGTGATTGTTGAGCAACCATGGCCCTTATGATGGGGTGGCTAGAATTAGGAGAAGTGAAAACCGGCCGCTCCAAGCTGACCCGCATTCGCGATCCTGCAGCGGTGGTGCTGTAGACGGAGGCGCTGCTAGCTCTCTCGGTGCACCGCTCGGGCATCAGCAGGATTCTTTCCTTCCTTGGAGGGAGGGGGGTAAAGCTGCACTGCATCGCGACTGGGGGAGGAGGGAAGCGCTCGTGTAGCACCCTGTTGATGTGTGTGGCCTGGTGGGTTTGAGGGGGGGGGGGGGGCAAGAGCTCTTGATACATGCACCTCCCCCTCTGCCAAACCCCTTGCACTGGCGCCTGTCATTGCTATATTTTCACCGCTAAAAGAGCTTCTAGGTCATAAACAACTTTATGAATTCACAATGCACTTATGCCACACTGGATAACATTTAACGGCATCAGTGCGAACCTTTAGGGCATTTAACAAGCCAGACACAAATAGAGCGTCAATTTATGCGTGCTTGTTGGTGCGTACCGAGCAGTCGGAAAAACAGAGCTGATCTTGTCGCTTCTATATGTCCAACGCTACCTCTATTTATTATTTTTTTTTTTTCAGAAAAATAAGACATAACTCAACCGTCCACAATAAAACCATTCTTCGGTGAAGCGTTATTTCGAATGAGCCACTGTTACCATGTTTGGTGAAGGCAATATCGTCTTCAATTTCATAATAATTATTCACACCATTACGGAGCAAAAAGAAAGCTTCTTCAAGTGGGACATAACATGATTTCAAAAGTTTTCTAGCATTCTAGCATTATCACGCGATAAGCTTTGGTAAACTGTATGGCCTCTCATACTATTAAATGTACAGGAGGGATATCACATTTGGACGTGTCATTTACCTTCGTCATCCAATCACGTCACGTACTACCAAATTTGGTACATGTGAAGCTATCGAAACGGCCGCGAGCGCACTAAAGGCACCCCGCAATGGTTACTGGCGCAGCGATTGGCCCAGCCATCAGCACCACGGTGTCGGTTCCGCGTAGTGGCGAGGCGGCCAACGAGCCATTTCTACCGTGCATGGCGTGAGTTTGTCGTGCTGTTAGAAGCATGTTGCTGGTTTTGTATTGCGCATTTAGGGGGATTGAAAACATTGTTGCCCGTTTTCAACCACCAGCGCTTGAAAAGGGACGCGCGCAGTACGACAACGACCATGTGTATGGTGTTAAAAAAGTGAACACCGACATCGCAGCGAAGTGCTTGTCACAGCAAAGCAGGCATGCTTACGACGTTGACCTATAAGTAAGCTGAAAAATAATTATCTTATTCCACTTAAGCGCAGAAATACAACCATATACATTTCTCGATCAGCTGTTACTTGTTTTATTACTAAAAGCTTGCCTAATATTTGCTGTGTTGGAAAAGATAAGCGAGAACTGAATAAAGCAATGACACATGCCTTCGTTGAATCTCTTTGGGGCTATTTTCCTACGTAAAACCAGTGACATGTGTCTCTGCCCGTCAATTTATATCTACTGTCCTACTTATAAGCGAACTTGCACCTCGGGTTAGACGGGCATTGCCACGCTCATGTTGGTAGCCCGCTCACGATGCATCCGCGTGTTGCTGTACCAGCAAACGTCCTGCCTGAAGATCACCTCACTTTTTTTGTTTTTGCGTTGTTTCTTTTTTTTTTTTTTCATGCAAAGGTGTCAAGCACGCCCCTAGAAATTCTCAGGAACAATTGTACGTGCCGTTACGGCGCCCTGAGCAACTCTAAACACTGCGCAGCGGTGGCACTCTACATAAACCTACATGAGGACGCTTCGTGTATGACCGGCTCGCAGACGTAGGGAAAGCTATTGAGGAAGCCCCAGCACGACGACAAAGTGCCACGGCGAGAGCTTCTTGGAGGTAGGGTACTTACACTTGCTGTTATAAGAAATTTATTTATAATGTTTGGTCATTTTAAGGTAGTCTGTTTTGTACGTGCTCAGAGTTTTTATATGTCTACAGTCTACACATGAGGAGAAATATCTAAATCTTTCACTAGTGCATAACTGCACGCCATGTTGATCACTACTTACACACAGTATATAGGCCTTTTTCGTCTAGAAAATTGCAATTAAACCATGCCTTAAATTTTTTTTTCACTTACAAAAGGCTGGTCACTTATGAAGCAAGCTCTCATCATTTTTACTATGCGATCGAGATGAAAAACAAAGCAGCCTTTTTCCTTCTGCTTCTCTCTAAATCTACTCCTGCACAAATTCAAAAACAGTCTTCCTGTGATTATTGTCATGCCCTGTGCGGTTTCCTGACCCCATGTTTACAGACAACAACAATCCCTTTCTGGGAAGTAAGCAGCCTACAGAACAACCACCATCATACATCATCAAACACTTTGAGGGCATTGAATCTCCTTTGACTGCGGATATTAAGGAGATGGCGAGGAGTGAGGAGAAAATTAGGCATGATAAAATTATTTGTGGCCTTTCTGAAGAGACCAGGAGATCACTGCTGCGTGAAAAGCTCAGCGCCCTTATTCCGCTGTCTCACAAACCCCTTCACATGTTGCAACTGTCGGGTACTTTCCCCAAGCTAACCATGGCCCCACGAGACCACCTGAATGACCGTACTCCAGAGGGAAGAGCTTTCTACAAAACTTCTGTGGCATGCGAGTCGGTTCACGACTTTTGCATTCTCAATGCTGGCCAGTCGAGTTGTCCGAGGTAACAACGGTTCTGAAACCATGGCATAGGAATACTGCTGACGTCGTTGTTTTTATTATGTTTATATTGTTTATGTATCTATGCATATGGTACAAGGAACGAAAAGTGCGAATCAGCACTGGAGCACATACCATCTTACGCACACGCAGAGGCCCCAAAGATGTACTGCACAGCATTCTGAAGTCCAGTTTTTTTTCGTCTGAGGCTACGATGTATGATAAGTCTCAAGATTCGTGGATCTAGGCAGTATGAATTACTTATGTGTTTTATAGAAATATGTATGAAGCCGGTGGCTAGGAAGAACTTTGAGCAGCAGCATGGTGTGACAGTGACAGGGGTAAGCAGTTCCCTTATGTTTCATTTTGAGTGCTCTGTAAAGCCTACCTTGCAATACAAAAAAAATCTTAACAGAAAAGTTGAGTCATTCTGTGACAAGTGTCCCAGCCTTGGTGCATGCACATCACACATTTTCCTGTTAACATTTGTCCCTTTTTGTTTTGCCACACTGAGTATTATGGCAAAATATATCTGTTCCAAAAATATTTTCATGACTGTGTCACCCTCTCAAAGTTCACTTTATTTTACTAACCTGTTCACAATGAGAAAATGTAGAAATTAATTTTTTGTATTGAGCTTTGAAACTGTGCTTGTTCTGCTACAGAGGTTCTATTTAGTTGTCCAATTGAATAATTCCAATTTTTTTTTGTGCCTAAGTGCCAGTTATGCATTTTCTAAAACAATGGAAATCTTTAAGTTCATGATTGAGTGAAATTCAACATTTAAGGTAGGCCTGTTTCTTGATCCCAGCTGTCATGGCTTTGTGGATGCCCCAACGGGATCTTTTCCCTCTTTGGCGAGACGTGTTTGCTGGAGATCAAGCGCCCCTACCAATGCAAGGACAAGGGGATTTTTGATGATTCGGGGAACAGCATTGTGGAATATGTGCATCATATTCATGGAAATGCCACACTAAAGAAGTCACACAGGTATTACACGCAGGTCCAGATTTTGATGTACCTGATAAATGCAAAGCTCTGCTATTTTTTTTTATATTTGGGCAAACAAAACGTGAGCATCCCTGTTATTAGGAATGATGCCTTTTTGCAAAAAGCTATACAACACTTGAGCAATTGTACTTTGAATGGATTTTGCCTCAACTTTTGAAGCGGCAAAGCTTGTAATAAACCTCTACCGGGGTACGTCACAGCGTGATGTCGCCGGTGCACGTGCAAGGCGGCGGTTGGCAAAACACTCCCGCCGGTGGCTGAGTGGGGTGCAGTCGCTCGGTGCTTGGGGCGGGAGTAAAAACTGATGCACATATAATTATTGTTCACAGCATGAGAATTCAGCAACTACCTGTTGAACCTCAAAAGCTGTTGAGCAGGAGCTGTTGGCCGCCTCTTGTAGAAAAGAGGAAATATTGTAGGAAGGTAACCAGGATGATGCTCGATGGAGCTTTTTTCGCTGTTGACGAAATGCCTGGCATATCCTGGTATTCTCGTTCGATTGCCAAGATGAGAGGTCATCGGCACTAAAACATTGAATTGAGAGCAATCAGCTGGCACTCAATAACGCGAAAACAAAACGTGTGCAAGTGTGCGCGAGCGAAACGCAAACATCCGAATACACGACAAGTGCTATAGCAATCAGCTGACAATAACAGGAAAACAAAAAACGTGTGCCCCAGAGAAGCGGTAATTTGTTAATACGCCACGTATTATGCGGTGCACTCCAGACTTATTTCTGTCGTACTAAGCGTGAGAAAGCGTCGGCATTAATGAGCCCGTTCCAGCAGTCTAGTCATCAGCCTGGTGCACAAAGGAGCGGCAAGGCACGTTGACAAATTGATGTGTGAAAAAGTGCGCCGTGCGTCCAAGCTCTTACGACGTTAGGTTTCACGAGTGACAACCACTGTGTGTGTTTTAACACACACTTGTGAGAAGTTGTAACTTTGTCATGCATTGCACAAATGCTTCCCGTTATTGTTTTTGCTCTGATGTTGTTCAACGAAAATTCGCAAGGGCGACACTTACTTGACGCGCCGAACAACGGCGATCCACTTCTGCCGCCGGGCTGCTTCCCACGGTCTCAATGGGAAGCGATACATTATAACGCCGACATCCCCTTTTTTATTGTGGCAATCTTTAACACAGCAGTATCTGCATTTGTTCTTATTTTTTTCCACCTATGACGACGAAGTTGTCAGGTTGCAGTATATCCATTCCGCTTGTTCTCAATAGACACAACAATGGAATGGCGTGAAGGGCTGCCTCGTGGTTTCTTATCACCGCTGCTAGGCGGCGCGACGTGTATGAGCAAACTGCATTGCCGGGTGCCTATGAGAATAGCATTTATAGTGTTTTACATTACATGCATGTCATGATTATCATGTTTGGATGTGTCATTTATCTTCGTCGTCCGTTCACGTCACTCAATACCGAATATGGTATATGTGAAGATAGCGAAAGGATTGTGAGTGCACCATGAGCATATGGCGTGTAATCATGTGTTACATGACATGCATGTGATGATTTCCACATTAGGGTCTGTCAGTTATGTTCGTGTCATACCATAACACTTTTGCAATATGTCATGTGAACAAAACCAACGCAAGAGCACCAAGACCATGACATGTGAATCATGATATTCATGACATACATTTCCTGATTTTCATATTGTCACGAGCAAAACAAGACCTGCAGCCAGGAGTTCACTTGAACCCGAGCAACGAAGATGTTCTCTTCTTCTTCGCAGCCCAAAAACGCGTATGAGCCACAGTGGCTCCTTCACCAATGGTGGCATTACCCCCTCTCCCAAGAAGCATCGTCTCGATGCTGTACATGAAGGCAAAAAAGAAAAGAAAATTAGATGAAAATTAGCATGCGAGCAAAACGAATGGCGTCAGGCGGAATGAAGTAGTTGGTTGTGGGGACAAAAGTTAAATGAAAAATAAGAAAAATAAGAAAAATGTAAGAAAAAGACGAAACAAAAAGAAAGACGCGAAGTTACCAATAAAGCTAGTCACTCACTGGCGATTCACAGCACGAAAAGTATGGTTTGAGACGTGAAACGTGAATGACTTCAGTTTGCGGGGTGAAACGGGAACGTCTCAAATTGCATTGTGGGAGAACCTCGTAAGTGACGTCGCTGAGACGTCGTACAACCTCGTAAGGGCGGAAGTAGCGGCGAAGAAGCTTTTCTGAACGTCCATGCTGTCGGATAGGGGTCCACACCCAGACTTCATCACCTGGCTTAAAGATAACTTTACGGTGGCGAAGATTGTAGCGGTGCGCGTCTGCAGTTTGGTGACGTTGAATACGATGACGAGCAAGTTGACGGGCCTCTTCTGCGCACTGCGCGAATTTGGCGGCATCCGTGTGGTATATTCCTAAGTTATCGGGCAGGAGCATGATGTCGAGCATTGTCGTGACGTCGCGACCGTGGACTAAGCGAAAAGGTGTGAAACAGATACTTTCTTGAACAGCAGTGTTATATGCAAAAGTTACGTAAGGAAGTATGGCGTCCCAGTTCTTGTGATCGATGTCCACATAAATTGACAGCATGTCTGCAATTGTCTTATTGAGTCGTTCAGTCAGCCCATTTGCTTGCGGGTGGTAAGCCGTTGTTTTACGATGTTCCGTGCCACCTAATCGCAAGACTTCCTGCAGCATCTCTGCGGTGAAAGCTGTCCCACGATCAGTTATTACGACAGCTGGAGCACCGTGACGTAAGACGATGTTGTTAACGAAAAATTGGGCGACATCTGCTGCGGTGGCTTTTCGAAGTGCCTTGGTTTCACAGTAGCATGTTAAGCAGTCTGTAGCGACCACAATCCACCGGTTTCCAGACGAAAACGTGGGGAATGACCCCAGCAAGTCCATGCCAATCTGATGAAAGGGCGCCTTTGGTGGGCCAATCGGGTGCAGTAGTCCCGCTGGTCGTAAAGGTGGAATCTTACGTCGCTGACAGTCGCGACATGTGCGAACGTAGTGCTTCACAGTCTTTGCGAGACGTGGCCAGTAGTAAGAACATTGAATCCGTAGCAGCGTGCGCATATAGCCGAGGTGTCCGGATAATGGCTCATCATGACACGCACGTAAACTGTCACCACGAAGCGTAGTTGGCACAACAAGCAGATACATAGCTTGAGTAGGATGAAAGTTCTTTTTATAAAGCACTCTATCACGGAAACAAAAGAAGGATAGTGAGCATGCAAAGCTTCGAGGAAGTTGGGAATTGCGTCCTTCGAGGTAGTCGATGAGCGGGATGAGCTCCGAGTCGTGACGCTGTTGCTCAGCTAAGCGGGTTGCTGATATGGAAAAAAGAAAAGTGTCGTCTTCAAGGTCAATGTTGGCATTTTCGACCGGTGCACGTGAGAGACAGCCAGCGTCGGTATGTTTCCGCCCAGATTTGTGGACGATGGTGACATCGAAATCTTGTAGCCGGAGGCTCCATCGTGCTAGACAACCTGAGGGACCTTTCAGATTCGCGAGCCAACAAAGGGAATGGTGGTCGCTAACTACACTGAATGGGCGGAACTTTGTTATGGCCCAGACAACAGCGAGGCATTCTTTTTCGGTTGCAGAATAGTTTTTCTCCGCTGGGAATAACGTTCTGCTCGCATAAGCGATCACGTGCTCTACGCCATTATGCCACTGAACTAATACCGCTCTTAGTACAACCTTGCTGGCGTCAGTGTGTAATTCTGTGTCAGCGCTTTCATCAAAATGACCTAGTACAGGCGGAGCCTGGAGGAGGTTTCGGAGGGTATCGAACGCATGGCACTGATCGGGACCCCAAACAAACGAGACACCGTCGTTTGTAAGCTTGTTGAAGGGTTCAGCAATCTTCGAGAAGTTTTTGACAAAGCGCCTGTAATACCCACAGAGCCCCAGAAATCGGCGTAGGTCGTGCTTATTTGTGGGCACGGGAAAGGCGGCAACGGCGCGGGTTTTCTAGGGATCTGGGCGGATGCCAGCATGGCTCACAACGTGACCAAGGAACTTCAGTTCTTCATATCCAAAATGACATTCGTCGGGTTTGAGAGACAACCCCGCTGTTTTAATTGCCTGAAGAACTCCATGAAGGCGTTGGACGTGTTGTTCAAACGTGTCTGCAAAGACCACGACGTCATCAAGGTAAACAAGACATGATTGCCATTTGAGCCCCGTGAGAACCGTATCCATCATTCATTGAAAAGTAACTGGCGCTGAGCATAGACCGAAAGGCAACACTTTAAACTCGTACAGGCCGTCGGGAGTGATAAATGCCGTCTTTTCGCGGTCGCGCTCGTCCACTGCGATTTGCCAGTAGCCGCTACGCAAATCCATGGAGGAAAAATATTCAGCGTTGCGTACACAGTTCAATAAATCATCTATCCGGGGTAGAGGATGAACGTCTTTTTTGGTGACCTTGTTCAGTTTACGGTAATCAACGCAAAAATGCAACGTACCGTCCTTCTTCTTTACTAGCACAACTGACGAAGCCCAGGGACTGGTCGATGGCTGAATGACGTCGTCCTGAAGCATCGGCTGGACTTGGTCACGTATAGCATCTTGCTCTTTTTGCGACACCCTATAGGCATGTTGTTGGATGGGTCTCTCAGTAGGTTCCATGATGATACGATGTTGAGCAAGTGGTGTCTGTTTAACCTTTGACGTAGTGGCAGAGCAGTCTTGAAATGAGCTGAGTATACGCAAAAGGCTTTCTCGTTGAGCCGAAGGTAGTCTCTCGTTTACGTCAAGAGTGCTCACGAAGGCCTCGTCAGGGTGGCCATTCGATGAAAATGAAGCTAACGTAGACGGACCATCGACATCGGCAAGTTCTTCACAATATGCAATGGCAGTGTGTCTCGTTAGGTGGCGATATTCCTCGCTGAAGTTCGTGACCAGCAGATGAGCATGCCTATTGATAGGCTGAGTGATACCTCGGGCAACACAGATTTGTCGTGAAATAAGGAGAGACAAATTGGCCTCTGCAATTACCGCGTCAGACACGCCCGGTCCCAATTCTACTTTGTCAAAGAGGCTGCTTCGAGGTGGGAGAGTCAGAGAATCGTCGGTAACACGGAGTGCTCTTTTCCGGAATTGCGTACTGTCAGTTGCAGCACAAAAAGGATCCTTGAACAACACAAGTAATTCACGGAGGTCGATGACGGCGCCGTATTCACGAAGGAAGTCCACTCCTAGAATGACTGGCCGAGAGCACACGCGCAATACGAGGAAAGACCCCGCAAATGTCGACGTACGTATTCGAATGCGTGCCGTGCACATACCGGTAGGCGTCACCAGATGGCCACCTGCCATGCGCAACTGGTGTCCTTGCCATGGCGTGGTAACCTTCCTCAGTTCAGATGTCAGTGTGGCGCTCGTTACGAAATAGTCTGCACCGGTGTCGACGAGGGCGTTAACAGCATGATTGTCGACGAAGACGGCAATTTCGGCAGAAACAACAATCTTTTTGCTGTCAGAGAACACTGCAAAACCGGAATCGTCCTCGTCCGGTCATTGCGTCGAAGGAGGGTCTTTTACAGTTCGCCAGGCCGCGACTTCACTCCCAGAAGTTGCCGTTCCTAGTTTTCCCTGCGGGGACTTGGTGACCAGCTCCTGAAAGAAGCAGAAGACGATGAGGGCAAACTGGGTGACGTAGACCGGCGAGGCGATGGTGGTCTCGACTGATGGGGCTGAACAGTCGAAGGAGTACGTTGGCCCGTGAGATAGGCTTCGATTTCCCGGGGGCGCTCACCGTAGCACGGGCATCGAGCATCAGGGTGGAAGCCGCGGAGACCTAGTTGCCGGTATTTACAGTTCCGGTATATGTGACCCGCTTCGCCATAGTGATAGTAGAGCGTACGGTTATCCGAGGGGCGCCACGTGCTCGCCTTGCTACCACTTTGTCTTGAGATAGACGGCAGATAGGTGGGTGGGCTCGAAAACCTTGAGCCGATAGGCGGGCTCGAAGCAGTGTCGTGGAATGGCTGCATAGCCTGGTACCTTGGCCGCATAGTGGTATCTGTAGCCGGTGGCGCAAGGGATCGCAATGCCGCTGCCTATGTCAGGACTGGGGCCTCGGGAATCGGCGGTGCGATTGGGGCCAGGGGTGTGACGGCCTGCCGGACTTCTTGTCTGATTACATCCGCGAGGACTGACACAGGTGGATGGGATCCCACTGCCTGAAGCTGTCGCAATTCGTCCCAAACGATACTTCGAATTAAGTCTGCGAGGGCCTGTCTCTCGCTGTCAGAGCCGATAGAGCATGTGGTGGCCGGGATCTGGTGTTCGTATTGTGACGACCGCTGCTGCAGCATACGTTCCATCGTGGCTGCCTCACTGATGAACTGAGCGACTGTCGTCGGTGGATTGCGCACGAGCCCAGTGAAAAGCTGTTCTTTTACTCCACGCATCAAATGCCGCACCTTCTTTTCCTCGGGCATAGCAGGGTCCGCGCGCTTGAAGAGCTGAAGCATGTCCTGGACAAACATGCATACACGTTCGTTCGGCCGTTGGTTTCTGCCGAATATGGCTTGTTCGGCCCTCTCCTTCCTCTCGGTGTTGCAATAGGCGTCACGGAGCTGTCAGCCAAACTCTTGCCATGTTGCAAAGGAGCCCTCGTGGTTCTTGTACCACATCTTCGCAGAATCCTCCACGTAGAAGTAAACTCGCTGTAGCTTGCGAACATCATCCTATTCGTTGATACTGGCAACCCGATCAAAGTGGTCGAGCCAGTCATCAACATCCTCGAAGATGTCTCCATGGAATGGCTTTGGTGTCTGTGGCACGTGAAAAACGTGGGCGAGAAGAGAACCATGGGCATCGCTGGTTTGGACCGCCTGGCTTGTCATCGCAGTTGCCATCTTTCTGGGTGTCGAATCCAAGGGACCAAATTCAGGAGGTAACCCACGCAGGCGGCGGCTGATTCTTGCTTTGGGAGATGTAGCTGTCTCCACGATGGCCGCCACAGCCGAAGTACACGTACCCAGCGTCTCCACCAGTAATGTCACGAGCAAAACAAGACCTGCAGCCAGGAGTTCACTTGAACCAGAGCAACGAAGATGTTCTCTTCTTCTTCGCAGTCCAAAAACGCGTATGAGCCACAGTGGCTCGTTCATCAATGGTGGCAATATTATGACTAGTCACTTTTTCTCGCTATACAGTCATGTTATGCCATACCAATTTTGCTATAGATCCTATTATGGAAATGGCCAGATCTAAACCTCGTAGACGGCTAGACAGACAGACACAGAAAGACACATACACACGGACAGACAGACGAATATAGATAGATAAGCCAAAGTCGCCGAAGTTCACTCAGAAATGCTTTGCATTTAAAAAGGTGAGCCAAAGGGCTTTTATTTGCTCTCCGGAAACACAAAGTTGTCCATTGCGCCACATTCGTTGGCATCTAGCTGTCGTGACAGGAATTCGCTATTGTTGATTTTCGCCTATTCAGTCCTCTGTATTGTTTCAAAATGTGCAAACAATGCTATTCGGGAGCCTGCTTTTGTTGAAATAATTATTATTTTGCAAGCTTACTTTTTGTGTGAAATTCTGAATTTTCAGTACCATTGAGATTATCAAGACGAATTGTCTTACAAACGTTGTTGTAGCAAGTTACAAGAGTATGTACCACACCTCTGTGCTGCATTAAGTGAAGATTTAGGCATTTGGAGATTGAACGACCAATTGATCAGTTGATACTGAAAGGCTACATTTCATAAGGATAGCACTGATGTACAGATCAAGTTTTATGCTGTGTACCAACTGTTCGTTAGTACGAGGCCCACCTGGTTGCTGCGCTAATAAATTGTCTCCGACAATTCTGATGTATGCCACACCAAGTCAGTACCTGATTGAATTACGGTGCCTTATGCACAGCTGAGGTGTTTTGATACTTGTCACCCGTTTATAGACGCTTTTTCCTTTTTGTTTCCTTTCCTCTCCATTCCTTTTTGTCTCTATTTTTGCTCTATCTCTTTCCTCCTCCCCAAAAAGCTCTGAAAAACGAAGGAAGTGTCAAAGCATTGAAGAGGAAACTTGGGATAGGCAAAAGTCGGATGTATGCACTAAGGGACAAAGAAGGCAAAATAACTACCAATATGGATAGGATAGTTAAGATAGCGGAGGAGTTTTACAGGGATCTGTACAGTAGCCGAGACAACCACGACCTTAATACTATAAGAACTAGCAGTAACCCAGATTACACCCCACCAGTAATGATAGAAGAAGTCAGAAAAGCTTTGGAGAGCATGCAAAGGGGCAAAGCTGCTGGTGAGGATCAGGTAACATCAGATCTGCTGAAAGATGGAGGACAGATTGTGTTAGAAAAACTAGCCACCCTGTTTACGAGGTGTCTCCTGGCGGGAAGAGTACCAGAGTCTTGGAAGAACGCTAACATCATCTTAATACATAAGAAAGGAGATGACAAGGACTTGAAGAATTACAGGCCGATCAGCTTGCTCTCTGTAGTATACAAGCTATTTACAAAGGTAATTGCTAACAGAGTAAAGAAAACATTAGAATTCAATCAACCAAAGGAACAAGCAGGATTTCGAACAGGCTACTCAACAATTGACCACATTCATACTATCAATCAGGTAATAGAGAAATGCTCAGAGTATAACCAACCACTATACATAGCCTTCATAGATTACGAGAAGGCGTTTGATTCAGTAGAAATATCAGCCGTCATGCAAACACTGCGGAATCAGGGCGTAGATGAAGTATATATAAACATTCTGGAAGAAATCTACAGGGGATCAACTGCTACCATAGTGCTTCATAGAGAAAGCAACAGAATACCAATCAAGAAGGGTGTAAGGCAAGGGGACACAATTTCCCCAATGCTGTTTACCGCGTGCTTACAGGAGGTTTTCAGAAGCCTAGAATGGGAACAGTTAGGGATAAGAGTCAATGGAGAATACCTTAGTAACCTGCGCTTCGCCGATGACATTGCATTGCTGAGTAACTCGGGGGACGAATTGCAACTCATGATTACGGAGTTAGACAAGGAGAGCAGAAAAGTGGGTCTTAAAATTAATCTGCAGAAAACGAAAGTAATGTACAACAACCTCGGCAAAGAGCAGCGCTTCGAGATAGGTAATAGTGCACTTGAAGTTGTAAAAGACTATGTCTACTTAGGGCAGGTAATAACCGCAGAGCCGAACCACGAGATTGAAGTAACTAGAAGAATAAGAATGGGGTGGAGCACATTCGGCAAGCACTCTCAAATTATGACAGGTAGATTGCCACTATCCCTCAAGAGGAAGGTATATAACAGCTGTATCTTGCCGGTACTTAGCTACGGAGCAGAAACCTGGAGACTTACAAAGAGGATTCAGCTTAAATTGAGGACGACGCAGCGAGCAATGGAAAGAAAAATGGTAGGTGTAACCTTAAGAGACAAGAAGAGAGCAGAGTGGATTAGGGAACAAACGGGGGTTAAGGATATCATAGCTGAAATCAAGAAGAAGAAATGGACATGGGCAGGGCATGTAGCGCGTAGACAGGATAACCGCTGGTCATTAAGGGTAACTGACTGGATTCCCAGAGAAGGGAAGCGGGTTAGGGGGAGACAGAAGGTTAGGTGGGCAGATGAGCTTAAGAAGTTTGCGGGTATAAATTGGAAGCAGCAAGCACAGGACCGGGTTAACTGGCGGAACAAGGGAGAGGCCTTTGTCCTGCAGTGGACGTAGTCAGGCTGATGATGATGATGATGATGCACAGCTGAGGTGTTTTGATACTTGTCACCCGTTTATAGACGCTTTTTCCTTTTTGTTTCCTTTCCTCTCCATTCCTTTTTGTCTCTATTTTTGCTCTATCTCTTTCCTCCTCCCCAAAAAGTAAGCTGGCATTCTGCCCCTCCAGCTGGTAGTTGCTAGCTTGCTCTCTGCCTCTTTTGTTCATGCATTTGTGTATCTGTACATGCAAATCAAACGAATAAGTAAATAGGCTTAGCAAACTTACATCACAAACGAGTGTGTGTGCTGAGTGAAACAAATACTACATTCGTGTAAGCTGAGTTTCTTGCGCTTCAAGCATGTTGTGGTAGTATGAAGCGCCTGGCAGCTTTCTGTTCAAGTACAGTTCTGCAATCAAATAGGACTCGGTAGAGATTTAAGCACTTCACTGTGTAAGTTGGTAATTTGAATAATGCTTATAGCAGTGATTCATTTTGTCCTAACACGTGAGGATGCCTAGTATGTTAGCGTTTTTATCAATGAAATATACATTTTGTATTTAAGAAATCGTAGCACATTTGCCCAGATACCTTGCGAGAAAATGTACTATCTGGAACAGCATGAGAAGACGGGAATTCAGCTGACAAAGATTAAACACAACAAGCCCCCGACAACGAAACAGTCCTTTTTGACAACACCCTTCAAAGATGACAGCATGAATGCTTTCAACGCTGACTTGTGTGAGGCTCTAGTGGCTGCAAATGTTTCTTGAACCAAAATTGAAAATCCTGTGCCGAAACAATTCTTACATAAATATTGCGAGCAAAACGTCTTATCGGAGTCAACGCTGCGGAAGAACCACCTCCGGCTTTTGTATGAAGAAACAATAGATAGATTCAGAGAGGAGATCAGCAACTCCTGCATTTGGACTTCCGTAGACGAAACAACAGACGTCAAGGGCGCTTTGTCGCTCATTTTCTAGCTGAGAAGCTCGCAGCTGATGAAAATTGTGTGTTTGAATGTTTGGAGAGAACAAATGGGGAGTCAATAGCATACTCTAAAAACAAATCCCTGAAGGTTCTGTATCCTGTAGGGGTCGATGACGCTAAGAATCTGCTGCTGTCCACAGATGCCGCAGCCTACATGCACAAGGCTGCTAATCTCCTGAAGACCTTCTGCCCCCAGATGGTGCATGTCACATGCCTAGTAAATGCACTACATGTGTTTGTGAAGAACTACGAAGCACTTCCTTGACATCAACGAGCTTAGTGCTTCAGTCAAGATTGTGTTCCTATTGGTAAGACATTGTCTGAAATTTTACATGTAGTTGACGCAGCCACAGACTCCACAGTGTCACTGAAAAACCGTCACTGGGTCCAAAAAACATGGCTGCACTGCCGGAAGAAATTGTCACCCAGCTGAAGTCTATCAAGCAGCTGCCGTGGGTTCAACAGCTTCTAAGCTCCAAACTGATGCCTCGATTCGCTTTAGATTCATGTGCTTAAGCTTCAACAGCACTGTATTCGGATCAATTCAGTACCGTTTTTGAAAGCCACACTCAAATAATCGTTGTTATAAGCTTAGCGTGTGGGGGTGGTCACTTTGCCAATCTCAGAGGGCATATATCGCACATTTGTAAGTTTTTTCTAATGCTCAATAGGTGGAACCACCTGTGCAAGCGCCAGCTTGAGGACACGCTATTTGGTCCGATGTTTTTTTTTTTTTTTTCGAATACAGGGGCCGAAATCAAGAAAAACTGCTGCATGACTTCTGAATGCGCTGCAGACTTGTGCACACTTTCTGTTAACGAATGCAAATTCTTACGCTGCGCAAGCTCACCGCTAGCAGCGCTTGTCAGTAATTGTCACCCCCCGCAAATCTATGGTGCGGCTGCCCTGGGCTCTACAGCTTGTAAGCTCCAAACTGATGCCTCAATTCGCATTAAATTCATGTGCTTAAGCTTCGACGCACTGTATTTGGATCGATTCAGTGCTGTTTTTGAAAGACACACTCAAATAATCGTTGTTATAGGCTTAGCATGTGGGGATGGGCACTTCGCCGATCTCGAAGGGCATATACTGCACATCTGTAAGTTTGTTTTTTTTTAATCCTCAATAGGCGGCACCACCTGTCAAAGCGCCAGCTTGAGGACACACTATTTGGTTTGATGCTTTTTTTTTTTTTTTCGAATACAGGGGCCACAATCAAGAAAATCTGCTGCATGACTTCTGACCTCAATGTGCTGCAGACTCGTTCACAACTTCTGTTAATGAATGCAAATTCTTACGCTGCGCAAGCTCACCACTAGCAGTTCTTGCTGCTTGCAGATGACAGGATGCGGAATGATACGCTTAAGATGTGCTCGCCCTCTTAATTGGTCGAGAAGGACCGCAGCTTCAACAGTGCTGCACGGAACTACTGAAAACAGAGTATAGGCGTCATGATTTAGGATACCAGCTTTGGTAAGCAAACGGTTTTGGGGCCCAGCAAGACTGGTGTCTGCTGGCCCTTTGAGGTAGATAAAGCAGCAGCCGCTGCTTCCATCAAGGGGGCAGAGACAGTCACACCCAGACCACTCTGAGTGGAACTGGAAGACATCTGAGGCCTCTGTGATGCTTCCCCGACTGCATAACATCGGCATACCTTCGTCTGAACAAGCAAAGGAGTCGCTTTCGTGCTTCAAAGAATGCAATTTTTTTTCTACAGTCAAGAAAATGACTTTCTCTTCTTTTTGCCAGCATGGGCAGGAGCGCATGTCGGCCGGATGTTCTCCTTTGAAGTTTACACAGCGTGGTATAAGCGCACAGTTTTTAGAGGAATGGTTGTGGGCGCTGCATTTGGCACATGTTTCCTTGCCTTTGCATGAGTCTGAAACGTGTTCTATCTTTGGCACTTGAAACATAGCCTGTGGTTACGTATGTTTGATCATCCTTGGATACCACACCCCTACTTGTGTTTAGTGACCTATGGACTGAAGTTGTAACATGTGTATCACAGATAATCGTGAGTGCTTGCAACTTTTACACGTTTTTTTTTTTTTTAGTTCTAGGAGTAGATCCTCACTACACAGTTTGGAGGCTTTGTAGCTCGGGCCGATTTTTCCTTGAGGCCCCTCGCCACTAGGGATGGAGACAGTTTTCTAGTGCCTGTCGTTTCAAATACATCATGTAGGGTTTGGCGAAACTTGGTGTACTATTATGCAACGAGAAATGAGATGTCAATTCAAAACGGTTCCTCTTGGAGGCCGATAAAAAAACAAAGGAAGCTTGAGATGCTACAAAAGTGTAACTTCGGCGACAGTGCCAACCACTCACCACGGAGCCCAACAAGGAGGCACGACAAGACAGTGAAGAAAGTTCGTACGATGCCAGTCGTATGCCACCACTATAACTTAATATGGTTCACCTAAGGTTGGATTACCACGCAAAGTTAACCCTTTTTGCTGACAAAGAATAAAATTGAGAGAACATGACAAAGATTTCTGAGAAAGAAGAGACATAAAAAGGCAACTGCCAATTTTTAGGGTTAACGTCTACGGGAAGCTGGGGCTAAAGGGGTGTGTTACTGCTGCTGCAGGGGGCCTTAACGGTCCAATCACCTGGCGATGGGTCAACCCCATAGGATCCCCTTTTCTTTGACGCAACTAAGCCACTCACGGCTAGGCATGGGATGGAATCGAAACCCCCACCATTAGCTCGTGTCCCTGGTGTCGCTACAGACCTAACAACTGCATGCACAGACACTCCTGCGAGCAGAAAATTTTGGTGAACTTCAATTTCAGCATGAAGCAAGTATTAGTGGTGCAAGAGCACTTCACGATCTGCCGCATGTATGGCTCATTTGCACGTTCAGTGAGTTCAATGAATCCACACTTCTGAAAAACAAAGCTATGTTTATAAATTTTTCATTGTGCTCACTTTTAGCCCCTTGTATTCCCGAGGTAACAAATGATGCCATAGGAATAATGGCACAATGAGTCTCATGTGTGTCACTAAGCCTCCAAATATTTTTGCATAGTATGACACATTGAAGTTTCAAATAGTACATAACAGATAGTACTACCTATACTAGGGACAGTGCAGCAAAGGAAAGAAAATGGACTTCGTTCACAATGACCTTCATGTGCTCTGTACTTTCAGATTTCTTCTATTTTCACTCAGTATATGTGTCAATTATTTTACTTTGATAGCTCTCACATGACAAAGGAATGCATAGGGAGTATTGCTATGCAACTTTTTAGAAAAGCAGCGAGCAGAAGTGAATATTTTCCTTTTCATACACACACGTCGCCATCAGGAATGTGAGGTTCTAAATTTTCCGTTATGATATTGTGTGTGCAGTAAAAAGTTCTGAAATGCAGCTCGCAGAATTCAAGTTATATATTCAAGTGTATATGTGGTAGTTTATCGTCCACCTGACGGAAAAACAGAAGCGTTTTTTCAATTTCTCAAAAATTTGCTTACGTATGCGTGCACAAACAAGTTGCACATCATCGTAGGGGGCGACTGCAACATAAACCTTTTACAGCAAACTGAAACCTCTGGTAACTTCCCAACTACTACTTGATTCCTTTGCGTGTGCTAATATTATTACTGAACCTACACGTGTCACTTCAGATACTGAAAGCCCTATCGACTTACTTATTACAAATGACATAAGTGATTCAACCGTATCTGGAACTGTTATTGCCGATATTAGTGATCACTACCCTATATACATGTTTCAAAATCGCAACGAGTATCTAAATCGTGCAAAAGTATAAACTCCAGAATCATACAAAATACAGGAAATTAGTAACAAAACATTAGACACTTTTAGGCGTGAAATTGCGCAGATTTGTTGGGATCCTGTGTATAAATCAGTTAACGCTAATGAGGCGTACGAAATATTCATGTGCCTGTTAAGAAAAGCTTACCATAAGTGTTTTAAATATGAAACTGTCGAAACCATAAAGAAAGGTCGGAAACAATGGATGACGCGAGAATGTCTGGAAATGATTGAAGAAGAAAAATCTACTGTACGCGAAATTCGTGAAAACAAGACACCATAACGATCTTTCGGAATTCAAGCGGTATAGAAATTTTGTAACAAAGCACCTGAGAAAACTAAGGATGCGTACTATGAAGCTCTCTTTCAGAGGGTTAGCACTCGTGGGGACGTGCTTTGGCGAGAAATAAATAAGTTAGAAGTTGCTCTCGAGACAACGCACTTGAGTTAAACATAGATAACAAGATAGTAAAAGGTCAAGAACTTGCTAATAAATTTAACGTGTACTTCACTACGCTGGTGTCCTCTGATTTATCAAACCCTTCTCGTGCCTGTAATAATGATTACAGGGACTTTCTAGGTGTGCCAAACATGAGCACTGCATATTTTTTACACAACTCCTGAAGAAG